>NW_024424119.1:379324-382327 GCF_017311325.1 Ursus maritimus
AAGCTTTTTATCTTAATGAAGTCCCACAAGTTCATTTTATCTTTTGTGTCTCTTGCTTTTGGAGATGTGTCATGAAAAAGTTGCTTTGGCCGATGTCGTAGAGGTTGCTGCCTATGTTCTCCTCTAAGATTGATGGATTCCTGTCTCACATCGAGGTCTTTCATCCATTTGGAGTTTATTTTTGTGCATGGTGTGAGAGAGTGGTCAAGTTTCATTCTTTTGCATGTAGCTGTCCAATTTTCCCAGCACCATTTATTGAAGAGACTGTCTTTTCTCCGCCGGATGTTTTTTCCTGCTTTGTCAAAAATTAGTTGCCCAAAGAGCCGAAGGTCCATTTCTGGGTTCTCTATTCTGTTCCATTGGTTGATGTGTATGTTGTTGTGCCAGTATCATGCTGTCTTTGTGATCACAGCTTTTTTTTTAAATTATTTTTTATTATATTATGTTAGTCACCATACAGTACATCCCCGGTTTCCGATGTAAAGTTTGATGATTCATTAGTTGTGTATAAGACCCAGTGCACCATGCAATATGTGCCCTCCTTACAACCCATCACCGGTCTATCCGATTCCCCTACACCCCTCCACTCTGAGGCCCTCAGTTTGTTTCTCATAGTCCACAGTCTCTCATATTTCATTCCCCCTTCTGATTACCCCCCCTTTCTTTACCCCTTTCTTCCTCTACTGATCATCCTAGTTCTTATGTTCCATAGATGAGAGAAATCATATGATAGTTGTCTTACTCTGGTTGACTTATTTCAGTTAGCATTAGCTTCTCCAGTGCGGTCCATGTTGCAGCAAATGCTGAGAAATCGTTCTTTCTGATAGCTGAGTGATATTCCATTGTATATAGGGACCACAACTTCTTAATCCAGTCATCTGTTGAAGGGCATCTCAGCTTCTTCCACAATTTAGCTATTGTGGACAATGTTGCTATGAACATTGGGGTGCATATGGCCCTTCGCTTCACTACATCTGTATCTTTGGGGTAAACACCCAGTAGTGCAATGGCTGGATCATAGGGTAGCTCAATTTTTAACTTTTTAAGGGACCTCCACACTGTTTTCCAGAGTGGCTGTACCAACTTGCATTCCCACCAACAATGTAGGAGGGATCCCCTTTCTCCACATCCTCTCCAGCAATTGTTGTTTCTTGTCTTGTCAATTTCTGTCATTCTAACCGGCGTAAGGTGGTATCTTAGTGTGGTTTTGATTTGAATTTCCTTGATGGCTAATGATTTTGAACATTTTTTCACGTGTCTGTTAGCCATTTGTATGTCTTCATTGGAAAAGTGTCTGTTCATATCTTCTGCCCATTTTTTGATTTGTTTATTTGTTTCTTGTGTATTGAGTTTGAGAAGTTCTTTGTAGATCTTGGATACCAGTCTTTTATCTGTAGTGTCATTTGCAAATATCTTCTCCCATTCCTTGGGCTGCCTCTTAGTTTTTTTTGACTGTTTCGTTGGCTGTGCAGAAGCTTTTTATCTTGATGAAGTCCCATAAGTTCATTTTATCTTTTGTTACTCTTGCCTTTGGAGATGTGTCATGAAAAAGGTTGCTTTGGCTGATGTCATAGAGGTTGCTGCCTATGTACTCCTCTAGAATTTTGGTGGATTCCTGTCTCACATCAAGGTCTTTAATCCATCTTAAGTTTATTTTTGTGTATGGTGTGAGAGATTGGTCAAGTTTCATTCTTTTGCATGTAGCTGTCCAATTTTCCCAGCACCATTTATTGAAGAGACTGTCTTTTTTCCACTGGATGTTTTTTCCTGCTTTATCAAAGATAAGTTGCCCGAAGAGCCAAGGGTCCATTTCTGAGTTTTCTATTCTGTTCCATTGGTCTATGTGTCTGTTTTTGTGCCAGTACCATGCTGTCTTTGTGATCACAGCTTTGTAGTACAGCTCGAAATCAGTAATTGTGATGCCCCCAGCTTTGTTTTTCCTCTTCAACACTTCCTTGGTGATTCGTGGCCTTTTCTGGTTCCACACAAATTTAAGGGCTGTTTGTTCCAGTTCTTTGAAAAATGTCATTTGTATTTTGATCGGGATAGCTTTGAAAGTGTAGGTTGCTCTGGGTAGCATCGACGTTGTAATTATGTTAATTCTTCTGATCCATGAGCATGGAATATTTTTCCATCTCTTTGTGTCTTCCTCAATGTCTTTCAAGAGTGATTTGTAGTTTCTACAATTAGATCCTTCACGTCTCTGGTTGAGTTAATTCCAAGGTAACGTATGGTTTTTGGTGCTATTGTAAATGGGATGGATTCCCTAATTTTTCTTTCTTCAGTCTCATTATTCATGTATAGAAATGCAACTGATTTCTGAGCATTGATTTTGTATCCCGCCACATTACTGAATTGCTCTATGACTTCTAATAGTTTGGGAGTGGATTCTTCTGGGTTTTTCATATAGAGTATCATGTCATCTGCGAAGAGAGACAGTTTGACTTCTTCTTTGCTGATTTGGATACCTTTTATCCCTTTTCGTTGTCTGATTGCTGTTGCAAGGACTTCTAGTAATATGTTCAATAATAGTGGCGAGAGTGGGCATCCTTGTTGTGTTCCTGATCTTAAGGGAAAGGCTTCCAGGTTTTCCGCATTGAGAATGATATTTGCTGTAGGCTTTTCATAGATAGTTTTTATGAGATTGAGGAATGTACCGTCTTTCCCTACACTCTGAAGGGTTTTAATCAGGAAAGGATGCTGTATTTTATCAAACGCTTTTTCTGCATCAATTGAGAGGATCATGTAGTTCTTGAGTCTTTTCTTGTTGATATGATGTATCACGCTGGTCGATTTGTGAATGTTGAACAACACTTGCATCCCAGGGATGAATCCCACTTGGTCGTGATGGATAATCTTTTCAATGTACTGTTGGATTCTATTAGCCAGGATCTTGTTGAGGATTTTAGTGTCCATATTCATTAGGGAAATCTGTCTGTAATTCTCCTTTTTGAGGGGGTCTTTGCCTGGTTTGGGGATCAAGGTAATATTGGCCTCATAGAA
>NW_024424119.1:382337-422053 GCF_017311325.1 Ursus maritimus
TTCTATGAGGCCAATATTACCTTGATCCCCAAACCAGGCAAAGACCCCCTCAAAAAGGAGAATTACAGACAGATTTCCCTAATGAATATGGACACTAAAATCCTCAACAAGATCCTGGCTGATAGAATCCAACAGTACATTGAAAAGATTATCCATCACGACCAAGTGGGATTCATCCCTGGGATGCAAGTGTTGTTCAACATTCACAAATCGACCAGCGTGATACATCATATCAACAAGAAAAGACTCAAGAACTACATGATCCTCTCAATTGATGCAGAAAAAGCGTTTGATAAAATACAGCATCCTTTCCTGATTAAAACCCTTCAGAGTGTAGGGAAAGACGGTACATTCCTCAATCTCATAAAAACTATCTATGAAAAGCCTACAGCAAATATCATTCTCAATGCGGAAAACCTGGAAGCCTTTCCCTTAAGATCAGGAACACAACAAGGATGCCCACTCTCGCCACTATTATTGAACATATTACTAGAAGTCCTTGCAACAGCAATCAGACAACGAAAAGGGATAAAAGGTATCCAAATCAGCAAAGAAGAAGTCAAACTGTCTCTCTTCGCAGATGACATGATACTCTATATGAAAAACCCAGAAGAATCCACTCCCAAACTATTAGAAGTCATAGAGCAATTCAGTAATGTGGCGGGATACAAAATCAATGCTCAGAAATCAGTTGCATTTCTATACATGAATAATGAGACTGAAGAAAGAAAAATTAGGGAATCCATCCCATTTACAATAGCACCAAAAACCATACGTTACCTTGGAATTAACTCAACCAGAGACGTGAAGGATCTATATTGTAGAAACTACAAATCACTCTTGAAAGACATTGAGGAAGACACAAAGAGATGGAAAAATATTCCATGCTCATGGATCAGAAGAATTAACATAATTACAACGTCGATGCTACCCAGAGCAACCTACACTTTCAAAGCTATCCCGATCAAAATACAAATGACATTTTTCAAAGAACTGGAACAAACAGCCCTTAAATTTGTGTGGAACCAGAAAAGGCCACGAATCACCAAGGAAGTGTTGAAGAGGAAAAACAAAGCTGGGGGCATCACAATTACTGATTTCGAGCTGTACTACAAAGCTGTGATCACAAAGACAGCATGGTACTGGCACAAAAACAGACACATAGACCAATGGAACAGAATAGAAAACTCAGAAATGGACCCTTGGCTCTTCGGGCAACTTATCTTTGATAAAGCAGGAAAAAACATCCAGTGGAAAAAAGACAGTCTCTTCAATAAATGGTGCTGGGAAAATTGGACAGCTACATGCAAAAGAATGAAACTTGACCAATCTCTCACACCATACACAAAAATAAACTTAAGATGGATTAAAGACCTTGATGTGAGACAGGAATCCACCAAAATTCTAGAGGAGTACATAGGCAGCAACCTCTATGACATCAGCCAAAGCAACCTTTTTCATGACACATCTCCAAAGGCAAGAGTAACAAAAGATAAAATGAACTTATGGGACTTCATCAAGATAAAAAGCTTCTGCACAGCCAACGAAACAGTCAAAAAAAACTTAGAGGCAGCCCATGGAATGGGAGAAGATATTTGCAAATGACACTACAGATAAAGGACTGGTATCCAAGATCTACAAAGAACTTCTCAAACTCAATACACAAGAAACAAATAAACAAATTAAAAAATGGGCAGAAGAAATGAACAGACGCTTTTCCAATGAAGACATACAAATGGCTAACAGACACATGAGAAAATGTTCAAAATCATTAGCCATCAAGGAAATTCAATTCTGGAAGGTTTTTAATCACTGTTTCAATCTCTTCATAATTATTTGGCCTCTTTAAAAAATCAATTTCTTCCTGTTTCAGTCTTGGTAATTTATAGGTTTCCAGGAAGTCCTCCATCTCTTCCAGATTGCTTAATTTATTGGCATAAAGCTGTTGATAACAGTTTCTAATAATCTTTCCAATTTCATTGGTGTTGGTTGTGATCTCTCCCTTTTCATTCATCATTTATTAATTGGGGTCCTTTCTATTCTTTTGGATAAGTCTTGCCAGTGGTCTGTCAATTTTATTTATTTTTTCAAAGAACCAGCTTCTTATTCTGTTGATCTGCTCTACTGTGCTCCTGGTTTCTAATTCATTTATCTAATTCACTGCTTTAATCTTGATCAACTGCTTTCTCGTGCATGGATTAGGCCTGTTCCTGTGTTGCTGTTCCAGCTTCTTGAGGTGAGAATATAAAAACTGCATTTTAGATTTTTCTGTTCTTTTGAGTGAGGCTTGGATGGCTATGTATTTTCCCCTTAGGACTGCCTTTGCAGTATCCCATAGGTTTTGGACCGTTGTGTTTTCATTCTCGTTGATCTCCATAAATTGTTTAAATTGATTTTTGATTTCCTGGTTTATCAAATCATTCTTGAGCAGGATGTTTCTTAGTCTCGAAGTGTTTGAGTTTCTTCCAAATTTTTCCTTGTGGTTGAGTTCCAATTTCAAAGCATTGTGGTCTGAGAATATGCAGGGAATAATTTCAGTCTTTTAGTATCGGTTGAGAGCTGTTTTGTGACCCAGAACATGGTCTATTCTTGAGAATGTTCCATGGGCATTAGAAAAGAATGAGTATTCTTCCGTTCTGGGGTGTAGTGTTCTATATATATCTATGAGGTCCAACTCATCGAGTATGGCATTCAAAGCTCTTGTTTCTTTGTTGATTTTCTGCTTAGGTGATCTGTCTATTGCTGATAGTGGAGTGTTGAGGTCCCCTACTATTAGTGTATTTTTATCTATATGTCTCTTTATTGTGGTTAAGAGTTGGCTTGTGTATCTTGCTGTTCCCCTGTTGGGGGTATAGATATTATAATTGTCATATCCACCTGTTGGATACACCCTTTAAGAATAATATAGTGCCCTCCTATATCTCTAACTATAGTCTTTAGTTTAAAATCCAATCTGTCTGATATGAGAATTGCTACCCCAGCTTTCTTTTGAGTTCCATTGGCGTGAAAGATGGTACTCTGTCCCTTTACTTTCAGTCTGAATGTATCTTTAGGTTCAAAATGGGTCTCTTGTAGACAGCAAATGGATGGGTCATGTCTTTTTATCCAATCTGCAACTCTGCGGCATTTTATGGGAGCATTTAGGAAATTTACATTGAGACTGATTATTGAGAGATATGATTTTAATGAAGCCATGTTGCCAGTAAAGTCTTTGTTTCTATAGATTGTTGCTTTCTGTTCTGTATCACTCTTGGGGCCTTTTTACTTTTATAGAACCACCCTTAGTATCTCCTGTAGGGCTGGTTTCGTGGTTATGAAATTGGTCAATGACTGGCGATTCTGGAAGGTCTTTATCTCTCCATCAATTTTGAATGACAGCCTTGCTGGATAAAGGATCCTTGGCTGCATGTTTTTCTCGATAGAGCTTTAAAAATGCCCCCCCAACCTTTTTTCTCATTCCAGTTCTGTGTAGACAGGTTTGATGTAATTCTGATACCTTTCCTTGGTACGTGAGAAATTTGTTTGCCCTGGCCGCTTTCAATACTGTATCCTTGGATCTAATATTTGCGAATTGCACTATGACGTGACGTGGCATAGGTTTGTCGTAGTTGACCTTGGGAAGGGTCCTCTCTGCCTCTTGGACATGAATGCTTGTTTCCTTTGCTAGATTAGGGAAGTTTTCAGCCACAATTTGTTCAAATATCTCCTCTAGACCTCTTTTTATCTCCACCCCCTCAGGGATGCCGATGATTCTGATATTGGAAAGTATCACTGAGTCAATAATCTCCCGTAACCTATATTCTTGAAATTGGATTTTTTTGAGCCAAGTTTCTATTTTAGCTTTCTCTTCTACTAACCCATCCTCCAATTTGCCGATACATCTTCTGTCTCATTCACCCTGACCGTCAGAGCCTCTAGTTTTGACTGCATTTGGCTCATAGAATTTTTAATTTCTGCCAGATTCGCTCTCATTTCCACCCTTAGAGATTCTATATTCTCATTAACATTTTCATTAATACTTTTTTCAAGTCTACACATCATCTTGACCATTGTTACTCTGAACTCCATTTCTGATAATTTGGTTATATCCATATCCATTAGTTCTGTGGCAGAGGCCACAGACTCATTGTCTTTTCTTTGCTTGGGGGGAATTTCTCCTTCTCGTCATTCTGATGAGGAGAGGTTGCAGGGTTGTCCAGAACCCAAAATATTGACAAGGACCCAGGCAGTGCGCACTTGTTTTATAGGGATCTTAGGGATGTGGGCTTCTTGATTTTTCAGCCTGCCTTCTTGGGGAGGGTCTGCCACGCGATACTCAGGCAAACCTGTTTGGGTAGAGTCTTCGTGTTCCCTGTGAGGGGGGATGGGGATGGGCACACTGTGAGCTCGTATTTCCAGGCTTTTGTTCTGGCGGCTTTCCCTGGTGGTTTGCTGTGCCTCTTCTGAGAATCAGTGTAGCAGTAGCCAAATCTCACCATATGTCTCAAAACAGAGGGATCCTGGACCATTCTCCACTGATGTTCTGTCCACTTTAACTCTGTTTCTGTTGGTGCTGCTCAACCCTGCAGCATCCTGGGATGTGCGCCCCACAGCCAGCATTCCAGCCCTCACTTCCAGGGCTAGCGCATCTTTTTCCTTTGTGTTTCTAACACCACCAGCCACCAGCCACCACCGCGCGCTCTGGATCTCCGTTTCAGTGTGGTTCACACACATTCCGGAGCTCCGGTTTTCAGTCTGGTCGCGTGTGTTTCCCGGCTCACGGTCTCAGTCTGCTCTCTTGCGGGTGCTGGTCCTCTAGTCTGCCTGCTCCCCCCGTGCAGGTGGCTACCGCTTCCTGGTGCCCGAGTACGGCAGCTCCCTCCCCCTTCCGTTTATCTTCTGATATCTGTGCGTGGTTTCACGGCTCCCCGCTTCGTACCTCAATACTCATCGCTGGAGATATTCATTTGTAGAGATCCAGATGTATCTTCCTGTTTCTCAGGCTGATTCCATGGATGATCAGGCTGGTCTGGTACCTATCCAGCTCGACTCAGGGGACCAGCTGAAAAAGTGGACCCCTACTCCTCCGCCATCTTAACTCCTCCCCTCTGCCTTAATCTTTATTATTTCTCTTCTCTGGGTGGATTTATGCTTAATTGCTGTTCTTTCTCCAGCTCCTGAAGGTGTATGCTTAGGTTGTGTATTTGAGACTTTTCTCGCTTCTTGAGGAAGGCCTGCATTGCTATATACTTCCCTCTTAGGACTGCTTTTGCTTCATCCCAAAGGTTTTTGAACTGTTTGTTTTCATTTGCATTTGCTTCCATGTATTTTTAAAATTCTTTTTTTATTTCTGATTGACCTATTTCTTCTTTAGTAGGATGTTCTTTAACCTCCATGTATCTGTGGTCCTTCCAAATTTTTTCTTGTGGTTGACTTCAAGTTTCATAGTATTGTGGTTTGAAAGTATGCAGGTATGATCTCAATCTTTTTGTACCTGTTGAGACCTGATTTGTGACTCAATATTTGATCTATTCTGGAGAATGTTCCATGTGCATTAGAAAAGAATGCATGTTCTGCTGTTTTAGGATGAAATGCGTTGAATATATTTGTTAACTCCATCTAGTTCAGTGTGTCATTCAAAGCCCTTTTTTCCTTGTTGATCTTCTGCTTCGATGATCTGTCCATTGCTCTGAGGGGGGTGTTAAAGTCCCCTGCTATTATTGTATTACTATCAATGAGTTCCTTTAATTTTGTTATTAATTGGTTCATATCATTGGCTGCTCCCAAGTTAGGGGCATAAATATTTACAATTGTTTGATCTTCTTGTTGGATAGACCCCTTTATTATGATATAGTGTCCTTCTTCATGTATTACAGCCTTTGTTTAAAATCTAGTTTGTTGATATAAGGATGGCTACTCCAGCTTTCTTTTGATGTCCATTTGCATGATAAATCGTTCACCACCCCCTCACTTTCAATCTGGAGCTGTCTTTGGGTCTAAAATAAGTCTCTTATAAGCCGCATAGAGGTGAATCTTGTTGCATTGTTGTTTTTAATCCATTCTGATACCCTATGTTATTTGATTGGAACATTTAGTCCATTTACATTCAGAGTTACTATCGAAAGGTATGAATTTAGTGCTCATGTATTAACTGTAAAGTCACTGTTCCTGTGGATTGTGTCAGTTCCTTTCTGGTCTTTGTTACTTTTGGTTTATCACTCCACTCAAAAGATCCCCTTTAATATTTCTTGCAGTGTCAGTTTAGTGTTAACAAATTCTTCTAGTTTTTGTTTGTCCTGGAATCTCTTTATCTCTCCTTCTATTCTGAATGACATTGTGGCTGGATAAAGTATTCTTGCCTGCATATTTTCCCCATTTAGCACATTGAATATATCACAGAAGTCCTTTCTGGCCTGCCAGGTCTCTGTGGACAGGTCTGCTGCCAGCCTTATGTGCCTAACTATGTGCCTATTCTTGTAGGTTAAGGACCATTTGTCCCAAGCTGCTTTCAGGATTTTTTCTTTATCTTTGAAATTTGCAAGCTTCAGTATCATATGTAGAGGTGTTGACCTATTTTTGCTGATTTTTAAGGGGGTTCTCTGTGCCTCCTGGAATTCAATGCCTGTTTCCTTCCCCAGATTAGGAAAGTTCTCAGCAATTTTTGTTGAAATAAACCTTCTGCCCCTTTTTCCCACTCCTCATCTTCTGAGAATCCTATAAGACAGATATTATCGTGCTTCATGGAATTGCTGAGTTCCCTAATTCTACCTTTGTGATCTAATAGTTTCTTTTTATCTTGTTTTCAGTTCCTTGTTCGCCATCATTTTATCTTCTCTATCACTGATTCACTGTACTGCTTCTTTTGTCCTTGTTTTTATGGCCTCCACTTGGGACTGCATCTTGGTAATAGTGTTTTTAATTTTGGCCTGACTAGATTTTAGTTCTTTAATCTCTACTGTAAGGGATTCTCTAGTGTCTTTTATGCTTTTTTCAAGCCCAGCTAGTATCATTATAATCGTTGTTTTAAATTCTGGTCAACAGAGAGAGGGAAAAGATGGCGGAGGAGTAGGGGTCCCCTTTTCCAGCTGGTCCCCTGAGCCGAGCTGGTTATGTACCAGACCATCCTGAAAACCCACAGAATCAGTCTGAGATGCAGGAAGATACATCTGGATCTCTACGAATGAACATCTCCAGTGCTGAGTATTGAGGTACGAAGCGGAGAGCTGTGAATCCACGCAAAGATATCAGAAGATAAATGGAAGGGGGAGGGATCTGCCACACTTGGGTGCCCAGAAGCAGTAGCCACCTGCTCTGGGGAGCGGACCAGACTCACGGACTGGCACCCACGAGAGAGCAGACTCACACTGTGAGCCTGGGAATGTGTGTGCAACCTGACTGAAAACCGGACCTCTGGAGCACTCATTGAAACCCAACTGATACTGGGAGCTCAGGAGCATGCGTGTGACCAGACTGAAAACCAGTTCTCCAGAGTGCACGCAAACCACACTTTAACAGAGAGCTCGGGAGCACATGTGCGGGAACCAAGGGTGGCTGGCGGTGTTAGAAACACAAAGGACAGAGACATGTGGGCCCTGGAAGTGAGGGCTGGGAGAGCAGCTGTGGAGCACACAACCCAGGACAATGCAGGGTTTAGCAGCACCCACAGAAGCAGAGTTGAAGGGGCCAAGAGAGCTCAGTGGAGAGTGGACTGCGATCACTCTGTTCTCAGACAGAGGCTAGGATTTGGCCACCACTACTCTGACTGTCAGAAGAGCCTCAGAAAACCACCAGGGAAAGCCACCAGAGAACAAAAGCCCAGAAATACCAGCTCACATTGTGCCAATCCCCATCCCCCCTCCCAGGGGAAGGGAGACTCTACCCAACCAGGATTGCCTGAGTACCAGAGCAGCAGGCCCCTCCCCCAGAAGGCAGGCTAAAGAGTCAAGAAGCCCACATCCCTAAGGTCCCTATAAAACAAGTGAACACTGCCTCGGTCCTGGTCAATAATTTGGGCTCTGGACAACCCCACAACCTCTCCTCATCAGAATGATGAGAAGGAGAAATCCCCCACAGCAAAGAAAAGATAATGAGTCTGTGGCCTCTGCCACAGAAATGATGGACATGGATATAACCAAATTATCAGAAATGGAGTTCAGAGTAATAATGGTCAAGATGATGTGTAGACTTGAAAAAAATATTAACAAAAATATTAATGAGAATATAGAATCTCTAAGGGTGGAATAGAGAGCAAATCTGGCAAAAATTTAAAATGCTGTGAATCAAATGCAGTCAAAACTAGATGCTCTGATGGCCAGAGAAAATGAGGCAGAAGATCAAATTAGTGAATTGGAGGATGGGATGGTAGAAGAGAAAGTTAAAACAGAAACTTGGCTCAAAAAAATCCAATCTCAAGAATGTAGGTTACAGGACATTACTGACTCAATGAAACATTCCAATGTCAGAATCATCGGCATCCCGGAGGGGGTGGAGAAAAACAGAGGTCTAGAAGAGATATTTCAACAAATTGTGGCTGAAAACTTCCCTAATCTAGCAAAGGAAACAAGCATTCGTGTCCAAGAGGCAGAGAGGACCCCTCCCAAGATCAACTATGACAAACCTACGCCACGTCACGTCATAGTGCAATTTGCAAATATTAGATCCAAGGATACAGTACTGAAAGTGGCCAGGGTGAAGAAATTTTTCATGTACAGAGGCAAAAATATCAGAATTACGTCAGACCTGTCTACACAGACCTGGAATGAGAGAAAGGGTTGGCAGGGCATTTTTAAAGCTCTATCGAGAAAAACATGCAGCCAAGTATCCTTTATCCAGCAAGGCTGTCATTCAGAATTGATGGAGAGATAAGGACCTTCCAGGATCGCCAGACACTGACCAAATTTGTAACCATGAAACCAGCCCTACAGATGATATTAAGGAGGGTTCTATAAAAGTAAAAAGGCTTCAGGAATGATACAAAAGAGAAATTTAAAAATCTATAGAAACAAAGACTTTACAGGCAACATGGCATTGTTAAAATCATCTCTCTCAATAATCAGTCTCAATGTAAATGGCCTAAATACTTCCATAAATGCCACAGGGTTGGAGATTGGATAAAAAGACATGATCCATCCATTTGCTGTCTATAAGAGGCTCATCTTGAACCTAAAGATACATCCAGACTGAAAGTGAAGGCATGGAATACCATTTTTCATGCCAATGGACCTCAAAAGAAAGCTGAGGTAGCAATTCTCATATCAGACAGATTACATCTTAAACTAAAGACTGTAGTTAGAGATACAGAAGGACACTACATTATTTTTAAAGGATGTATCCAACAAGTGGATATGACAATTATAAGTGGATATGACAATTATAAGTATCTATGCCCCCAACAGGGGAGCAGCAAGATACACAAGTCAACTCTTAACCACAATAAAAAGACATATAGATACATTAATAGGAAGGGACCTCAACACTCCACTATCAGCAATAGACAGATCACCTAAGCAGAAAATCAACAAAGAAACAAGAGCTTTGAATGCCATACTCGACGAGTTGGACCTCATAGATATATATAGAACACTACACCCCAGAACAACAGAATACTCATTCTTTTCAAATGCACATGGAACTTTCTCCAGAATAGGTCATATACTGGGTCACAAAACAGGTCTCAACTGATACCAAAAGACTGAAATTATTCCCTGCATATTCTCAGACCCCAATGCTTTGAAATAGGAACTCAGTCACAAGGAAAAATTTGGAAGAAACTCAAACACTTGCAAACTAAGAAACATCCTGCTCAAGAATGTTTGGATACACCAGGAAATTAAAAACCTATTTAAACAATTTATGGAGAACAACAAGAATGAAAACACAACAGTCCAAAACCTATGGGATACTGCAAAGGCAGTCCTAAGGGGAAAATACATAGCCATCTAAGCCTCACTCAAAAGAATAGAAAAATCTAAAATGCAGTTTTGATATTCTCACCTCAAGAAGCTGGAGCTGGAACAGAAGAACAGGCCTAACACACGCACAAGAAAGGAGTTGATCAAGATTAGAACAGAGATCTATGAGTTAGAATCCAGGAGTACAGTAGAGCAGATCAAAAGAACTAGAAGCTGGTTGTTTGAAAGAATAAATAAGATCAATAAGCCACTGGCAAGACTTATTCAAATGAATAGAGAAAGGACCCAAATTAATAAAATTATGAATGAAAGGGGAGAGGTCACAACCAATACCATGAAATAGGAAGCATCATTAGAAACTTTTATCAACAGCTTTATGCCAATACATTAAAGAACCTGGAAGGAATGGATGCTGTCCTGGAAACCTATAAATTACCAAGACTGAAACAGGAAGAAATTGATTTTTTTTAAACAAACCGATTAATTATGAAGAGTTTGAAGCAGTGATCAAAAACCTCCCAAGGAGCAAGAGTCCAGGGCCTGACAGATTCCCGGGCAATTCTACCAAACATTCAGAGAATTTCTTCTAATGCCTATTCTCCTGAAGCTGTTTCAAAAAATAGAAACAGAAGGAAAACTACAAACCTCATTCTATGAGGCCAGTATTACCTTGATCCCCAAACTAGGCAAAGACCCCATCAAAAAGGAGAATTACAGATCGATATCCTGATGAATATGGACGCCAAAATTCTCAACAAGATCCTAGCTAATAGGATCCAACAGTACATTAAAAGGATTATCCATCATGACCAAGTGGGATTTATCCCTGGGATGCAAGGGTAGTTCAACATTTGCAAATCGATCAGTGTGATAGATCATATCAACAAGAAAAGAGTCAAGAACCATATGAGCCTCTCAACTGATGCAGAAAAAGCATTTGACAAAATACAGCATCCTTTCCTGATTAAAAACCTTCAGAGTGTGGGGATAGAGGCTACATTCCTCAATTTCATAAAATCCATCTATGAAAAGCCTACAGCAAATATTGTTCTCAATGGGGAAAAGCTGGAAGCCTTTCCCTTAAGATGAGGAACAGGACAAGGATGCCCACTCTCACCATTATTGTTCAACCTAGTACTAGAAGTCCTTACCACAACAATCAGACAACAAAAAGGGATAAAAGGTATCCAAATTGGCAAAGAAGAAGTCAAACTGTCTCTCTTTGCAGATGACATGATACTTTATATGGAAAACCCAAACGAATCCACCCCCAAACTACTAGAAGTTATAGAGCAATTCAGTAATGTGGCGGGATACAAAATCAATGCTCAGAAATCAGTTGCATTTCTATACATGAACAATGAGACTGAAGAAAGAGAAATTAGGGAATCCATTCCATTTACAATAGCACCAAAAACCATACGTTACCTTGGAATTAACTTAACCAGAGACGTAAAGGACCTATATTCTAGAAACTATAAATCACTCTTGAAAGAAGAAACTACAAATCACTCTTGAAAGACATTGAAAAAGACACAAAAAGATGGAAAAATATTCCATGCTCATGAATCGGAAAAATACCCATAGTTAAAACGTCTATCCTACCCAGAGCAATCTACATTTTCAATGCCATCCCAATCAAAATACCAATGACATTTTTCAAAGAACTGGAACAAACAGCCCTTAAATTTGTGTGGAACCAGAAAAGGCCCCGAATCACCAAGGAATTGTTGAAAAGGAATTTGTTAAGGTCCTGGAAACTATCAAGCACTGACTCCCTCTGCAGGGCTTACAATTTCAGAAGTGGCATGGGCCCTTTAGCTAGGGTAGGTGTCAGAAACTTCCATCATAAGGAGTCATATACAGGAAAGGACATCTGGCTAGGCAAGGCGTAGGGTAGTGGCTATAGCTGTGGTTCTGGCATTCGAGGGGCAAGAGCCTGGCGGTGAGGGAGGTACCAGGAGCATCCTGTCAAGGGTCAACTTTCAACAAGGCTGACATTTGGGTTTGGGTGTTCGAAAAGATGGGAAGTTAGTAACCATCTCTTCTAGAATGGACTTTGAAGACAGAAAGTCAGATTCAGAGCTAGCTGTCTAATTTGCCTTGGGTAAGTGAGCAGCTAGGAGCAAGTCGAGTTCTGACACACTGAGACTGGGTGAGAACTGGGTCCATTCTTACAGGTCCCACAGTTTTTATAGTCTTGGGGGGAGTGCCTTGCAATGCATGGCTCAAAATATACAACCATTAAAAAATTATATATGTTTGGCTTCATTTTAAAAAAGCTTCTGAAGCCAGGGGTGGCGTGGGGAACCAACCGCTAACTTGTAAGCAAAGTCCAAATAACAAATAAACAACCAGTTACAAAATATTTGCAACTCATAACGCAGACGGAGGGCTAACTCTTCCTATTATACAAAGAAATCCCTAGCCATCAGGGAAATGCAAATCAAAACCACATTGAGATTCCACCTTACGCCAGTTAGAATGGCAAAAATTGACAAGGCAAGAAACAACAAATGTTGGAGAGGATGTGGAGAAAGGGGATCCCTCTTACATTGTTGGTGGGAATGTAAGTTGGTACAGTCACTTTGGAAAACAGTGTAGAGGTCCCTTAAAAATTAAAAATTGAGGTACCCTATGATCCAGCCATCGCACTACCTGGTATTTACCCCAAAGATACAGATGTAGTGAAGAGAAGGGCCATATGCTCCCCAATGTTCATAGCAGCATTGTCCACAATAGCTAAATCATGGAAGGAGCCGAGATGCCCTTCAATAGGTGACTGGATTAAGACGATGTGGTCCATCTATACAATGGAATATTACTCAGCCATCAAAAAGAACAATTTCTCAACATTTGCTGCAACATGGATGGTACTGGAGGAGATAATGCTAAGCGAAATAAGCAGAGAAAGACAATTATTATATGTTTTCACTCATTTATGGAACATAAGAAGTAGATCGGTAGGAGAAGAAGCGGAAGAAGAAACGGGGGGTAAACAGAAGGGGGAATGAACCATGAGGGACTATGGACTCTGGGAAATAAACTGAGGGCTTCAGAGGGGAGGGGCTGGGGGAATGGGATAGGCTGGTGATGGGTATTAAGGAGGGCACGTATTGCATGGTGCACTGGGTGTTATATGCAAGTAATGAATCTTGGAACTTTACATCAAAATCTAGGGATGTACTGTATGGTGATTAATGTAATATAATAAAAAATATTATTATTAAAATAAGTAAATAAATAAATAAATTCTGGTCCACAGACATCTTACTTATAGCCTTATTGACTAAATCCCTGGCAGTGAGTCTACCTCTTGTTCTTTCTTTTGGGGTGAATTTCTCCATCTCATCATCTTGTCTGGAAAAGAAAAGAAAAAACAAGAAAAATAAAAACAACAATAGGAATAACAACAGAAAAAAAGAAAACAAACCAAAACTGGATCCTGGGTGTGTTTTGGTCTGCTTGTTAAATGAAACGTGATCTTAAAATAAGAAAGAAAGAAAAAAATACATATATAATGAAAAGAAATAAAAAATAAAAATATAATATATAAAATATATATATATAAAATTCAAATTTTAAAAGAATAAAAATAAAAGAATGTCATATACTCTCTTTCCAAGAGCTGAAGCTTTGCAGCCCTCTATGATCAGTAAACTTGGTGAGATGGAATTGTTCATGTTGGTCTTCTGTGGGAGGGGTCTGTCATGCTGATTCTCAGGTTGACTTGCCCTAGTGGAAATGTTCCTCCAGTGGACGGGGAGGCAAGAATCAGTTTAAGCAGCTCTGGATTCCAATAGGGGGTGCTGTTTTGCTCCCTGAAGTCTTTCATCACTGGTGAGTGGGATAAATACAGCTGCACCCTTTCTCTAGCTACAGAGCTGGAAATTCAGGCTCCCCATTCCACAGTGAGCCCTCATAGAAAAGCAATCAATCACTCTTGTCTCCCCAGTTTCTGTTGGAACTCTGTTCACCCGACCTCTGACCCAGCGTTTTAATCTCAGATATGTGACCAAGTTTCAAAAGTCCAAATTTTAGGGACTCCCATGGTGTGGACCCACACTGTTCCTTCTGGGGGAAAGGGGGGTCTCACCACACTTCTTCCTTTTGTTAGACCCCTCCCAGGAAAGCAGTCGCAAGACCTGCAGCAGTTTGTAGTTTATGGAAATACAGAACAGAAAGTTGGCACCGAGACTCCCTGTTCTCAGCTAGCTTTCCAGCTCATATGCCTGGGAACTCTGTTGCACTCAGGTGCCACCCGTTCTTTTTGCAACCCCCGGGATCTTCAGACCACACTGTCATACCTGGAATTCCGCCCTGCCTCACCACCAGAGCACCTTTAAGCTAGACACATCTCCCACTGTAGCAGACTTCTTAAAGTCTCGATTTTGCACTCCGTTGCTTATAATACTTTGCAGTAGCATCCTTAAGCAGGCTCCCTCCTCTCCTCAGCTATATCACACCAGATTCAAATCTCCGCATCTCCTACCTCCCCAATGGTGGTTGCTTTTCTACTTGTAGAATTGCAGCATTTGTTTTCTTGGATCTCTGATTGATTTCTCAGGTGTTCAGAAAGATTTGATAACTATCTAGTTGTATTCCAGGAACGAGACAAACTTAGGGTCCCTGTACTCCTCCACCATCTCAACCCTTCGCATAAGGATTTTTTTTTGTAATGTCTACCCCCTTGTGGGTCTCAAACTTATAACCCTGAGATCAAGAGTTGCATGCTGCACAGAACCAGGCGCTTCTGTTTCTTTTTTAAAAATAAAATTTCATGTTTATAACACATTTTAACTCTTGTCACAAAATGTACATTATATCCCCAGAACTTATTCATTTTATAACTGTAAGTTTGTACCGTTGGACAAACATCCCCTTATTTCTCCCATTCCAGAGCCCCTGGCAACCACCATTCTCCTCTTTGTCTTTATGAGGTTGAATTATTTTTAAATTACACATATATGAAATCATTCAGTATTTGTCTTTCTGTGTCTGGATTATTACACTTACCATAATGTCCTCTAGGTTTATCTATGTTGTTGCAAATGGCAGGCCTTCTTTATAAAGGCTGTTAATATTCCTGTGAGTGTGTGTGTGTGTGTGTGTGTGTGTATGTGTGTGTGTGTATACCACACATATCCCATTTTCTTTATCCATTCCTCCACAGATATGCACTTAGATTGTTCCATGTTGGCTATTGTGAATAATGCTACAATAAAAGGAAGAGTACAAATATCCCTTTGAGAGACACAGTTGATTATCTTTGACTATATACCCAGAAGTGGGCTTGCTGGATTATATGGAAGTTCCATTTTTAATTTTTTTAGGAACTGCAATACTATTTTCCATAATAACTGTACTAATTTATAATGCCACCAACAATGTACAAGGGATCCCTTTTCCTGGCATCTTCATCAACATTTGTTACTGACTTTTTGATAATAGGCATCCTAACAAGTGCAAGGTGATATCTCATTGGGGTTTTGATTTGTATTTCCCTGATGACTAGTGATGTTGAGCATCTTTTCATATACCTATTGGCCATTTGTATGTCTTCTGTAGAAAAATATTTATTCAGGTCATTTGCCAATTTTATCTACCATCTATCTAACTATCATCTCATCTCATCTCATCTCATCTCATCTATCTATCTATTATCTATCATCTACTTATTTTGCTATTGAATCTTATGAATTCCTTATATATTTTGTATATTAAATACTGTATATATAGCTTGCAGAGAAATGTATGAATCCCAGTGCTTAAAAGTAAGAGGGCAAGAAATAACATTTGTTTTATTTTCCTCCCATTCAACCTAATTCTCACTTGAAGGTTGAATTTCACTAGGGTGGCAGAAACATGATTTCAGCAAATTTAGGGTTCTCTCTTTTTTTCCAGAGCTGTATTTAAATTCCTGGGGTTTTCGTAGTGCAAAGGTGTGGGGGATGGTGTGGGCACGGTCAGATCTTCAATCTCTGCCTCTTAGATAGCTGTCATGGCAACCAGAAGCCGAGGCTGCTGGATTGGAAGCAATGGTGCTGAGATAATATGAACAAAGCAACAGCCTATCTTTACATAGTGCTTATAATGTGCTAAGCATTATCTAAACACTTTCCAAACATTATTTAATTTAAACAGCAACCCTTCATGGTGGTACTTTCTTTATCCCTATTTACAGCTGAGGAAGTCAAATGACAGCATTTGCACAAGGTCACACTGGCTAGGAAATGGCAGAGCTGGTATTGGAACCCAGGGAGTCTGTCTGCAGTGTCTATACGTTTAGCAAGTACATCACACTGCCCTTCTTGCAGGTCTGTGTGACTCCTTCTAGGAGGTCATTTCTCCCTGCTGTTTCCCTGACATATTTAGAGTCTTGAGACTCTTCTACCTCTGTCTCTGGCCTCTTATTCTACATATTCTCCATTTGCCTACTGGGTACTCTGCCCAGATATTGGGCACAGGGCCACCTGTCCTTCAACTCTCATCCACCTCCTTCTCTTTCTCTTCCTGTACCTGAGGAATCCTTTTCTAATCTCTAGGGGAAAATCCTTCCTTCTGTAAATTTTGCTGTTTTCCCTAAATATTTTGTTTCCAGATTTTGAGATTTTAGACATCAAATCAAGAGATAGACTCCTTAAAGTGTGTGTGGAGGGAAGGAGGGGGGTAGGGGGCGATGGCAGGAAGAGAAGGGAAGAAGACATGGGGAAATATCAAATGAAGAAAAAAAGCTAAATAAAAATTTTGAAACATTATCAGTTTCTTCTAAGTAAAGTTAGTGGGTGGATCATATTTGCTGTCTTTCTTTCTCAGTATTCCTATTTTTTTTCAGGGTGCCTCTAAGAATATTTTGTATATCTTCCATCAACTCGTCACAATACTTTACTCTCCTCCCTTTGGTTCTGGATGCATACTTTTCAGTATGTGTGACTGCCACGTCATCACTGACGTTAGTATGTCTTTAGCCACTCTTCCCATTCATCACAGCAATGAAGTAGGAAAAGGACACCACTTTTTTTTTATTATGTCCAGTTAGCCAGCATAGAGTATATCATAAGTTTTTGTTGTAGGGCATCACTTTTTAAAAAAACTTCAGCTTTGTAAAAGCTGGTGTGGTAAACTGATTACAAAATGGCCTCAATTTTCCTTCCCTGTATTACACTCTTTGCAATATGACTTTGCAGTCACTCTCATCAAGAAGTGGAATCTATTTCTTCACTCCTTCAATCTAGGCTGGCCTGTGACTTGTCTAAACATCAGGAGTGTCTGTGCTGGTTTTAAGCCTGGGTCTCAAAGGCTTTACACACTTCTGCTCTCTCTCTTTATCCTCTGCCTTTACCATGGGAACATGGTGGAGTTAGCCTTCTGGAGGATGAGACACATGGAGGAAAGCCATTCTTCCCAGCCAAAGCCATCCTAGATCAGTCAAATGCCAAATAGCAAGTGAGTCCCAGCTGTGACAGAGGCGCTACCAAGTAAAGCAGAACCACCCAGACTTGAAATACATGATTATTTTGATTCACTGAGTTGTAGTGTGGTTTCTTACACAGCACTATTTTGGCAATTTATGTGTTCCAATAGGGTATTCTCAGTATATCACAAGGTTTTGGAATTTTGGAACATAGTCAATTTTTTAAAGTTTTAATTTAAGTTCCAGTCAGTTAAGATACAGTGTAATATTAGTTTCAGGTATACAATATAGTGATTCAACACGTCCATACAACACACAGTGCTCATCACAGTAAGTACCCTCCTTAATCTTCATCATCTATTTTACACATCCCCCCACCCACCTTCCTTCTGGTAACCATCAGTTTGTTCCCTATAGTGAAGAATGTGTTTCTTGCTTTGCTTCTCTGTTTTTTCCCTTTGCTCATTTGTTTTGTTTCTTAAATTCTACATGTGAGTGAAATCATATGATATTTGTCTTTCTCTGACTGACTTATTTCACTTAGCATAATATTGTCTAGGTCCATCCATGTTGTTGTAAATGGCAAGATTTCACTCTTTTTATGGCTGAATAATATTCCATTGTATGTATATGTACATATCACATCTTCTTTATCCATTTTTCAGTCAATAGACATAGGCCATTTCCATAATTTGGCCATTACATATAATGCTGCTATAAACATTGGGGTGCATGTACTCCTCTGAATTAGTATTTTGTATTCTTTGGATAAATACCTAGTACTGCAATTGCTGGGCCATAAGGTAGTTTTATTTTTAGCTTTTGGAGGAACCTCAATACTGTTTTTCAGAGTGACTGCACCAGTTTGCATTCCCACCAACAGTGCAAGAGGGTTCCCCTTTCTCCACATCTTTGCCAACACCTGTTGTTTTGTGTGCTGTTGATTTTAACCATTCTGACAGGTGTGAGGGATATCTCAGTGTAGTTTTGAGTTTTCATTTCCCTGATGATGAGTGATGTTGAGCATCTTTTCATGTGTCTGTGGGCCATCTGGATGTCTTCTTAGGAAAAAAGACATGAATAACATTTTTTTGAAGAAGACATACAGATGGAAAATTGTTTTTAAAGCTTATTTGCAGTAAGGTAACTTCAAATCCTTTTAAAAAGTGGGGTGAGAGATTAGAGCAGCCTGTCTTAGGGCAGGAGTATAGGAACTAGTGCCCTGGGATTTGCTTTATGCAGGAGCAGGGAGCAACTTATTTATTCAAAATATTGTAAAATGTTATCCACCTTTCCTTAAATTCCCAAGATTAATAATTCACCTGTTCTTTTCTCTTTAGTCTGAGAAAAGTAGAGTGATACTACATTGTTCCAGTAGAAACATCAAAGTAGATGCTGAAATCACAGACACTAGTTTCAATATGACTTTATAATAATCTACTGTCTTTCTTCTTACCACTAGATTTGGCACTACTTTTTTTTTATGTTCAGTTAGCCAACATACAGTACATCATTAGTTTTTGATGTAGTGTTCAGTGATTCATTAGTTACATATAACACCCAGTGCTCATCACAACACATGCACTCCTTAATACCGATCACCCAGCTACCACATCCTACAATTCTCCTGCCCTCTGAAACCCTCAGTTTGTGTCCCAGAGTCCAGAGTTTCTCATGGTTTGTTGCCTTCTCTGATTTCCTCCCCTTCAATTTTCCCTCCCTTCCCCTATGGTCCTCCATGCTATTCCTTATGTTCCACATATGAGTGAAACCATTTCAAAATTGTCTTTCTCTGCTTGACTTATTTCACTTAGCACAATCCCCTCCAGTTCCATCCTTGTCGATGCAAATGGTAGGTATTCATCCTTTTTAATGGCTGAGTAATATTCCATCATATATATGGACCACATTTTATCCATTCATCCATTGAAGGACATCTCAGCTCCTTCCACAGTTTGGCTATTGTGGATATTGCTGCTATGAACATTGGGGTGCATGTGGCCCTTCTTTTCACTACATCCATACCTTTGGGGTAAATACCTAGTCATGCCATTGCTAGGTTGTAGGGTAGCTCTATTTTTAACATCTTGAGGAACCTCTATACTGTTTTCCAAAGTGGCTGTACCAGCTTGTATTCCCACCAACAATGTAAGAGGGTTCCCTTTTCTCCACATCCTCACTAAAATTTGTTGTTTCCTGCCTTGTTATTTTTGCCATTCTAACTGGTGTAAGGTGGTATTGCAATGTGATTTTGACTTGAATTTCCCTGATGGCTAGTGATGTTGAACATTTTTTCATGTGTCTGTTAGCCATTTGTATGTCTTCTTTGGAGAACTGTCTGTTCATGTCTTCTGCCCATTTCTTGACTGGATTTTTATTTTTTTGGGTGTTGAGTTTGGGAAGTTCTTTATAGATTTTGGATATCAGCCCTTTATCTGATATGTCATTTCCAAATACCTTCTCCCATTCCATGGGGTGCCTCTTGGTTTTGTTGACTGTTTCCTTTGCTGTGCAGCAGCTTTTTGTCTTGATGAAGTCCCAAAGGTTCATTTTCACTTTTGTTTCCCTTGCCTTTAGAGATGTGTTTTGAAAGAAGTTGCTGTGGCCGATGTTGAAGAGGTTATTACCTCTCTTCTCCTCTATGGTTTTGATGGATTCCGGTCTTACATTGAGATCTTTCATCCACTGAGAGTTTATCTTTATGTATGGTGTAAGAGAATGGTCAAGTTTCATTCTTCTGTATATAGCTGTCCAATTTTCCCAGCACCATTTATTGAAGAGACTGTCTTTTTTCCATTGGATGTTTTTTCCTGCTTTGTCAAAGGTTAGTTGACCATAGAGTTGAGGGTCCATTTCTGGGCTCTCTCTTCTGTTCCACTGATCTATGTGTCTGTTTTTGTGCCAATACCATGCTGTCTTGGTGATCACAGCTTTGTAATATAGCTTGAAATCAGGCAACGTGATGCCCCCCAACTCTGTTTTTCTTTTTCAGCGTTTCCTTGGCAATTGGGGTCTTTTCTGGTTCCACATGAATTTTAGGATTGTTTGTTCCAGCACTTAGAGAAATGGAATTAGTATTTTGATTGGGATAGTGTTGAAAATATAGATTACTCTACATAGCATAGACATTTTAACAATGTTTATTTTTTCAATCCATGAGCATGGAATGTTTTCCATTTTTTGTAACTTCTTCAATTTCTTTTGTAAGTGTTCTGTAGTTTCTAGAATATAGATCCTTTCTCTCTTTGGTTAAGTTTATTACAAGGTATCTTAATGTTTTTGGTGCTATTATAAATGGAATCAATTCCCTAATTTCTCTTTCTACAGTTACATTGTTAGTGTATAGGAAAGCAACTGATTTCTGTGCATTGATTTTGTATCCTGCCACATTGCTGAGTTGCTGTATGAGTTCTAGTATTTTGGGGGTGGGGTATTATGGGCTTTCCACATAAAGTATCATGTCATCTGTAAAGAGAGAGTTTGACTTCTTTTCCAATTTGAATACCTTTTATTTCTATCTGCTGTCTGATTGCTTTTGCTAGGACTTCCAGTACTATGTTGAACCATAGTGGCAAGAGTGGGCATCCTTGTCATGATCCTAATCTTAAGGGAAAGGCTCTCAGTTTTTCCTCATTGCGAATGATATTTGCTGTGGGCTTTTCAAAGATGGTTTTATGAAATTGAGGAATGTACCCTCTATCCCTACATTCTGCAGAGTTTTAATCAGGAATGGATGCTGTATTTTGTCAAATGCCTTTTCTGCATCAATTGAAGACTATATGGTCCTTGTCTCTTCTATTATTAATGTGTTCTATCACACTGATTGATTTGTGAATGTTGAACCACCCTTGCATCCCAGGAGTGAATCCCACTTGGTCTTGGTGGATACTCCTTAATGTACTGTTGGATCCTATTAGCTAGGATCCTGTTGAGAATTTTGGCATCCATATTCATCATGGATATTGGTCTGTAATTCTTTTTGATGGGGTCTTTGCCTGGTTTTGGGATCAAGGTAATGCTAGCCTCATAGAATGAGTTTGGAAGTTTTCCTTCCATTTCTATTTTTTGAAACAGCTTCAGGAGAATAGGTATTATTTCTTCTTTGAATGCTTGGTAGAATTCCCCTGGGAATCCATCAGACCCTGGACTCTTGGTTTTGGGAGGTTTTTGATTACTGCTTTGATCTTATTACTGGTCTATTTTGATTGTCAATTTCTTCCCATTTCAGTCTTGGTAGTTTGTAGGTTTCCAGGAAGGCATCCATTTCTTCCAGGTTGCTTAATTTATTGGCATATGGTTGTTGATAATAATTCCTAATAATTGTTTCTATTTCCTTGATGTTAGTCTGATCTCTCCTCTTTCATTCATAACTTTGTTAATTTGGGGCCTTTCTCTTTTCTTTTGGATAATTCTGGCCAGTGGTTTTTAAATCTTATTAATTCTATCAAAGAACTAGCTTCTAGTTTTGTTGATCTGCTCTACTCTATTTCTGGTTTCTAATTCATTGATCTCTGCTCTAATCTTTATTATTTCTCTTCTCCTGGTTGGCTTAGGCTTTCTTTGTTGCTCTTTCTCCAGTTCCTTAAGATGTAAAGCTAGCTTGTGTATTCAGGATTTTTCTATTTTTTTGAGTGTGGCTTGGATGGCTATATACTTCCCCCCTTAGGAGCACCTTTGCAGTATCCCATAGATTTTGGACTGATGTGTTTTTGTACTCATTGGTTTCCATAAATTGTTTAAGTTCTTCTTTAATTTCCTGGTTGACCCACGCATTCTTAAACAGGATGGTCTTTAGCTTCCAAGTGTTTGCATTTCTTCCAAATTTTTCCTTGTGATTTGAATTTCCCCGATGGCCAATGATTTTGAACATTTTTTCATGTGTCTGTTAGCCATTTTTATGTCTTCATTGGAAAAGTGTCTCTTCATATCTTCTGCCCATTTTATGATTTGTTTATTTGTCTCTTGTGTATTGAGTTTGAGAAGTTCTTTGTAGACCTTGGATACCAGTCTTTTATCTGTAGTGTCATTTGCAAATATATTCTCCCATTCCGTGGGCTGCCTCTCAGTTTTTTTGACTGTTTCCTTGGCTGTGCAGAAACTTTTTATCTTGATGAAGTCCCACAAGTTCATTTTATCATTGTTTCTCTTGCTTTTGGAGATGTGTCATGAAAAAGTTTGCTGTGGCTGATGTCAATGAGGTGCTGCCTATGCTCTCCTCTAGGATTTTGATGGATTCCTGTCTCACATCGAGGTCTTCCATCCATTTGGAGTTTATCTTTGTGTATGGTGTGAGAGAGTGGTCAAGTTTCATTCTTTTGCATGTAGCTGTCCAATTTTCCCAGCACCATTTATTGAAGAGACTGTCTTTTTTCCCCTGGATGTTTTTTCCTGCTTTGTCAAAGATTAGTTGACCATAGAGCCGAGGGTCAATTTCTGGGTTCTCTCTTCTGTTCCCTTGGTCTATGTGTCTGTTTTTGTGCCAGTAGCATGCTGTCTTGGTGATCACAACTTTGTAGTACACCTCGAAATCCGGCATTGTGATGCCCCAGCTTTGTTTTTCCTTTTCAACACTTCCTTGGAGATTTGTGGCCTTTTCTGGTTCCACACAAATTTAAGGGCTGTTTGTTCCAGTTCTTTGAAAAATGTCATTGATATTTTGATCGGGATAGCATTGAACGTGTAGATTGCTCTGGGTAGCATGGACATTTTAACTATGTTAATTCTTCCGATCCATGAGCATGGAATATTTTTCCATCTTTTTGTGTCTTCTTCAATTTCTTTCAAGAGTGATTCAAATCAAAACCACACTGAGATACCACCTTACGCCAGTTAGAATGGCAAAAATTGACAAGGCAAGAAACAACAAATGTTGGAGAGGATGTGGAGAAAGAGGATCCCTCCTACATTGTTGGTGGGAATGCAAGTTTGTACAGCCACTCTGGAAAACAGTGTGGAGGTCCCTTAAAAAGTTAAAAATTGAGCTACCCTATGATCCAGCCATTGCACTACTGGGTATTTACCCCAAAGATACAGACGTAGTGAAGAGAAGGGCCATATGCACCCCAATGTTCATAGCAGCATTGTCCACAATAGCTAAATCGTGGAAGGAGCCAAGATGCCCTTTAATAGGTGACTGGATTAAGAAGTTGTGGTCCATATATACAATGGAATATTACTCAGCTATCAAAAAGAACGATTTCTCAACATTTGCTGCAACATGGATGGCACTGGAGGAGATAATGCTAAGTGAAATACGTCAAGCAGAAAAAGACAATTAACATATGGTTTCACTCATTTATGGAACATAAGAAGTGGGAAGATCAGTAGGAGAAGAAAGGGATAAAGAAAGGGGGGTAATCAGAAGGGGGAATGAAGCATGAGAGACTATGGACTCTGAGAAACAAACTGAGGGTTTCAGAGGGGAGGGGGCTGGGGGAATGGGGTAGGCTGGTGATGGGTATTAAGGAAGGCATGTATTGCATGGTGCACTGGGTGTTATATACAACTAATGAATCATTGAACTTTACATCAAAAACCAGGAATGTACTGTGTGGTGACTAGCATAATATAATAAAAAAGTATTATTACAATAAAAATTGTTTTATGGTTATATAAGAGAGTAACCTCACTCTCATGGCAAGGTGAGGTATTCTAGGATGGAATACCATGATGTCTGTAACTCACTCTCAAATAAAAAAAATACATGTAAAGAGACAGAAATAAAGCAAATTCGGCAAAATGTAAAAAAAAAAAAAAGAACAAATTTTTCCTTGTGATTGGGTTCCATTTTCAAAGCACTGTGGTCTGATAATATGCAGGGAATAATCTCAATCATTTGATATCAGTTGAGATCTTATTTGTGACCCAGTATGTGGTCTATTCTGGAGAAAGTTCCATGTGCATTCAAGAAGAATGAGTATTCAGTTGTTTTAGGATGGAATGTTCTTTATATATCTATGAGTTCTATCTGGTCCAGTGTGTCATTCAAAGCTCTTGTTTCTTTGTTGTTCTTCTGCTTAGATGATCTGTCTATTGCTGAGAGTTGAGTGTTGAAGTTCCCTACTATTAATGTATTATTATCAATATGTTTCTTTATTTTGGTTAACAGTTGGCTTATGTAGTTGGCTGTTCCCATGTTGGGGGCATATTTATAATTGTTAGATCCTCTTGTTGGATAGACCCTTTAAGAATGATATAGTGTCCTTCCGTATCTCTAACTACAGTCTTTGACTTAAAATCTAATTTGTCTACCCCAGCTTTATTTTGATGTCATTGGCATGAAAAATTTTTTTCTATCCCTTCACTTTCTGTCTGGGTGTATCTTTAGGTTCAAAATGAGTCTCTTTGAGACAGTCTCTTGGGTCATGTCTTTTTGTTCAATCTGCATCCCTGTGGCATTTAATGGGAGCCTGTAGGCCATTCATGCTGAGAGTGATTATTGAAAGATATGATTTTAATGTCATGATGTTTTCTGTGAAGTCGTTATTTCTTTTTATTGTTTCTGTAAATTTCTGTTCTGTATCACTCTTGGGGTCTTTTTACTTTTATACATCCCCCCTTAATATTTCCTGCAGGGCCGGCTTGGTGGTCACATATTCTTTCAGTTTCTGCCGGGCTTGGAAGCTCCTTGTCTCTGCATCCATTCTGAATGACAGCCTTGCTGGATAAAGGATCCTTGGCTGCATGTTCTTCTCATTTAGTACCCTGAATATGTTTTGCCAGCCATTTCTGGCTTGCCAAGTCTCTGTGGACAGGTCTGATCTAATTCTGATGTTCCTCCCTTGGTACATAAGAGATCTCCTCTCCCTCACCACTTTCAAGATTATTTCCTTGGATCTAAGATTTGTAAATTGTACTATTATATGTTGTGGTGTCAGTCTATTCTCACCAGTCTTGGGAGGGGTTCTCTCTTCTTCTTGGACATAAATGCTTGTTTCTTTCCCCAAATTAGTGAAGTTCTCAGCTACTATTTGCTCAAATATATCTTCTATACATCTCTCTTCCTCCACCCTCTTGGAAATCCCAATAATTCTGATATTGGAATGTTTCATTGAGTCACTAATCTCAGTTTGAGACTTTGGCTTTTGATCCTTTTTTCCCATGCCACCTCATTTTCCTTCTTTTCTATCATCTTATTCTCTAACTCACTAATTTGTTCTTCTTCCTCGTTTACCTTGGCAGTCAGAGGATCCAGTTTAGACTGCATTTCATTCATAGCATTTTTAAGGTCAGCCTGATTAGATCCCATTTCTTCCCTTAGAGATTCTTAATTGTTGTTAATATTTTTCTCAAGCCTAGATATCATCTTGATAACTGTTACTCTGAAGTTTATTTTTGACATCTTGGTTATATCAATATGCATTAGTTTTGTGGTAGAGGCCACAGTCCCTGATTCTTTCCTTTGTTGGGGTTCCTCATCTTAGTCATTCTTTTGAGGCATGGTTGAGGGAATGTACAGAGTCCAAATTATTGACCACAACCCAAGCAAGATGCACCTGTTGTATAGGGACCTTAAGATTGTGGACCCCTTGTTCTTCCAGCCTGTCTTCTGGGGGCTGGCCCTGACACGCTGTTACTTAGGCAACCCTGTTGGGACAGAGTAGCCCTGTCCCCTGTCGGGGGGTGGGTGTGGGCTTAGTTAAAACTGGTTTTGGGGGGCTTTTGATCTCTGGTGGCTTTCCCTGGTGGCTTTCTGCATCTTTTCTGAGAGTCAAGCAGAAGTGACCACCTCCAAACCTCTGTCTCAGAACAGAGAGATCACAGTCTGCTCTTCACTGAGCTATCCAGGCCACACTGTTCCATTTCTCTCTGTGCTGCTAAAAACCACAGTCTCCTGGGTTTATGCCCTATAGCAGTTCTCCTTGCTCTTGCTTCCAGGGCTGGGCATGTCTCTGTCCTTTGTGCTTCTAAAACTGCCAGCTACCCCTTGTTTGCACACTTGACCCAATAGCTCCAGGTTTCAGTCTGGGGGGCTGTCCTAAAGTCCTTTCCCCACTGCTACCTGTCTGTGAGTCTGTGCCTGGTCCCCAGCATGGGAGGCTGTTGCCTTCCCGGAGCAAGTTTACATAGGCTCCCTTCCCCTTCCGTGTATCTTCTGATCTCTGCCTGCAGAATCATGGCTCCCTGCTTCATACCTCGAGACCAACTGCTGGAGATATCCTGTTTGTAGGGATCCAGATATATCTTCTTACATCTCAGGCTGATTTTGTGGGCTTTCAGAATGGTCTGGTAGATATCCAGCTCAATTCAAGGGACCAGTTGAAATAGGGTCCCTTACTCCTCCACCATGTTTTTTCCTCCAAGAGCTCATACTTACATTTTTTATAGATATATGCTCCATTGTGGTCCTTTTTACACTATTCAATTTTATCTTTTTATAAATATAAGTTTTACTTTCCTAATAATTTTGGGAAGTAGTGTCCTCTAACAAACAGACCAAAATGCATTCAGGAAAAACTGAAACACCCTGCTTTCTCCACAGTGAGAGATTATAGCCTCACTTCCTCTGCCTCCCCATTTTTTAAATTTTTAAAAAATGTTTATAAATTTTATTCTTGTGTTTCACTTTGGCTTTGTTTTTTTGGTGGTGGCATCTGACCAATCCAGATTTTGCTAGGGTGCATCTTGTTTGGGTTGTGGTTGATATATTGGACTTTGCTTATTCACTCAATCATCCCTCAACAGAATGACTAGGAGGAGGAACTCTCATCAAAGAAAAGAAACAGAGACAATGTCATCTGCCATAGAACTAATGGATATGTATATAACCAAGATGTCAGAGATAGAATTCAGGATAGCAATCATGAAAGTATTAGTGACAACATAGAATGTCTAAGGGCAGAAATGAGATCTAATCAGGCCAAACTAAAAAATCTATTAATGAGATGCAGTCTAAATTGGAAACTCTAACAGGCAGGGTAAATGAGGCAGAAGAACAAATTAGTGACCTAGAAGATAATCTGATGGAAAAGAAGGAAGGGGAGGAAAACAGAGATAGGCTGCTAGTAGCTCATGAGAAAAGGATTACAGAGTTTAATGATGCCATGAAACATTCCACTGTCAGAATTATTGGGATCCCTGAGGGGGTGGAAGGAGAGAGAAGGCTAGAAGGTATATTTGAGCAAATCATAACCAAGAAGTTCCCTGTTCTGGGGAAGGAAACGAGCATTTGAGTCCAAGAGGCAGAGAGGACCCCAAAATCAATAAAAATAGACCAACACCCTGATATATAATAGTGAAGCTTGCAAATTTTATAGCCAAGGAAACAATCCTGAGAATAGCCAGCGAGATGAGGTTCCTTACATATGGGGAGAGGAACATCAGAATAACACCAGACCTGTCCACAGAAACCTGGAAAGCCACAAAGGGCTGACAAGACATATTCAGGGTACTAGATTAAAAAAAAAACATGCAGCCAAGAATACTTTATCCAGCAAGGCTGTCATTCAGAATGGATGGAAAGATAAACAGCTTTCAGGACAGGCAGACTGAAAGAATATGCAATCACCAAACCAGACCTGCAAGAAATATTAAGGGGGATTCTGTAAACGAAGAGAGACCCCAAGAGTCACATAGACAAGAAAGAAACAGAAAATCTATAGAAACAGGGACTTTACAGGCAATATGATAGCACTAAATTCATCTTTCAATAGTCACTCTAAATGTAAATGGGCAGGTTTCCCATCAAAAGAAACAGGATTGCAGATTGGATAAAAAAGCTGGATCCATCCATATGCTGTCTTCAAGAGACTCATTTTGGACCTAAAGACACCTCCAGATTGAAAGTGAGGGGATGGAGAACTATCTACCACACTAATGGACCTCAAAAGAAAGCTGGGGTAACAACCCTCATGTCAGACAAAATAGATTTTAAACAAAAGACTGTAATAAAATTTGGCACTCTTCAAGATCTGAAACCATTCATCTTCTGTCCCCAGCATGCAGAACATTGCCTGGCATAGAGAAGATATTCAGTATATGTTAAAAGAATTAATACATCAATGAATTAAGAGTGTCAGGGCATTCCAATATAAGAAAAGTTTTAGACAAGGGAGAGTGTGGGTATCTGAGATGACAGATATTGGGACTAACTCACAAACAAAGAAACTTGGTCTTCTGTGGGAAAAGAGGAACCTGGGAGGGCAGGATGTAGTCAAGAATAGTCGGTAGGCCTGACTAGGGGTGTCAGACACAAAATCTTTCAAAGACCCAGAACTGGCTATTGCTTAATTGTGGTGGAAATCCAGGAAATACAGGGTAATGGGACAGGGACCCAGTTACTCTGGGGTCAAAGATGAAAGCTAGAATATTTTTTCCTAGATGTTTTGAAGAGGCCTATGAATAGGTTCTTTTGATCTACCTTTCTTTACAGATCTACCTAAGGGCAGAGTTTTCATTTTCAAGGATTCTGTCCTTGACGTGGGTGAGGCCTAGTGTGTATTCTCCACCACAACACAGGAAGAAATCTTGAGGTTCATTGGCATTCTTCCTGGATGTCACAATAATAAACATGTATTGCTAATGGCCCCTTGAATTACTGAGATATAATTGTCATATTTCTAAATTTCAAAGAACTATAATTTTTGTTATTGTCATTAGGTTGGAGAATGGACATAGGATTGCAAACATCTCTTTTACCAATCAAGTAGAATGGAATGATGTCATAATAAAGGTCAGTGCTGTCCAAAAACATAGTCACCTTACACTCACGTATGTATCTTACGTTGTTCTCTTATTTTGTCCTGGAGCAGTGAGAGCATTATCTAAGATGTGTACCAGTCCATGGGTTGGGAACTTCTGATATAAAAAATGGACAATTTTTACAATGTGGTAACAACAATTCTTAGGGCTTTAGGAGACTACAACAATAAATGGTGAAAGAAATATGATCTGTCTGGAATTAATCCCCTCTAAAACTATTACCTGCATAATAAAATCAGTGAATTTCCTGTTGAAGATGAGCTGTCAGGCTGTACCTCTACTGCTTTGATAAGGAAGTCTTTGTCAAACCCAAGTGTGCCCCAGAATTAATCCTCAGGCTTATGAGAAGTTTTGAAATCATATTATACAATAAAATAGGACTTCCAAACTGAGAGAATACTTAGGTGTCTTTGCAGCTTAGAGGGAACAAGGATTATAGGGTGTAACTTTCTGAATTATCTCCCAGTGTACAAGACAATGATTTCCTCAGGAATATTTCTCCAGCCATAAAACTATGATTGTTCTTTCTTAGGCATGGCTGACAAAAGCTAGAACAATCAATCCTCTCCCAGAGTTTGGAATTGGGACTGAGATATCCTAAGCAGATTTTTTACTAAGAGAGTGTTGAGAACTTCTAAGAGAGGGAGGTCCAGGATGATGACATTGGAAGACGCTGAACTCACCTAACATGGGCACACTAAACCTACTGTTACATATGAATAATTCCCCTCTGAAAAAGATCTGAAGACTAGATCAATTGCTCTCTACAACAAAAAATAAAGGGACCATATTGAGAAGGCAGAGGGGTAGACACACAGTTTCATAAAAAAAAAAAAAAACAAAAAAAACCAAAAAACCTCACCCCAGGCTTGACAACACTCAATAAGAAGGGATCTCGTCATACATATACTTCTCCCAGAGGAGATGAAGAGGAAAATTACCCAGAGCAGGCCCAGGCCAACAGTCCTTGAAAGACAGGAAGTAACTAACAATAGTTACAGATAACCAGAAGCCCTGCTGGGAGCAAGAGATAACCAGCCATTTCTCCTTCTGTAAACAGGCTTCCTGCCACAAACTCACTGTCCGCCCTAAACACTGTTCCCACCTAAAGCAATACCCCCCTCCCAGTTTAAAACCACCTACCAGCAGTCAGCACAGCCCTTGTAACTTGACCCCCTGCACTTCCCTATAAAAGCTCTATAACCCCATTGCCTGGGGCCCAGAATTTTGAGGGCAAGCTCATCTGGGTCCACCGGCTTAAAATACACCTGAGTTCTCCTACTTCTCCGAGTGTCACTTGGTTTCTCGCTGGTCTGATTTTTATTTTCCACAACAGAGGGAAGGGTTGGTTTCTTATATCAAGAACTCTGACCCCTGGGATCTACACTGTAAAGATGAGTCCCTAAAATGACAAAGGACAGCTGAGATGCTCCCCAGAGATGGAGGTGCTGGTGGATGCCATTGTTGTATTCTTCACATAGCCAAAGCACAGGCAGGTAAGCCTAAATGCAGTACCCTCCCACAGGCTTGCTGGAATGGGCAGAGATGAGTGGTCACAGTACTTGCTGAGTCTAGAAAGAACAGTAGTTGCAATGCTTCCCCGCTCCCTGGCTAGGGTGGTCAGGTACTAATGGTTATGGAGGTCTCCCATTCTCTAGCTAAAGTCGGTAAGCACAGACAGTTGCAAAGCTCCTCTGCCCCCTTCTGAGGATGGGGACAACAAGCAAGAGCATCATCCTTCTGCTCCTGGCCTAGGGCTGGTGTGTGTGCATAGACAAGGTATTTTCCTACCGCACTGCTAAAGACATTGGCACAGGCATACAAGATACGTTCCTACTGCCTTTTTGAAGCTGGCAAGTGTGCTCCCCCACTACACACTTCAGCTGCCTTATCAAAGCAAACAAGCACACACAATGGACACTGGGAATGCCCTGAGATTGCCTCACCCTGATGGCCAAGGGGGCTGACATTCCACAGCTTCATGTGACTATAACAATCAGAAAAACAACTGTTGACCAGCCATTGCCCCCAGGGCACAACACAGAAAATAGACTGAAACATACCCCAGTCTTCCTGTGAAAAGGGCCTATTCAGTTAGCTTAGAGCTTCATCTGAGGGAGATGCTTCAAATTCCAACACATCTAGATGAAAAGGAGGAACTTCTAGGAAATGTAAGCAGGGAGATGTACCTCTTTGGCCTTGCTAGAAGTTGATGAGACTTCCCAGAAAGGAGCTTATACACTCCTGTAGAGCTCTAATTATAGTAAATGTCACCCAGGGGACACCACCATAACTCCTGGCTGGAGGCCAGCAGGGATTATGATCCAGGACCACAAGAATGTATACATTTGCACACATTAAAAGCTATGGCTGAAGGTTTGGCTTCCAAACTGCCTAAAGCTAGATGCTAAACGAGATTCTTCCCTGTGAATCACTGACACGTCTTACCACACCCTCAAGAATGAGAGCCTATCAAGAATAAATCAGGGGAGAAGAGTTAAGAAAGCAGAGGAGACAGAGGACCCTAAGTTTGTCTCATCCCTGGAATACAACTAGATAGTTATCAAATCTTTCTGAACACTGAGAAATCAGTCAGAGATCCGAGAAAACAAATGCTGCAAGTCTACAAGTAGAAAAGCAACTACCATTTGCCATGCTAATGGACCTCAAAAGAAAACAGACGTAGCAGTCCTCATATCAGACAAATTTGATTTCAAACCAAGACCATAGTAAGAGATGTAGAGGAACACTATATCATACTTACAGGGTCTATTCAACAGGAAGATCTAACAATTGTAAATATCTCTGCCCACAAGGTGGGAGCAGCCAATTATATTAACCAATAAAAAACCAAAATAAAGAAATGTTTCATAATAATACATAATAATACAATAACACATTAATAATAATAGGAGACTTCAACAGTCCACAAACAGCAGTGGACAATTCATCTAAGCAGAAGATCAACAAAGAAACAAGAGCTTTGAATGATACATTGGATCAGATAGACTTTGAGATATATACAGAACATTCATCCTAAAAAAACAGAATACTCATTCTTCTCGAGTGCCCACGGAACTTTCTCCAAAATAGAGCACATACTGGGTTACATATCAGATCTCAACCAATACCAAAAGATTGAGATTATCCCCTGCATATATTCAGACCACAATTCTGTGAAACTGGAATTCAACCATAAGAAGAAATTTAGAAGAAAAGGTCAAATTTATAATTTTAGAAGAAAATTAGAAGAAAACTCAAACACTTAGAGGTTAAAGAGCATGCTGCTAAATAATGATTCAGCCAACCAGGAAATTAAAGAAGAACTTAGACAATTCATGGAAACTAATAAGAATGAAAACACATCAGTCCAAAACCTATAGGATACTGCAAAGGCGATCCTAAGAGGGAAATACATAGCCATCCAAGCCTCTGTCAAAAAATTAGAAAAATCCCCAATGCACAAGCTAACCTTACACCTAAAGGACCTGGAGAAAGAACAGCAAATAAAGCCTAAACCAAGCAGAAGAGAAAGAATAAAGATTAGAGCAAAAATCAATGAAGTAGAAACCAGAAAAACAGTAGAAGAGATTAACAAAACTAGAAGCTGATTCTTTGAAAGAATTAATAAGATTGATAAACCTCTGGCCAGACTTATCCAAAAGAACAGGGAAAAGGCCCAAATCAATAAAATCATGAATAAAAGGGGAGAGAATTTGACTAATACCAAGGAAACAGAAACAATTATTAGAAATCATTACCAGCAACTATATGCCAACAAATTAAGCAACCAGGAAGGAATGGATGCCTTCCTGGAAACTTGCAAACTACCAAGACAGAAACAGGAAGAAATAGACAATCTAAATAGACAAATTACCAGTAACAAAATTGAAGCAGTGATCAAAAACCTCCCCAAAAACAGAAGTCCAGAGCCAGATGGCTTCCCAGGGGAATTCTACCAAACATTTAAGGAAGAAATAACACCTATTCTACTGAAGCTGTTTCAGAAAATAGAAACAGAAGGAAAACTTCCAAACTCGTTCTATGAGGCCAGGATTACCCTGGTCCCAAAACCAGAAAACGACTCCATCAAAAAGGAGAATTACAGCCCAATATCCCTGATGAACATGAGTGCCAAAATATTCACCAAGATTCTAGCCAAGAGGATCCAACAGTACATTTAAAGAATTATCCATCACAACCAGGTGGGTTTTATTCCTGGGATGCAAGAGCGGTTCAACATTTGCAAATTAATCAACGTGATAGAACACATTACTAAAGCAAACAAGAACCATATGATCCTCTCAATAGATGCAGAAAAAGCATTTGACAAAATACAGCATTCTTTCCTAATTAAAACCCTTCAATGTATAGGGATAGAGGGAACATACCTCAATATCATAAAAGCCATCTATGAAAAGCCCACAACGAATATCGTTCTTGAAGGGTAAAAACAGAGAGCTTTTCCATTAAGACCAGGAACATGACAGGGTTGTCTACTCTTACCACTATGTTCAACATAGTACTTGAAGTCCTGGGTTCAGCAAAGAGACAACAAAAAGAAATAAAAGTCATCCAGATTGGCAAAGAAAAAGTCAAACTCTCTTTATTCACAGATGACATGATACTTTATGTACCAAAAGACTCCACCCCCAAGTTCTTAGAATTCATACAGCAATTCAGCAACATGGCAGGATACAAAATCAATGCACAGAAATCAGTGGCATTTCTATACACTAACAATGTAACTAAAGAAATAGAAATTAAGGAATCAATTCCATTACAACAGCTCCAAAAACCATAAGATATCTAGAAATAAACCTAACCAAAGAGGTAAAGGATCTGTACTCTAGAATCTACAGAACATTTCTGAAAAAAATGGAGGAAGGCACAAAGAAATGGAAAAACATTCCATGATCATGGATTGGAAGAATAAACATCGTTAAAATGTCTATGCTACCTAGAGCAATTTTTTTTTATAATGATTTTTTATTATATTATGTTAGTCACCATACAGTACATCCCCGCTTTTCGATGTAAGTCTCGATGATTCATTAGTTGTGTATAACACCCAGTGCACCATGCAATATGTGCCCTCCTTACTACCCATCACCGGCCTATCCCATTCCCCCACACCCTCCCCTCTGAAGTCCTCAGTTTGTTTCTCATAGTCCATAGTCTCTCATGTTTCATTCCCCCTTCTGATTACCCCCCCTTTCTTTATCCCTTTCTTCCCCTACTGATCATTCTAGTTCTTATGTTCCATAGATGAGAGAAATCATGTGATAGTTGTCTTTCTCTGCTTGACTTATTTCACTTAGCATTATCTCCTCCAGTGCCATCCATGTTGTAGCAAATGTTGAGAACTCGTTCTTTCTGATAGCTGAGTAATATTCCATTGTATATATGGACCACAACTTCTTAATCCAGTCATCTGTTGAAGGGCATCTCGGCTCCTTCCACGATTTAGCTATTGTGGACATTGCTGCTGTGAACATTGGGGTGCATATGGCCCTTCTCTTCACTACGTCTGTATCTTTGGGGTAAACACCCAGTAGTGCAATGGCTGGATCATAAGGTAGCTCGATTTTTAACTTTTTAAGGGACCTCCACACTGTTTTCCAGAGTGGCTGTACCAACTTGCATTCCCACCAACAATGTAGGAGGGATCCCCTTTCTCCACATCCTCTCCAACAATTGTTGTTTCTTGCCTTGTCTATTTTTGCCATTCTAACTGGCGTAAGGTGGTATCTCAGTGAAGTTTTGATTTGAATTTCCTTGATGGCTAATGATTTTGAACATTTTTTCATGTGTCTGTTAGCCATTTGTATGTCTTCATTGGAAAAGTGTCTGTTCATATCTTCTGCCCATTTTTTGATTTGTTTATTTGTTTCTCGTGTATTGAGTTTGAGAAGTTCTTTGTAGATCTTGGATACCAGTCCTTTATCTGTAGTGTCATTTGCAAATATATTCTCCCATTCCGTGGGCTGCCTCTTAGTTTTTCTGACTGTTTCCTTGGCTGTGCAGAAACTTTTAATCTTGATGAAGTCCCATAAATTCATTTTATCTTTTGTTTCTCTTGCCTTTGGGGATGTATCATGAAAAAGGTTGCTTTGGCCGATGTCGTAGAGGTTGCTGCCTATGTTCTCCTCTAGGATTTTGATGGATTCCTGTCTCACATCGAGGTCTTTCATCCATTTGGAGTTTATTTTTGTGTATGGTGTGAGAGAGTGGTCAAGTTTCATTCTTTTGCATGTAGCTGTCCAATTTTCCCAGCACCATTTATTGAAGAGACTGTCTTTTTCCCACCGGATGTTTTTTCCTGCTTTATCAAATATTAGTTGCCCAAAGAGCCGAGGGTCCATTTCTGGGCTCTCTATTCTGTTTCATTGGTCTATGTGTCTGTTTTTGTGCCAGTACCATGCTGTCTTTGTGATCACAGCTTTGTAGTACAGCTCGAAATCCGGCATTGTGATGCCCCCAGCTTTGTTTTTCCTTTTCATCAGTTCCTTGGAGATTCGGGGCCTTTTCTGTTTCCATACAAATTTAAGGACTATTTGTTCCAGTTCTTTGAAAAATGTCCTCGGTATTTTGATCGGGATAGCATTGAAAGTGTAGATTGCTCTGGGTAGCATGGACATTTTAACTATGTTAATTCTTTCAATCCATGAGCATGGAATATCTTTCCATCTTTTTATGTCTTCCTCAATGTCTTTCAAGAGTGATTTATAGTTTCTAGAATATAGGTCCTTTACGTCTCTGGTTAAGTTAATTCCAAGGTAACGTATGGTTTTTGGTGCTATTGTAAATGGGATGGATTCCCTAATTTCTCTTTCTTCGGTCTCGTTATTCGTGTATAGAAATGCAACTGATTTCTGAGCATTGATTTTGTATCCCGCCACGTTACTGAATTGCTCTATAACTTCTAATAGTTTGGGAGTGGCTTCTTTTGGGTTTTCCATATAGAGTATCATGTCATCTGCAAAGAGAGACATTTTGACTTCTTCTTTGCCAATTTGAATACCTTTGATCCCTTTTTGTCGTCTGATTGCTGTTGCAAGGACTTCTAGTACTATGTTGAATAATAGTGGCGAGAGTGGGCATCCTTGTCGAGTTCCTGATCTTAAGGGAAAGGCTTCCAGCTTTTCCCCATTGAGAATAATATTTGCAGTAGGCTTTTCATAGATGGCTTTTATGAGATTGAGAAATGTACCTTCTATTCCTACACTCTGAAGGGTTTTAATCAGGAAAGGATGCTGTATTTTGTCAAATGCTTTTTCGGCATCGATTGAGAGGATCATATGGTTCCTGAGTCTTTTCTTGTTGATATGATGTATCACGCTGATTGATTTGCGAATATTGAACCACGCTTGCATCCCAGGTATGAATCCCACTTGATCGTGATGGATAATCCTTTTAATGTACTGTTGGATTCTATTAGCAAGTATCTTGTTGAGGATTTTGGCGTCCATATTCATTAGGGAAATCGGTCTGTAATTCTCCTTTTTGAGGGGGTCTTTGCCTGGTTTGGGGATCAAGGTAATATTGGCCTCATAGAATGAGTTTGGTAGCTTTCCTTCTGTTTCTATTTTTTGAAATAGCTTTAGGAGAATAGGTATTATTTCTTCTTTGAATGTTTGGTAGAATTCCCCAGGAAAACCGTCCGGGCCTGGAGTTTTGTTATTTGGAAGGTTGTTTATCACTGACTCAATTTCTTCATAATTAATTGGCCTGTTTAAGGAATCAATTTCTTCCGGTTTCAATCTTGGTAGTTTATAGGTTTCCAGGAAGGATTCCATCTCTTCCAGATTGCTTAGTTTATTGGCATATAGCTGTTGATAAAAATTTCTAATAATCCTTCCAATTTCAATGGTGTTCGTCGTGACCTCTCCTTTTTCATTCATAATTTTAATAATCTGGGTCCTTTCTCTTTTCTTTTGGATAAGTCTTGCCAGTGGTCTGTCAATTTTATTGATTCTCTCAAAGAACCAGCTTCTAGTCCTGTTGATCTGCTCTACTGTACTTCTGGTTTCTGCTTGATTGATTTCAGCTCTAATTTTGGTCAACTGCTTCCTCGTGCGTGGATTAGGCCTGTCCCTCTGTTGCTGTTCCAGCTTCTTGAGGTGAGAATATAAAAACTGCATTTTAGATTTTTCTATTCTTTTGAGTGAGGCTTGGATGGCTATGTATTTCCCCCTTAGGACTGCCTTTGCAGTATCCCATAGGTTTTGGACTGTTGTATTTTCATTCTCATTGGTCTCCATAAATTGTTTAATTTGATTTTTGATTTCCTGGTTTATCGAGTCATTCCTGAGCAGGATGGTTCTTAGTCTCCAAGTGTTTGAGTTTCTTCCAAATTTTTCCTTGTGGTTGAGTTCCAATTTCAGAGCGTTGTGGTCTGAGAATATGCAGGGGATAATTTCAATCTTTTGGTATCGGTTGAGACCTGTTTTGTGTCCCAGAACATGGTCTATTCTTGAGAATGTTCCATGGGCATTAGAATAGAATGAGTATTCTTTGGTTCTGGGGTGTAGTGTTCTATATATATCTATGAGGTCCAACTCGTCGAGTATGGCATTCAAAGCCTTTGATTCTTTGCTTAGTTTTTGCCAGGGTGTTCTGTCTATTTCTGAGAGTGGAGTGTTGAGGTCCCCTACTATTAATGTATTTTTATTTATATGTCTCTTTATTCTGGTTAAGAGTTGGCTTGTGTATCTTGCTGCTCCCCTGTTGGGGGCATATATATTTATAATTGTCATATCCACTTGTTGAATACTTCCCTTAAGAATAATATAGTGCCCTTCTGCATCTCTAACTATAGTCTGTAGTTTAAAATCCAATTTATCTGATATGAGAATTGCTACCCCAGCTTTCTTTTGAGGTCCATTTGCGTGAAAGATGGTACTCCATCCCCTTACTCTCAGTCTGAATGCATCTTTGGGTTCGAAATGAGTCTCTTGTAGACAGCAAATGGATGGGTCATTTCTTTTTATCCAATCTGCAACCCTGTGGCGTTTTATGGGATGGTTCAAACCATTTACATTAAGACTGATTACTGAGAGATATGATTTTAATGTTGCCATGTTGCCAGTAAAGTCTTTGTTTGTATTGGCTGTGACTTTCTGTTCTGTATCACTCTTGGGGCCTTTTTACTTTTATAGAACCCCCCGTAATATCTCCTGTAGGGCTGGTTTCGTGGTTACAAAATTGGTTAGTGACTGGCGATTCTGAAATGTCTTTATTTCTCCATCAATTCTGAATGACAGCCTTGCTGGATAAAGGATCCTTGGCTGCATGTTTTTCTCTGAAAGAGCTTTAAATATGCTCCCCCAACCCTTTCTCTCATTCCAGGTCTGTGTAGACAGGTCTGACGTAATTCTGATGCTTTTGCCTTGGTACGTGAGAAATTTCTTTGCCCTGGCCGCTTTCAATACTGTATCCTTGCATCTAATATTTGCGAATTGCACTATGACGTGACGTGGCGTAGGTTTGTCGTGGTTGAGCTTGGGAGGGGTCCTCTCTGCCTCTTGGACACGAATGTTTGTTTCCCTTGCTAGATTAGGGAAGTTTTCAGCTACAATTTGTTCAAATATCTCTTCTAGACCTCTGTTTTTCTCCACCCCCTCGGGGATGCCGATGATTCTAACATTGGATCGTTTCATTGAGTCAGTAATCTCCCGTAACCTACATTCGTGGGCGTGGATTTTTTTAAGACCATCTTCTATTTTCATTTTTTCCTCTATTAACCCATCCTCCAATTCACTAACCCGTTCCTCTGCTTCTGCGACCCTGGCCGTCAGAGCCTCTAGTTTTGCCTGCATTTGGCTCATAGAATTTTTAATTTCTGTCAGATTCGCTCTCATTTCTGTCCTTAGGGATTCTATATTCTCAGTAACCTTTTCGTTAATAGTTTTTTCAATTCTACTCATCATTTTGACCATCGTTACTCTGAATTCCATTTCTGATAATTTGGTTACATCCATATCCATTATTTCTGTGGCAGAGGCCACAGAATCACTGTCTTTTCTTTGCTGGGGGGGGCTTCTCCTTCTTGTCATTCTGATGAAGAGAGGTTGCGGGGTTTCCAGAGCCCAAATTATTGACTGGGTCCCAGGCCGTGCCCCTTGTTTTATAGGGATCTTAGGGATGTGGGCTTCTTCTTTAAAGATTTTATTTATTTATTTATGTGGCAGCCAACCAGCGAGAGAGGGAACAGAAGCAGGGGAGTGGGAGAGGAAGAAGCAGGCTCCCAGCGGAGGAGCCCGATGAGGGACTCCTTTCCGGAACGCCGGGATCACGCCCTAAGCCGAAGGCAGGCGCTCAATGACTGCGCCACCCAGGCGCCCGGGTTGTGGGCTTCTTGATTTTTCAGCCTGCCTTCTGTGTTCTGGGGGAGGGGCCTGCCGCGCCAATACTCAGGCAACCCTGTTTGGGTAGAGTCTCCGTGTCCCCTGCGAGGGAGGATGGGGATGGGCACTCTCTGAGCCGGTATTTCCAGGCTTTTGTTCTCTGGCGGCTTTCCCTGGCGGTTTGCTGTGCCTCTTCTGAGAGTCAGAGCAGCAGCGGCCAAATTTCAGCCTCTGTCACGGAACAGAAGGATTGCGGCCCGTTCTCTACTAATGTTCTGGCCACTTTAACTCTGTTTCTGTTGGTGCTGCTCAACCCTGCAGCGTCCCGGGATGTGCGCCCCACACCCGGCGTCCCAGCCCTCA
>NW_024424119.1:422120-431014 GCF_017311325.1 Ursus maritimus
CCCCCGTGCAGGTGGCTGCCGCTTCCCGGCGCCCAAACGCGGTGGCTCCCTACCCCTTCCGTTTATCTTCCGATATCTGTGCACGGTTTACAGCTCCCCTCTTCATACCTCAATACTCAGCGCTGGAGATGTTCATTTGTAGAGATCCAGATGCATCATCCTGCGTCTCAGGCTGATTCCGTGGTTATTTAGGCTGGTCTGGGACCTCTCCAAACATCGTTAAAATGTCTATGCTACCTAGAGCAATTTACACTTTCAATGCAACCCCTATCAAAATACTGTTGACATTTTTCAAAGAGCTGGAACAAACAATCCTAAAATTTGTATGGAACCAGAAAATACCCCGAATTGCTAGGGGAATATTGAAATGGAAAAACAAAGCTAGGGGCATCACATTGCCTGACTTCAAGCTCTATTACAAAGTTGTGATCATCCAGACAGCATGGTTTTGGCACAAAAACAGATACATAGATCAATGGAACAGAATAAAGACCCCAGAAATGGACCCTCAACTCTATGGTCAACTCATCTTGAACAAAGCAGGAAGGAACATCCAATAGAGAAAAGACAGTCTCTTCAATAAATGGTTCTGGGAAAACTGGGCAGTCACATGCAGAAGAACAAAACTAGACCGTTCTTTTATACCATACACAAAGATAAACTCAAAATGGATGAAAGACCTCAATGTGAGACAGAAATCCAACAAAATCCTAGAGGGGAAGAAAAAAGATGGCAGAGGAGTAGGGGACCCTATTACAGCTTGTCCCCTGGATCGAGCTGGATATCTACCAGACCATCCTGAACACCCACGAAATCAGCCTGAGATGTAAGAAGATACATCTGGATCTCTATAAACGAACATCTCCACCACTGGGAATCGAGGAATGAAGCGGGGACCTGTGAATCTGAGCACACATATCAGAAGATAAACGGAAGGGGGAAGGAGCCGCTGCATTGGGTGCTGGGAAGCAGTAGCCTCCTGCACTGGAGAGCAGGCCGGACTTGCAGACTGGTAGCTGCTGGGAAACCAGACTAAAACCAGGAGTTCAGGAGCACACGCAATCCAGACCAAAACTGGAAGCTTGGGAGTGCATGAGCAAGACTGAAACTGGGAGCTCCAGAGTATTCACTCAACCCAGACTGAAACCAGGAGCTTGGGATCGCACGCAGGAACCAGGGCGGCTGGCAGTGTTAGAAGCACAAAGTGCAGAGACGTGCTGGCCTGGGAGCGAGAACTGGGAGTACAGCTCTGGGGCGCACAACCTGGGACACTGCGGGGTTCTTAGCAGCACTGACAAAAACGGAGTTAGACTGGACTAGAGAGCTCAGTGAAGAACAGACTGTGATCTCTCCGTTCTGAGACAGAAGCTTGGATATGGTCACTGCTGCTCAGACCCTCTGAAGAGTCACAGAAAGCCACCAGGGAAAGCAACCAGAGAAAAAAAGCCCAGGAAGAACCGGTTCTCACTGTGCCCACCCACCCCCCAACAGGGGACAAGGCAACTCTATCAAAACAGGGTTACCTGAGTATCAGCACAGCAGGCCCCTCTCCCAGAAGGCAGGCTGAAAAAACAAGAAGCCCACAACTCTAAGGTCCCTATAAAACACGTGCATCTTGCTTGGGTCCTGGTCAATAATTTGGGCTCTGTACATCCCTGCAACCACACCTCATCAGAATGACAAGGAGCAGGAACACCCAAGAAAGGAAAGAAACAGAGACTGTGGCCTCTGCCACAGAACTAATGGATATGGATACAAACAGATCGTGAGAAATGGATTTCAGAGTAACAATGGTTAAGATGATGTGTAGGCTTCAAAAAAATATTAACGAAAGTATTAATGAGAATACAGAATCTCTAAGGGTGGAAATGACAGTGAATCTGGTGGAAACTGAGAATGCTATAAATCAAATGCAGTCTGAACTGGATGCTCTGACAGCCAGGGTACACAAGGCAGAAGAATGAATTAGTGAGTTAGAGGATGAGATGATAGAAAAGAAAGAAAGAGACAAAACATGGCTTAAGAAACTCCACTTTCAAGAAATAAGACTACAGGAGATTACTGACTCAGTGAAACATTCCAATGTCAGAATCATCAGCATCCCCAAGGGGATGGAGAAAGAGAGAGGTCTAGAAAAGATATTTGAACAAATTGTAGCTGAGAACTTCTCTAATCTGGCAAAAGAAACAAGCATTCTTGTCCAAGAGGCAGAGAGAACCCCTCCCAAGATCAATGAGAACAGACCCAACACCACATCACATAATAGTACAATTTGCAAAACTTAGATCCAAGGAAACAATCTTGAAAGCAGGGAAGGAAAAGAGACTCCTCATGTACAGAGGGAGGACCATCAGAGTAACGTCAGACTTGGCTAGAGACATGGCAAGCCAGAAAAAGCTGGCAAGACATATTCAGAGCACTAAGTGAGAAGAACATGCAGCCAAAGACTCTTTATTCAGCAAGGCTATCATTCAGAATGGATGGAGAGATAAGGAGCTTCCAAGACTGGCATAAACTGAAAGAATATGGTGATCACCAAGCCAGCCCTGCAGGAAATATTAAGGGGGGGGTCTATAAAAGTAAAAAGACCCCAAGAGTGATACAGAACAGAAATTTACAATGTATAGAAACAAAGACTTCACAGGCAACATGACATCATTAAAATCATATCTCTCAATAATCACTCAATGTGAATGGCCTAAATGCTCCCATAAAATGCCTCAGGGTTGCAGATGGGATAAAAAGACATGACCCATCCATATGCTGTCTCCAAGAGACTCATCTTGAACCTAAAGATACATCCAGACTGAAAGTGAAGGGATGGAGAACCATTTTTCATGCCAATGGACCTCAAAAGAAAGCTGGGGTAGCTATTCTCATAACAGACAGACTAGATTTTAAGCTAAAGACTGTAGTTCGAGATACAGAAGGACACTATATTAAAGGGTGTATGCAACAAGATGATCTAACAATTATAAATATCTATGCCCCCAACAGGGGAGCAGCTAGGCACACAAGCCAACTCTTAACCAGAATAAAGAGACATATAGATAATAATATGTTAAAAGTAGGGGACCTCAACACTCCATTTCAAGCACTAGACAGATATCTAAGCAGAAAATCAACAAAGAAACAAAGGCTTTGATGACATACTGGACCAGATGGACCTCATAGGTATATACAGAACACTACACCCCAGAACAACAGAATATTCATTCTTTTCGAATGCACATGGAACTCTCTCCAGATTAGACCATTATCTGGGTCACAAAACAGGTATCAACTGATACCATGAGACTGAGATTGTTCCCTGCATATTCTCAGACCACAGTGCTTTGAAACTGGAACTCAATCACAAGGAAAAATTTGGAAGAAACTCAAACACTTGAAAACTAAGAACCGTCCTACTTAGGAATGATTGGGTAAACAAGGACATTAAAGAAGAAATTAAGGAATTTATAGAAACCAAGGGGATGAAAACACATTGGTCCAAAACCTATGGGACACTGTAAAGGCAGTCCTAAGGGGAAAATACATAGTCATCCAAGCCTCACTCAAAGGACTAGAAAAATCTAAAATGCAGTCTTTAAATTCTCACCTTATGAAGGTGGGGTTGGAATGGAAGAACAGGCCTAACTCAAGCATGAGAAAGCAATTAATCAAGATTAGAACAGAGATTAATGAATTAGAAACCAGGAGCACAGTAGAGCAGATGAACGAAACTAGAAGCTGGTTCTTTGAAAGAATTAATAAGATCGATAAGCCACTGGCCAGATTATTCAAAGGAATAGAGAGCGCACATATTGCATGGAGCACTGGGTGTTATGCGCAAATAATGAATCATGGAACACTACACCAAAAACTAAGGATGTACTGTGTGGTGACTAACATAACATAATAAAAAATTATTATTAAAAGTTTTTTTTTTTAAAGAAAGGGGAAGAAAGAATAGAGAAAGGACCCAAATTAATAAAATTATGAACAAAAGGGGAGAGATCACGACCAACCCCAAGGAAATAGAAACTATCATTAGAAACTATATCAACAACTATATGCCAATAATTAAACAACTTGGAAGAAATTGATGCCTTCCTGGAAACCTATAAACTATCAAGACTGAAACAGTAAGAAATTGATTATCTAAACAGACCAATTAATCATGAAGAGATTGAAGCAGTGATCAAAAACCTCCCAAAAAACAAGAGTCCAGGTCCTAACAGATACCCCGGGGAATTCTACCAAACATTCAAAGAAAGCATAATACCTGCTCTCCTGGAGCTGTTTCAAAAAATAGAAACTGAAAGAAAACTACCAAACTCATTCTATGAGGCCAGTATTAACTTGATCCCCAAACCAGGCAAAGACCCCATCAAAAAGAAGACTTACTGACCAATATCCCTAATGGATGCCAAAATTCTCAACAAGATCCTAGCAAATAGGATCCAACAGTACATTAAAAGGATTATCCATCATGACCAAGTGGGATTCATCCCTGAGATACAAGGGTGGATCAACATTCACAAATTGATCAGTGTAATAGATCATATTAATAAGAGACAAGAACCATATGATCCTCTCAACTGATGCAGGAAAAGCATTTACAAAATACAGAATCCTTTCCTGATTAAAACCCTTCAGAGTGTAGGGATAGAGGGTATATTCCTCAATTTCATAAAAACCATCTATGAAAAGCCTACAGCAAATATCATTCTTGACAGGGAAAAGCTGAAACCCTTTCCCTTACAATTAGGAACATGACAAGGATATCCAATCCCACCATTATTATTCAACATAGTACTAGAAGTCCTTGCAACAGCAATCAGACAACAAAAAAGAATAAAAGGCATTCAAATCGGTTGCATTTCTATACACAAACAATGAGAAAGAAGAAAGAGAAATTAGGGAACCCATTCCATTTACAATAGCACAGAAAATCATGCAATATCTCAAAATTAACTTAACCAGAGAGGTAAAGGATCTATACTCTAGAAACTACAAATCACTCTTGAAAGACATTGAAGAAGACACAAAAAGATGGGGAAAGTATTCCATGCTAATGAATCGGAAGAATAAACATAGTGAAAAAGTCTATGCTACCCAGAACAATCTACACTTTCAATGCTATCCTGATCAAAATACCAATGACATTTTTCAAAGAACTGGAACAAACAGTCCTTAAATTTGTGTGAAATCAGAAAGGCCCCTAATCACCAAGGAATTGTTGTAAGGGAAAAACAAAGCTGGGGGCATTACGTTGCCTGATTTCAAGCTATACTACAAAGCTGTGATCACCAAGACAGCGTGGTACTGGCACAAAAACGGACACATAGACCAATGGAAGAGAAGAGAGAACCCAGAAATGGACCCTCAGCTCTATGGGCAATTTATCTTTGAGAAAGCAGGAAAAAACATCCAGTGGAAAAAAGACAGTCTCTTCAGTAAATGGTGCTGGGAATATGGACAGCTATATGCAAAAGAATGAAACTTGACCACTCTCTCACACCATACACAAAGGTAAACTCCAAATGGATGAAAGACCTCAATGTGAGACAGGAATCCATCAAAATCCTATAGGAGAACATAGGCAGCAACCTCTACAACATCGGCCAAAGCAACCTTTTTCATGAGACATCTCCAAAGCCAAGAGAAACAAAGATAAAATGAACTTGTGGGACTTCATCAAGATAAAAAGCTTCTGCACAGCCAAGGAAACAGTCAAAAAACCTAAGAGGCAGCCCACAGAATGGGAGAAGATATTTGTAAATGACACTACAGATAAAACACTGGTATCCAAGATCTATAAAGAACTTCTCAAACTCAATACACGAGTAAAACTGTTTTTGCACTTTTGATCTCCAGACCTATGAGAGAATAAATTTGTGTTGTTTTAAGACACTAAATATTTGGTAATTTGTTACAGCAGTAATAGGAAACTAATGCTGGTGATTATAGGTCTACCATTAAAACACAGCATCAAGACCAGATGTTTCATAACTGTGCTCTCTCTAACTCTTAAATAATAGATAATTCTGAGGCAATGTAAGCTCCTTTATATGCTTTATTTTTCTTAATATTTTTTATTATATTATGTTAGTCACCATACAGTACATCCCTGGTTTTTGATGTAAAGTTCGATGATTCATTAGTTCCATATAACACCCAGTGCACCATGCAATATGTGCCCTCCCTATCACCCATCACCAGCCTATCCCATTCCCCTTCCCCTCTCCCCTCTGAAGCCCTCAGTTTCTTTCTCAGAGTCCATAGTCTCTCATGCTTCAAAGCCAGCATAATCCTATTACCAAAACCGGAAAAAGACTATGAAAATGTACAACTTTCAAAACTGTTTCACTAATGCGTATGGACCTAAAAACTCTAAATAAATTATTAGTAAACAAAGCATAACATGTAATAAAATGAATGATTTATATTATTACTAAATGTTGTATACTTTAGGAATACAAGTTTAAGGTCCAAAATTAATGATTTAACATCATTCATTACAACAGCAAATTAAAAAAGAAAAACCACATGAGCATATGAATACTTTTTGAAAGGCACTGATAAAATTCAGGAGTCTCTCCTAATAAAACCTCTATATAAAATAGAAATAAAAGGAAATCAGTGAAAATGAAAAAATGCAATGAATGACAATTACATGAAATATACTAACTGTTCATTCGTTCAATAAATATTTAAGTACTTACCAGTACTAGGTATGCCCTTGGGTTCTAATAGTGAACATGATAGATATAATTTGTGCTCCCTAAATCTAACAGATAGTGAGAGCAGTAGGCAATTTATTGAAGTTCTTGATGTAGAAATAGGATATGAGAACCTGTGAAAAAGCACATAGCCCAGTCAGGGCCATGTCATAATGGAATTCATGTAGGGAGTGACATTTCAACTGAGATCAGAAAAATGAGTAAGATGTATCCAGATTAAAGAGTGATTGGAAAAAAATATTTCTGAGACTGAGAATAGTCTTTACAAAGGCCTTTATATGAAAGAAACAAAGTAACTTGAGTGTAGCTGAAGTGTAGAGCAGGAAGAGGGTGAAGTATGTGATAGAACTGGTAAGGAAACCCCAGCCTAGATCAGGAAGGGTCTGGAAGCCATATCAAAGATTTTGGATTTTATCTTAAGTGCAATGTGAAGACATTAATGAGTTTTAAGCAGGGGAGTTTTGTTGGCTCTTCTGTTTACCTTACCTGCAGATCCATCCTCTGCTCTTCTCTGCCCTGGAAATCTGATCCCCACAGAGGCCATTACCCAGTCTCTCTTGCCTATTGGCTTCTAGTTGGGTTCAGCCAATGAGTTGCCTATGCTCTGTGCCCCCGTTTATCAAAGCTTTTTATTTGAACCATCTCAATGAAAATCTATTTCCTTTTGGGAACCTGACTGATACAAGAAAGATTAGATCATGTTTCTGTTTTACAAAGATCCTTTTGACAGCTTTATGAGAAACAAGTTAGAGAGTGGAAAAGCTGGCTTCAAGGAGATCGGTGAGAGGGCTGTTCTGGAGATAAGAGAGGATGGTGGCTTGGAGTGAGATAGCAGAACTAGGGAGTGAGTAGTCCAGTTCCTGGCCAAAATCCTATGTGTGGTTTTTCAGGTCCCACAATGGGCAATTACAAAGGCCTTACCAGGCAGTCCTCATGGGGAAAAGCTGCCCTTTCACACCAAACTTGGTGGACAGCCAGTGTACTGCAGCCTCTGAAGAGTGTTGTAATGAAGAGTTCAGGGCCTCCTGACCAGCCATACTTACATACATCTGCATTCCTAACAAAAACACCTCCATTTGGAGGTCTCCTTCTCAGGGGATCTGGAAGACACTTCCCCACTCTGACAGAGAACTCAGCATTTTTCCACTCCTAGCCCTCCTCACCCCACTTTTCCTCTTCTTTGGCCCCACAGTCCATAAAACCATGGGAGGCTTTTGTTCAGGGATCCCTCAACAGTGAGTTAACCCCACCTGCACACTGTTACATGGCAGAAAATGAAATGGTGAGATGCAACACTTTTTCTGGATTTAGCCTCTTCTTTGTACTATTGCAGTAAGTGGTTAAAGATTTGACTGTTACTGTCATTTTGGCTCGTTTTTATTTTATTTTATTTTATTTTATTTTTTATTTTATTTTATTTTTTGATAAGTAAATGTAATTTATTTGCCTTTCCCCTCCAAAAAATTACAAGAGGGAGTCCCTGCAGGCAGGAGTGTTGTGGTCATGGTTCTGTCACCAAATTGCTGCATGACTAAGACAAGGATCACCCTCCCCTTCCTGCGCTTAGTTCTTCACCTGTAAGATGTGGATATTCTTTTTTTTTTTTCATTATTATTTTATTTTATTTTTATTATTTTTTTAATGATTTTTTATTATATTATATTAGTCACCATACAGTACATCCCCGGTTTCCGATGTAAGGCTTCATGATTCATTAATTGTGTATAACACCCAGTGCACCATGCAATACGTGCCGTCCTTACAACCCATCACCGGTCTATCCCATTCCCCCACCCCCCACCCCTCTGAGGTCCTCAGTTTGTTTCTCATAGTCCATAGTCTCTCATGTTTCATTCCCCCTTCTGATTACACCCCCTTTCTTTATCCCTTTCTTCCCCTACCGATCATCCTAGTATTTATGTTCCATAGATCCAGAACATTAGTAGAGAATGGCCACAATCCCTCTGTTCTGTGACAGAGGCTGAAATCGGACCGCTGCTGCTCTGACTCTCAGAAGAGGCACAGCAAACCGCCAGAAAACCGCCAGAGAACAAAAGCCTGGAAATACTGGCTCAGAGAGTGCCCATCCCCATCCCCCTCACAGGGGACACGGAGACTCTACCCAAACAGGGTTGCCTGAGTATCGGCGCAGCAGGCCCCTCTTTAGAA
>NW_024424119.1:435401-560106 GCF_017311325.1 Ursus maritimus
AGCCCAAATTATTGACTGGGTCCCAGGCCGTGCCCCTTGTTTTATAGGGATCTTAGGGATGTGGGCTTCTTCTTTAAAGATTTTATTTATTTATTTATGTGGCAGCCAACCATCGAGATAGGGAACAGAAGCAGGGGTGTGGGAGAGGAAGAAGCAGGCTCCCAGTGGAGGAGCCTGATGAGGGACTCCTTTCCGGAACGCTGGGATCATGCCCTAAGCCGAAGACAGGCGCTCAATGACTGCGCCACCCACGCGCCTGGGTTGTGGGCTTCTTGATTTTTCAGACTGCCTTCTGGGGGAGGGGCCTGCTGCGCCGATACTCAGGCAACCCTGTTTGGGTAGAGTCTCCGTGTCCCCTGTGAGGGGGGATGGGGATGGGCACTCTCTGAGCCAGTATTTCCAGGCTTTTGTTCTCTGGCGGCTTTCTCTGGCGGTTTGCTGTGCCTCTTCTGAGAGTCAGAGCAGCAGCGGCCGAATTTCAGCCTCTGTCACAGAACAGAGGGATTGTGGCCCATTCTCTACTAATGTTCTGGCCACTTTAACTCTGTTACTGTTGGTGCTGCTCAACCCTGCAGCGTCCCGGGATGTGCGCCCCACACCCGGCGTCCCAGTCCTCACTTCCAGGGCTGGCGCATCTCTGTCCTTTGTGTTTCTAACGCCGCCAGCCGCCAGCTGCCCCACGCGCGCTCCGGAAGCTCCCAGTCTCAGTCTGGATCCAGTGAGTGCACCGGGATTCCGGTGTTCCGCAAGATGCCTGGTGGTGCACGCACCCGGTTCATGGTCTCAGTCTGCTGTTTTGTGGGTGCCCTCCGCGAGCCACGCCCATTCTCCCATGCAAGTGGCTACCGCTTCCCGGTGCCTGAAGGCGGCGGCTCCCTCCCCCTTCTGTTTATCTTCCGATATCTGTGCACGGTTTCATGGCTCCCCGCTTCGTACCTCAATACTCAGCACTGGAGATGTTCATTTGTAGAGATCCAGATGCATCTTCCTGCGTCTCAGGCTGGTTCCGTGGTTATTTAGGCTGGCCTGGTACCTATCCAGCTCGACTCGGGGGACCGGCTGAAAAAGGTGTCTCCTACTCCTCTGCCATCTTAACTCCTCCTCCCTTTTGGCTCGTTTTTAATCAGCTACTCCAACACCTGACAGCTCAGCTCTCTCCAGGTCATTTGAAATCCTGGCAGAGAAAAATAAGTAGATTCCAGAGATAATTGGAAGATGAAGTTGATAAGTTTGACTATTGATTAGATTTGAGGTAGGAGGGGTGGAGAGCAGTGAGAAAAAATAAGCCAAGAAAGCTGTCTGGGTTTCTTATTTGGACAACTGAGTGGATGGTGTTCCCTTTCACTGGAACATGAAACAAGCAGAGTGGGAGGTAATACCTCTTTTTCAGTCATCTAAGTAAGATGTTCAGAAGACAATTGGATATGAAAAAGGAATTTAGGAGAAAGGTCTGGATTGTGACATAGATTTGAGAGTCATTGATTTATAAAAGGTAATTACAGACATGGATAAAATGGCCCTAAGAGAGTATATACCATGAGAAGAGAAGATGGCCTGAGATTAAGGCCCACCATGATCTCTTCTTAAAGGGCACCTCTTGGGGTCTCTAGATAATTCTCCAATGATATATTTTTCTATGACTCTATTGAAACTCTTCTTAAACTTACTGAATAAAATAGGGAGATAGTAGGTTATAATGGAGAACCAAAATTTAGAGTTAGCCCCATCTCCCTACTCTCCTTTGGTCTCCATGTTGCCCTCTCCCCATTCCCCAGACACTGCCAAACTGGAGGATCGTGGACCCAACCAAGCCATCTCTTCTCTTACCTTTCCATGGAATCACACCATACCAACCTCCCTTCCTTTTAGGCTTCTCCAAACAGCAAGGGAGCAGCCGAAATTTAGAGTTCAACTCTGTGTTTTTCTTTATTTGAAAACACATATAATAATAACATTTACTTCATAATATCCTTTATGCAATGAGAAAATATAGATAAATTAAATCACCCATGATGGAGCTTGGAACATTGTAGATACTCAGTATATGTGAGCACTCTTGCAAACTCCATCTGTCATCATAATTGCAGATGGCATACTCCTTGAAATAATGTTTGTCCATTTATGTCAGTTGTGGAAAGGATTATTTCTTTTGGTTCACAGATTATCTCTCCTAAACAGCAAAGGGTACTATCTCTAAACCAAACCTGACTAGGCCCTTTACAAGGAAGAGGCACCATGCCTCTGCGTGAAACTGCAGAATAATTTCTTAAACCTTAAAAATTTTCTTTTTACATTTTTTATTGTCAAACTGAATCAAGCAGAAAGCTAAATTCCCAAGTAGCCAGAAATACAGGGGTCACTGTGTAAGTCATCCTAAATGTTGAGATTAAAACAATCTGATAAAGATGGGAATTTCCTGATTTTTTAGTTTTATTTATATTGTCACATCCCTTTGTCTTATCTAAAATGCTCTTTCAAAATAAAGACCTGGCAAGAAGCCTGAGTAGATTCCCTGATCTCTCTTCCATCTATTCCCCCCCCCCATTTTGGGAGGCAGTACAGATCCCACAATTCTATGGAAATGATAGAGGTTTTGGAGTCAAGTAGATATCGGCTCAAATAGGAGCTTTACTACTAACCGGATATGCAACCTTGGATTAGTTACTTAACCTCTCTGAGCCTTAAGTTTTCTGTCTGTAATAAGAACTTCACTGGAGTTCTGGTGTGGATTAAATTAAGTAATATGCATAAAGGACCATGGGTGCTTCACTTTATCTATATTATCTCACTTAATGTGTAATGTGCCCAATGAATGGCAGCCATGATGATATTTATTATGGAGCTTAGACCAGTCATGAGAGTGGAGTGGGCCCAGAAAACATTCCCTGAGAGGAAAAATAAGGGAAAGGAGTAGACAGGATGGGAAGATAATGTTGTGATTTTTTTATTCAGTTCTCAGGGAAATTGGAAGGGACCATGAACGTGTGAGGTTCATCTAGGGAGCTGTCCTGGATGCAAAAAATGCCAAGAAAGTTTAATCAGGTCAAAGAAGGGAATAAAAAGTTCATTAAAACTTCTCATTGCAGTCAAGCAAAACTTCCTAAGAAAAAAATTCCATTTAGAGATGGGGCTGCAATTCTCAGGGAGGAGGAATAGATATTATTATCCCAGAGAAATCCAGAATTGACTCAGGGTTGAAGGAGGGCATAGAGATAATAAATGGCAATAGGGACTGCAAAGATCACTGGTTTTGTTTTTTGGTTTGTATTTTGGTTTGTTTTCTGCCCCCAAACCATTTCTATATCTTTGAGTGACAGATCACTATTTTACTTTAGGAAAATTTCCTTTCCCAGTGAAGTTGCTATCCTTTCCAAGGAAGCCAAATTTGATCTCTTCCCCTGGACTTTGAATCTGCAGTGGAGATTTAAAAATTAAAAATAAAGTGAATTCCTCTGAAGCAGCAGTGCCTTACAGAGTCCCTACATTCACCCTACCCACACTAGTTCCTGGTTCCCAGATCCCTGCTGTTTGCTAAACTGGATTCTACAGGTTTCCCTTAAGTTCTGTGAGTCATCTAATATCCTTCCAATAAATTCTCTCTGCTTAAGTCGGAGAAACTCAGTTTCTCAGCCACGGCACTGAATCACAACACAGTTTATGAGAAAAGAGGCCTCTAAAGTTAAGGGGATGATGGGAGTCAATACTGTGCTACTACTCCCTGGGAAAACTGATTTTTAGTTTCATTCTTGTCCTTCAGCATTTTCTATATTGCAGGGTGCTGGAAATCTGCAAACTAGATTTTCTAAGTTCCTTGCCAGGTAGTTTCCAGTTTCAGTCTTCCAAAGGAAGGTCTTGAGAGAAAGACTAAAAGTCAGGAGGAAGGAGGAACACATCTTTTCATATTTTCTGCCTTAGGATCTATCAATGACAGCAAACAATAAGCTCCAGAAGTCCTGACAGTGAGTCCAGTAGCATCAGTGTGACTGTGGGCTGCCAAGTTCTTGTACCTTTAGTAAGAGTGCAAATTCTCAGCTTCCAGGAAGATAACAGCCACCATTGTTTCAACTGTAGCAGCAACCACAGAGGGGAGTCAGCAGTACAGCTCTTGTGAGCTTTGGGTATCATCACTGGTCCCCTTTGGCCTGTTTGGATTTTATTCCCTCTATTTAAAGTGTTCTCACCATAATAACAGAAAGGTAACTATGTAAGGTGAAGAATGTTAAATAACAGTATTGTGGCAAATATTCTGTATCAAATCATCACATTGTACACCTTAAATTTACACAATGTTATATGTCAATTATATCTCAATAGAGCTGGGGAAAAAGGGATCCATAAAAATCTATAGCAAATATCAAAAAAACAAAATACCTAGGGCAATTTTGCTTTTCTGAATGCACACTGGCCAATAACAGAACGATTTCATATTAAACTTTTGGCAGGAATGTTAACATATGAGTATAATTGGTAAGGTATAGTGCAGTCAGACAGACCTGTGTTTAAACCTGGCGCCACCACCTATTAGCAGTGTTATATTGGATAAGTAATTTAACCATCCCTCATCTTCCTTATCTGTAAAATGGAGATGACAGGATCGTTCATAAGGACATTATGCAGATTAAATGATATAATGTTGCATATATTATGATACAACATATATAAAGTACCTTGCACTTAATAGGCACTCAACAAACTTAAGTTTCTGATGTATGCCTCTCCTAGCACTTGTTTGAGCATGGTGTGGGTGCACAAGCATAGACACATTCCAGAGATTTTTGCTTCAAACTTATCTCAGGAACTAAGATAGAGTAGAAATGGATTATAAAAGGAAATCAGATATGGGAAGGAAATTAAGTAGTTGCTAACAGGGAGTGTTAAGTGGGATTCCCAGAAAAGATGCTTCTCAGAAGAGAAATATAATGCAAAAAAAATTTTAAACTCTCATTTCATGACAACCTAATTCAAATAATAAATATAGACCTATACTCAGAAAAATGATGTTCCTACATTATCATGGGAATTAGATATTCATCTGGAAAAGGAAAATTGGCTGCTGATCCTATTGTGGATATTTTCATAATCTCATTTGGAAGATTGAATCAATTATTTTTGACCTAGCTATAGAAATTTCACTTTCCTATTATTTGAAGAGTCAGGTAGATGTTAACAGAGAAAATATGCCTTTTCATAAGGGCTCCTTTAGTCCTTTGGAGCACTGGATCCCTAGAGTGAAGTATTTGAATTAAGCCCAAAAGAGATGAACAAATGTCCAAAAGATCATGACAGGGCCTTCATAAGAAAAGGTTAGCAATTAAAGATGTTTAGGCTAGAATAGAATTACAGGACACTAGTATTCAATAATGCTTTAAAGATTCTCTCCTTCAAACCTCTTATTTTTTAGATGAAAAAACTAAGCTCAGAGGATGAGGGACCTACTCCTAGTCACAAATAGATATGGAGCAGAAACATAACCATATTCCTTGTATCTGGAAGGGAAGCCCAAAAGTTGCTATCTATTGCCTGTCTTCTTGGATGGCCTTGGCAAGAGCCTTTAGCCTCTAAGGGTGGGGCTAAAGAATGAAGCTAGACCACAGGTGGGTCTGTGCCATTGGCTGGTGGAGTCACCCTTACATAAAAATATGCCACTCTTTGAGCCCACCGCTGATGTTTCAATCTAGTATTGGATAAACAGGCACCTGCTTTCACATACATCTTCCAACATATTTTGATCATAATATTCACAACTTACATAACTAAAAATGATCAAAAAGTCCTAATTTTGAAGAATGCACATAAAATGAAGTGATTGCTCACCTCTGTCCTACCAAGACAGACTGACATAGAAAGCACATCTCTTGATATTCAGTCCTCTGTTCTTTCGTTTTTCCAAAGTATCTATAACATCAGTTAGAAATACATGGGTCCGTTTGTTTATGGATTTTTTCAATAAATACAGTGGAGTGCTATAAATGTACTTTCTTTTCCTTATGATATTCTTGATAACATTTTCCTTTCTCTAGCTTACTTTATTGTATATAATACATGTAATATAAAAAATATGTATTAATCAACTGTTTATGTCATTGATAAGGCTGTCTTTCAACAGTAGGCTATTGGTAGTTCACTGGGGAAAGTCAAAAGTAATACATGGATTTTTACTGCACAGAGAATTGGTGCTCCTACCCCCCACATTGTTCAAGGATCAACTGTATGTTGCCCTTCCTGAGTTTGATAAGTAGACCCTGTTTTTCCTTAAAAAGAGAGTTGTAATAAGAGGTCTAAATTTCCAGCATGTACAGCAGAAGGATCTAAGGTAAACATTTTAATCTCACAATAATGATTATTAAGTATTATTATAGAATCACTACGTTTGGAGAGCCTGCAGAATAAATTTGACAATTTAAGGGATGAAAAGATAGCTAGAAAATAACTTTGGCTCCCACTGTTCTTTGAATGTAATGACAAGTGATGCTGAAAAGTCCAGCCACAAGACTTAGACCAAGACGAATGAAAGAGGGAACGGACCTGGCAGTTAACTTAAGAAATCAGACTTTTTGAGGGGGTGATGTTATTGTTTTTAACCACGAGACTTTTAAAAATAATAGCTTTATTCACATACATATAATTTGTCCCCCAAAAGTGTAAAAATCAATGTTTTATGATATATTCATAGTTATGGGACTATCACCACACTTAATTTTATTATCATTTTATGTTAATTTTATAACATTTTCATGACAGCAAATGAAACGCAGAAAAGTTTTCCTTCTATTTCTATTTCATTAGCAGTTACTCCCCATTCCTTCCCTCATCCCATCCCAGAACTTGGAAACCACCAAACTACTTTTTGTCTCTATGGAGTTGCCTATTCTAGACCTTTTATATAGGTGGATTTACACAAAAGATCACTCATGGATGCCTGGCTGGCTCAGTCAGTTAAGTGTCTGCCTTTGGCTCAGGTCATGATCCCTGGGTACTGGGGTCGAGTTCCGCATCAGGCTCCTTGCTCATCAGGGAGCCTGCTTCTCCCTCTGCCTGCCTGCTGCTCCCTTTGCTTGTGCCATCTCTCTCTCTCTCTCTCTCTCTCTCTCTCTCTGTCAAATAAATAAATAAATACAATCAGGAAAGGATGCTGGATTTTGTCAAATGCTTTCTCTGCATCAAGTGAGAGGATCATATGGTTCTTGTCTTTCTTTTATTGATGTGCTCAATTATGTTGATTGATTTCCAAATGTACCCCAGGAATAAATCCCACCTGGTCGAGGTGAATAAACCTTTAATGTACTGTTGGATCTTCTTGGCTAGGATCTTGTTGAGTATTTTGGCATCCATGTTCATCAGGGATATTGGTCTGTAATTCTCCTTTTTGATGGGGTCTTTGCCTGGTTTAGGAATCAGGGTAATGCTGGCCTCATAGAAGGAGTTTAGAAGTTTTCCTTCTATTTCTATTTTTTGAAACACCTTCGATAGAATAGGTATTATGTCTTCCTTAAATGTTTGGTAGAATTCCCCTGGGAATCCATTAGGCCATGAACTCTTGTTTTTTGGAAAGCTTTTGATTACTGCTTCAATTTTGTTACTGATTATTTGTCTGTTCAGATTGTCTATTTCTTCCTGTTTCAGTCTTGGTAGTTTATACATTTCTAGGAATGTGTACATTCCTTCCAGGTTGCTTAATTTGTTGGCATATAGTTGCTGGTAATAATTTCTAGTAATTGTTTCTATTTCCTTGATGTTAGTCATGTTCTCTCCCCTTTCATTCATGATTTTATTGATTTGGGTCCTTTCCCTTTTCCTTTGCATAATTTTGGCCAGTGGTTTATCGATCAGATTAATTCTTTCGACGAATGAGTTTCTAGTTTCATTGATCTGTTCCACTGTTTTTCTGGCTTCTGTTTTATTGATTTCTGCTTCTAATCTTTATTATACAGCATTTTTTTCCTGATTAAAACTCTTCAATGTACACAGATAGAGAGAACATACCTCAATATCATAAAAGCCATCTATTAAAAGCCCACAGAATATATCATTTTCAATGGTGAAAAACAGAGAGCTTTTCCATTAAGCTCAGGAACATCACAGTGATGCCCACTCTCACTACTGTTGTTCAACATAGTACTAGAAGTCCTAGCAGCAGCAATCAGACAACAAAAAGAAATAAAATTTATTGAAATTGGCAAAGAAGAAGTCAAACTCCCTATTCAGAGATGACATGATACTCTACTTGGGAAAACCAAGAGTCTCCACCCCCAAATTACTAGAACTCATACAGCAATTCAGCAACATGGCAGGATACAAAATCAATGCACAGAAATCAGTGGCATTTCTATACATTAACAATGTAACTAAAGAAATAGAAGTTAAGGAATCAATTCCATTACAACAGCTCCAAAAACCATAAGATATCTAGGAATAAACCTAACCTAAGAGGTAAAGGATCTACACTCTAGAAACTATAGAACATTTATGAAAGAAATGGAGGAAGACAGAAAGAGATGGAAAAACATTCCATGATCATGGATTGGAAGAATAAACATCGTTAAAATGTCTATGCTACCTAGAGCAATTTACACTTTCAATGCAACCCCTATCAAAATACTGTTGACATTTTTCAAAGAGTTGGAACAAACAATCCTAAAATTTGTATGGAGCCAGAAAATACCCCAAATTACCAGGGGAATGTTGAAAAAGAAAACCAGAGCTGGGAGCATCACAATGCCTGACTTCAAGCTATATTACAAAGAAATGGCCATTAATACAGTATGGTATTGGCATAAAAACAAACACATAGACCAATGAAACAGAATAGTGACCGTAGAAATGGACCCTCATTTCTATGGACAACTAATCTTGAACAAAGCAGGAAGGAACATCCAATAGAGAAAAGATCAGTCTCTTCAATAAATGGTTCTGGGAAAACTGGACAGCCAAATGCAGAAGAATGAAACTGGACCATTCCCTTATACCATACACAAAGATAAACTCAAAATGGATGAAAGACCTCAATGTGAGAAATCCATCAAAATACTAGAGGAGAACATAGGCAGTAACCTCTTTGATATTGGCCACAAAAAAACTTCTTTTTTTTATTATTTTATATTATTTTATTTTATTTATTTATTTTTTAATAATTTTTTATTATGTTATGTTAGTCACCATACAGTATATCCTTAGTTTCTGATGTAAAGTTCATGATTCAGTGTTTGCGTATAACACCCGGTGCACCATGCAATAGGTGCCCTCCTTAATACCCATCACCGGCCTATCCCATTCCCCCACCCCCTACCCTCTGAAGCCCTCAGTTTGTTTCCCAGAGTCCATAGTCTCTCATAGTTCATTCCCCCTTCTGATTACCCCCCCTTTCTTCTTCCCTTTCTTCTCCTACCGATCTTCCTACTTCTTATGTTCCATAAATGAGTGAAACCATATGATAGTTGTCTTTCTCTGCTTGACTTATTTTGCTTAGCATTATCTCCTCCAGTCCCATCCATGTTGCAGCAAATGTTGAGAAACCGTTCTTTTTGATGGTTGAGTAATATTCCATTGTATATATGGACCACATGTTCTTAATCCAGTCATCTGTTGAAGGGCATCTTGGCTCCTTCCATGATTTAGCTATTGTGGACAATGCTGCTATGAACATTGGGTGCATATGGCCCTTCTCTTCACTACGTCTGTATCTTTGGGGTAAATACCCAGTAGTGCAATGGCTGGGTCATAGGGTTGCTACATTTTTAACTTTTTAAGGGACCTCCACACTCTTTTCCAATGTGGCTGTACCAATTTGCATTCCCACCAACAATGTAAGAGGATCCCCTTTCTCCACATCCTCTCCAACATTTGTTGTTTCTTGCCTTGTCCATTTTTGCCATTCTAATTGGTGTAAGGTGGTATCTCAGTGTGGTTTTGATTTGAATTTCCTTGATGGCTAATGATTTTGAACATTTTTTCATGTGTCTGTTAGCCATTTGTATGTCTTCATTGGAAAAGTGTCTGTTCATATCTTCTGCCCATTTTATAATTTGTTTATTTGTTTCTTGTGTATTGAGTTTGAGAAGTTCTTTGTAGATCTTAGATACAAGTATTTATCTATAGTGTCATTTGCAAATATGTTCTCCCATTCCGTGGGCTGCCTCTTAGTTTTATTGAATGTTTCCTTGGCTGTGCAGAAGCTTTTTATCTTGATGAAGTCCCACAAGTTCATTTTATCTTTTGTTTCTCTTGCCTTTGGAAATGTGTCATGAAAAATGTTGCTTTGGCCGATGTCAATGAGGTTGCTGCCTATATTCTCCTCTAGGATTCTGATGGATTCCTGTCTTACATAGAGGTCTTTCGTGCATTTGGAGTTTATCTTTGTGCATGGTGTGAGAGAGTGGTCAAGTTTCATTCTTTTGCATGTAGCTGTCCAATTTTCCCAGCACCATTTATTGAAGAGACTGTCTTTTTTCCACCGGATGTTTTTTTCCTGCTTTGTCAAAGATTAGTTGCCCAAAGAGCCAAGGGTCCATTTCTGGGTTCTCTCTTCTGTTCCCTTGGTCTATGTGTCTGTTTTTGTACCAGTACCATGCTGTCTTTGTGATCACAGCTTTGTAGTCTAGCTTGAAATCCAGCAACGTGATGCCCCCAGCTTTGTTTTTCCTTTTCAATGCTTCCTTGGCGATTTGGGGCCTTTTCTGGTTCCACACAAATTTAAGGGCTGTTTGTTCCAGTTCTTTGAAAAATGTCATTGGTATTTTGATCAGGATGGCATTGAAAGTGTAGATTGCTCTGGGTAGCATAGACATTTTAACAATGTTTATTCTTCCAATTCATGAGCATGGAATATTTTTCCATCTTTTTGTGTCTTCTTCAATGTCTTTCAAGAGTGATTGTAGTTTCTAGAATATAGATCCTTTACGTCTCTGGTGAAGTTAATTCCAAGATAATTCCATGATTTTTGGCGCTATTGTAAATGGAATGGTATCCCTAATTTCTCTTTCTTCAGTCTCATTGTTCATGTATAGAAATGCAACTGATTTCTGAGCATTGATTTTGTATCCCACCACATTACTGAATTGCTCTATAACTTCTAGTAGTTTGGGGGTGGATTTTTTTGGGTTTCCCATATAGAGTATCATGTCATCTGCGAAGAGAGACAGTTTGACTTCTTCTTTGCTGATTTGGGTACCTTTTATCCCTTTTTGTTGTCTGATTGCTGTTGCAAGGACTTCTAGTACTATGTTGAATAATAGTGGTGAGAGTGGGCATCCTTGTCGAGTTCCTGATCTTTAAGGGAAAGGCTTTCAGCTTTTCCCCATTGAGAACGATATTCGCTGTAGGCTTTTCAAAGATGGTTTTTATGAAATTGAGGTATGTACCCTCTATTCCTACACTCTGAAGGGTTTTAATCAGGAAAGGATGCTGTATTTTGTCAAATGCTTTTTCTGTATCAGTTGAGAGGCTCATATGGTTCTTGACTCTTTTCTTGTTGATATTTCTATCACAGTGATCGATTTGCGAATGTTGAACCACCCTTGCAATCCAGGGATGAATCTCACTTGGTCATGATGGATAATCCCTTTTTTTTCATAATAATATTTTTATTATATTATGTTATTCACCATACAGTACACCCCTGGTTTTTTATGTAAAGTTCAGTGATTCATTAGTTGTGTATAACACCCAGTGCACCATGCGACATGTGCCCTCCTTAGTACTGATCTCATCTGATCTCGGAAGCTAAGCAGGTTTGGGCCTGGTTAGTACTTGGATGGGATGATCCTTTTAATGTCCTGCTGGATCCTATTAGCTAGGATCTTGTTGAGAATTTTGGCGTCCATATTCATCAGGGATATCGGTCTGTAATTCTCCTTTTTGATGGGGTCTTTGCCTGGTTTGGGGATCAAGGTAATACTGGTCTCATAGAATGAGTTTGGTACTTTTCCTTTTGTTTCTATTTTTTGAAACAGCTTCAGGAGAATAGGTATTATTTCTTCTTTGAATGTTTGGTAGAATTCTGTTGAGAATCCGTCAGGCCCTGGACTCTTGTTTTTGGGGAGGTTTTTGATCACTGCTTCAATCTCTTCATAATTAATTGGTCTGTTTTTAAAAATCAATTTCTTACTGTTTCAGTCTTGGTAGTTCATGGGTTTTCAGGAAGGCATGCATTTCTTCCAGGTTGTTTAATTTATTGGCCTAAAGCTGTTGATAAAAGTTTCTAATGATCCTTCCTATTTCCTTGGTGTTGGTTGTGACTTCTCCCTTTTCACTCATAATTTTATTAATTTCTGTCCTTTCTCTATTCTTTTGGATAAGTCTTGCCAGTGGCTTATTGATCTTATTTATTCTTTCAATGAACCAGCTTCTAGTTCTGTTGATCTGCTCTACTGTGCTCCTGGTTTCTAATTCATTGATATCTGCTCTAATCTTGATTGTTGTTTTCCTGTGCATGGGTTAGGCCTGTTCTGTTGCAGCCCAGCTTCTTGAGGTGAGAATATAAAAACTGCATTTTAGATTGTTCTATTCTTTTGAGGGAGACTTGGATGGCTATGTATTTTCCCCTTAGGACTGCCTTTGCAGTGTCCCATAGGTTTTGGACCGTTGTGTTTTCATTCTCGTTGGTCTCCATAATTGTTTAAATTGATTTTTCATCTCCTGGTTTATCGAATCATTCTTGAGCAGGATGGTTCTTAGTCTCGAAGTGTTTGAGTTTCTTCCAAATTTTTCCTTGTGGTTGAGTTCCAATTTCAAAGCATTGTGGTCTCAGAATATGCAGGCAATAATTTCAGTCTTTTGGTATCAGTTGAGACCTGTTTTGTGACCCAGAATATGGTCTATTCTTGAGAATGATCCATGGGCATTACAATAGAATGAGTATTCTTTGGTTCTGGGGTATAGTGTTCTGTATATACCTACAAGGTCCATCTGGTCTGGTATGTCATTCTAAGCTCTTGTTTCTTTGTTGATTTTCTGCTTAGGTGATCTGTCTATTGCTGAGAGTGGAGTGTTGAGGTCCCCTACTATTGATGTATTTTTATCTATATGTCTCTTTATTCTGGTTAAGAGTTGGCTTGTGTATATTGCTGCTCCCCTGTTGGGGGCATAGATATTTATAATTGTCATAACCACTTGTTGGATACATCCTTTAAGAATAGTATAGTGTCCTTCTGTAACTCTAACTACAGTCTTTAGTTTAAAATCTAATCTGTCTGATATGAGAATTGCTATCCTAGCTTTCTTTTGAGTCCATTGGCATGAAAAATGGTTTTCCATCCCTTCACTTTCAGTCTGGAGGTATCTTTAGATTCAAGATGAGTCTCTTGTAGACAGCAAATGGATGGGTTATGTCTTTTTATCGAATCTGCAACCCTGTGGCGTCTTATGGGTGCATTTAGGCCGTTCACATTGAGAGTGATTATTGAGAGATATGATTTTAATGATGCCATGTTGCCAGTAAAGTCTTTGTTTCTATAGATTGTAAATTTCTGTTTGTATCAGTCTTGGGGCCTTTTTACTTTTATAAAACCCCCCCTTAATATCTCCTGTAGGGATGGTTTCATTATTAGGAATTTGGTCAGTGTCTGGCGATCCTGGAAGGCCCTTATCTCTCTATCAATTCTGAATGACAGCCTTGCTGGATAAAGGATCTTTGGCTGCGTGTTTCTCTCGGATAGAGCTTTAAAAATGCCCTGCCAATCCTTTCTCTCATTCCAGGTCTGTGTAGACAGGTCTGATGTAATTCTGATATTTTTGCCTTTGTATGTGAGAAATTTCTTCACCCTGGATGCTTTCAATACTGTATTCTTGGATCTAATGTTTGTGAATTTTACTATGACATGATGTGGCGTTAGTTTGTCGTAGTTGACCTTGGGAGGGGTCTTCTCTGCCTTTGGACAGGAATGCTTGTTTCCTTTGCTAGGTTGGTGAAGTTTTCAGCTACATTTTGTTCAAATATCTCTTCTAGACCTCTCTCTTTCTCCACCCCCTTGGGGATGCTGCTGATTTTGACAATGGAACGTTTCATTGAGTCAGTAATCTCCCGTAATCTACATTCTTGAGATTGGATTTTTTTGAGCCAAGTTTCTGTTTTAACTTTCTCTTCTACCATCGCATCCTCCAATTCACTAGTTTGTTCTTCTGCCTCATTCACCCTGGCCGTCAGAGCATCTAGTTTTGACCTCATTTGATTCATAGCATTTTTAATTTCTGCCAGATCCGCTCTCATTTCAGCCCTTAGAGTTCTATATTCTCGTTAATATTTTCATTAATATTTTTTTCCAGCCTACACATCATCTTGACCATTGTTCCTCTGAACTCCATTTCTGACAATTTGGTTATATCCATGTCCATCAGTTCTGTGGCAGAGGTCACAGACTCATTATCTTTTCTTTGCTGGGGAGGATTTCTCCTCGTCATTCTGATAAGGAGAGGTTGCCCAGGGGATGCCCAGAGCCCAAATTATTGACCAGGACCCAGGCATTGTGCACTTGTTTTATAGGGACCTTGGGGATGTGGGCTTCTTGAATTTTCAGCCTGCCTTCTGGGGGAGGGGCCTTCTGCACTGATATTCAGGCAACCCTGTTTGGGTAGAGTCTCCCTGTTCCCTGTGAGGGGGGATGGGGATTGGCACAATATGAGCTGGTATTTCTGGGCTTTTTTTCTCTGGCAACTTTCCCTGGTGGTTTTCTGTGGCTCTTCTGAGAGAGCAGCAGTGGCCAAATCCTAGCCTGTGTCTCAGAACAGAGAGATCACAGTCTGCTCTCCATTGATCTCCCTTGGCTTCTTTAACTCTGTTTCTGTTGGCGCTGCTAAAAACCCTGCAGCGTCCTGGGTTGTGCACCCCACAGCCGGTGTCCCAACCCTCACTTTCAGGGCCAGCAGGTCTCTGTCCTTTGTGTTTCTAACACCACCAGCCACCCCCAGTTCCTGCATCTGTTCCCGAGCTCTCTGTTTCAGTATGGTTCGAGCGCTCTCCGGAGCGCTGGTTTTGTCTGGTTGCAGGCACGCTTCCAAGCTCCCAGTACCAGTCCAGTTCCAGTGAGTGCTCTGGAGCTCTGGTTTTCAGTCAGGTCGCGTGAGTGCTCCCAAGCTCTCAGTTTCAGTTTAGTTCAAGTGTGCTCTCCGGAGCTCCGGTTTTCAGTCTGGACGCAGGCCCACTCCCGAGCTCCCAGTTTCAGTCTAGTTCCAGTGAGCACTCTGGAGCTCCAGATTTCAGTCTGGTCGCATGGGCATTCCCAAGTTCTCAGTCTCAGTTTGCTCTCTCGCAGGTACTGGTCCGCGAGTCTGGCCCACTCCCCAATGCAGGTGTCCACTGCTTCCTGGCGCCTGAAGAGCACAGCTTCCTCCCCCTTCCATTTATCTTCTGATATCTGTGCACGGATTCATGGCTCCCCGCTTCGTACCTCAGTATTCAGCGCTGGAGGTGTTCATTTGTAGAGATTCAGATGTATCTTTCTGCATCTCAGGCTTATTCTGTCTGGTAGTAATTTCTAATGTTTGTTTATTTCCTTGGTGTTGTGCTCTCTCCCCTTTCGTTCATGATTTTAATTGGGTCCCCTCTCTTTTCTTTTGGATAAGTCTGGCCAGAGATTTATTAATCTTATTAATTCTTTCTAAGAACCAGCTTCTAGGTTTGTTGATATGTTCTACTGTTTTTCTGGTTTCTAATTCATTGATCTCTGTTCTAATCTTAATTATTTGTCTTCTCATGTTTGGTATAGGTTTTATTTGCTATTCTTTCTCTGGTTTCTTAAGGTGCAAGCTTAGCTTGAGCATTGGGATTTCTCTAATATTTTGAGAGAGGCTTGGACGGCTTTGTATTACCCCCATAGGACCGCCATTGCAGTATCTCATAGGTTTTGGACTGATGTGTTTTTGTTTTCATTGGTTTCCATGAAGAGTTTAAATTCTTTAATTTCCTGGTTGACCCAGTCACTCTTTAGGAGGATGCTCTTTAGTTTCCAAGTGTTTGAATTCCTTCCAAATTTTTTTCTTGCTATTGAGTTCCAGTTTCAAGGCATTGTGGTCTGATAGTATGCAGAGAATAATCTCAGCCTTTTGATTTCGGTTGAGACCTGATTTGTGACCCAGCATGTGGTCTATTTTGGAGAAAGTCCATGTGCACTCGAGAAGAATGAGTATTCTGTTGTTTTAGGTTGGAATGTTCTGTATATATTTACGAGGTCCATCTGGTCCAATGTGTCATTCAAAGCTCTTGCTTCTTTGTTGATCCTCTGCTTAGATGATCTGTCCATTGCTGAGAGTGTAGTGTTGAGATCTCCTACTATTAATGTATTATTATCAATATGTTTCTTTATTTTGGTTTACTGTTGGCTTATGTAGCTGGCTGCTCCCATGTTGGGGGCATAGATATTTACAATTGTTAGATTTTCTTTTTTGATAGACCCTTTAAGTATGATATAGTATCCCTCTACATCTATTAGTACAGTCTTTGGTTTAAAATCTAATTTGTCTGATATGAGAATTACAACCCCAGCTCTCCTTTGAGTTCCATTGGCATGATAAATGTTTCTCCATCCACTTACTTTCAATCTGGAGGTGACTTCAGGTTCAAAATGAGTCTCTTGTAAACAGCACATGGATGGGTCATGTCTTTTTATTCAATCTGCAACCTGTGCCATTTCATGGGAGCATTTAGGCCATTCACGTTGAAACTAACTATTGAGAGATATGAATTTAGTGCCATCTTATTGCCTGTAAAGTCACTGTTTCTAGATTGTCTCTGTAAATTTCTGGTCTATGTTACTCTTGGGGTGTTTCTTCTTTTATAGAAGAAATGTTTCTTGTAGGGCCGGCTTGGTAATCACATATTCTTTCAGTTTCTACGGTCCTAGAAGCTCTTTGTCTCTCTGTGCATTCTGAATGACAGCCTTGCTGGATAAACTCTTCTTGCCTGCATTTTATTCTCATTTAGTACCCTGAATATGTCCTTTCTGGCTTGCCAGGTCTCTGTGGACAGGTCTGATATTATTCTGATGTTCCTCCCTCCATATGTAAGAAATCTCTTTCTCCTAGCGGCTCTCAGAATAGCTTTCTTGGCTCTAAGATTTGCAAATTTTACTATTATATGCTGGGGTGTTGGTATTTTAATTGATTTTGGGAGAGGTCCTCTCTGCTTCTTGGACATGAATACTTGTTTCCCTCCCCAGATTAGGGAACTTCTCAGCTATGATATGCTCAAATATACCTTCTAGTCCTCTCTCTGTCTCCACCCCCTCAGGGATCCCAATAATTCTGACATTGGAAAATTTCATGGTGTCATTGATCTCTTAAGGTCCAAGCTCATGTGCCACTAGTTGCCTATCCCTACCTTCTTCAGTTTCCTTCTTTTCTATCAGCTTATCTTCCAGGTCACTAATTTGTTCTGCCTTATTTACCCTGGCAGTCAGAGTATCCAGTCTAGACTGCATTTTGTTCATAGAACTTTTATGTTTGGTCTGATTAGGCCTCATTTCTGCCCTTAGAGATTCTATATTGTCACTAATGTTTTTTCCAAGCCTAGATATGGACTTCATGATTACTGCCCTGAATTCTATCTTTGACATCTTGCTTATATCCATATCCATTAGGTCTGTGGCAGAGGCCATTGTCTCTGTTCTTTTCTTTGTTGGGAGTTCCTCCTCCCAGTCATTGTTTTGAGGGATGGATGAGAGAATGTACAGAGATCAAAATATCAACCATGACCCAAGCAAGATGCACCCTAGGAAAATCCAGAGTGGTCAGAATCCACCACCAAAAAACAAAGCCAAAATGAAACATAAGAATAAAATTTATAAAATTTTTTTAAAATTAAAAAAAAAATTAGAATTGAAAAAAGTGACAAGTGAGGGGGAGGGGGGCTATAATCTCTCTGTGTGGACAAAATAGGGTGTTTCCATTGTTCCTGTGTATTTTGTTCTGTTTGTTAGAGGACACTACTTCCCAAAATTACAGGGAAGGTAAAACTTGTGTATATATATAGAGATAATATTTAATAGAGATAAAGGACTACATTGAAACTTATATCTATACATAAAATATGGGTGTGAAAAAGTACAAGTTAAAAAGCTACTATGAAATATAGGTTGATATATTAAACATCTAATTGAGATGAGGAAAAAGGTAAAAAGAAAAAAAAAACAGAGAAGAATCATAAGAGAAAGAATAAAAAGAAAAAGAGAGTTGTACCTGAAAACTAAACAACAGTGAGGCAACAACTGGAGCTGAATATACTATTTTCCCCTGGTGTTAGGATTTTACAGTTTTATGGGGACCATAGGCTTGTTCTCCTTTTGTTTTTCCAGCCTGTCTTCTGGGGGAGGGGTCTGCTGCACTGTTTCTCGGGCAACCCTGCTTAGGCAGAGTTGCCCTGCCCCCTGTTGTGGTCCTGGGCTCAGTGGAGCTTTTTTCTCTGGTGGTTTTCCTTGCTTCATCCAAGGGTCAGAGCAAAAATGTCTGCACCCAAACCTCTGTCCCAGAGCAGAGAAATCACAGTCTGCTCTCTTCACTAAACCTTCCAGAACACACAGTCTGCATTTCTGTATGCACCACTGAAAACTGCAGCCACCCACAGTGTGCACCCAAAATGACTTTCTCAGAGGTCGTCCCAGGGGCCTGGGCATGTCCCTGCTTTTTGTGCTTCTAAAATCAGGAGCAGCTGTGGGTTTGATGTGCACACCTGCAGCTCCTGGATCCTACCTGAGTGCTGCTCTAAAGCCCTTTCCCAGTCGCTACTGCTCTGCCCAGTCCCCAGTGCAGGAGGCTTTTGCACTCTGGTGTTACATCACTTTCCAGGGATGGAAATGGATGCTCCCTTCCCCTTCTGGTTATCTTCCAATATCTCCCTGCAGATTCATGACTCTGTCCTTCCTACCTCCTGACAGGTGGTGTTTTTCTGCTTGTAGAGATCCAGATATATATTCTTACATCTCAGGCTGAGTTCGTGGGTGGTCAGAATGGTTCAGTAGATATACAGCTAAATTCAGGGGACTGGTTGAAATGGGGTCCCTTACTCTCTGCCATCTTGCCTCCTCCTCCCATAAAACAGACTCTTAAGTATAGAGAATAAACTGAGGGTTGCTGGAGGGGAAGTGGGTGGGGGGATGGGTTAAATGGGTGATGGGTGTTAAGGAGGGCACTTGTGATGAGCACTGGTTGTTGTATGAAGTGATGAATCACTAAACTCTACACCTTAAACATATTATGCTGAACAAAATAAGTCAATCAGAGAAAGAAAAGTATATGGTTTCACTCATGTGGAATATAAGAAACAGTGCAGAGGTCATAGGGGAATGGAGGGAAAACTGAATGGGAAATCATCAGAGAGGAAGACAAGCCATGAGAGACTCTTAACTATAGGAAAGAAAGTGATGGTTGCTGGAGGGGAGGTAGGTGGGGAGATGGGGTAATTGGGTGATGGACATTAAGGAAGGCATGTGATGTGATGAGAACTGGGTGTTATAAGCAACTGATGAATTACTGAACTTTACATCTGAAACTAATGACATACTATATGTTGGCTCATTGAAATTTTTAAAAATTTCAAAAAAGAAACACATACTATCAGACTATCCCACCCACCACATCTCCTATGTTTTATTTCAGACATATTATCATCATCCTAGACAAAATTTCTTCTTCATTAAAGATTTGATTACTGACTGACAGTCTTTCTCCATCATTTATCTTGCCATCATTATTGATGATTTTAATATTCATGAAGGTAATCCAAGGAATAACCAAGTTATAGCTCCTTTAACTCTTCATCTCCACTGAACTTGTCTTCCAGTTCACTGAAGATACTCCTCCCATGGGCATGATTGAAAGTAATTATTGTACCATTAACAAAATCTCTATTTCAAACATACTTCTTTCCAATCACTTCTTTTTCCTGCTTATCCTATTCCAACAAGTCTTTGAACTCAATGGCACCTTCAATTCACTGATCTTACCACCTTTGTATTATCCATAATTTCATTCACGTTTTCACTTTCTTCTTATTTAGTTGACATTCCATGATCAGTCATTTTTATCATTTTCGTGCATATATTCTCAACTCCTTTGCTCCTATCTCTTTTCATCATTCTTGACCAACATATTCCAATCATTGTTACATCAAATTTTCTGTCTACTCAGCACTTTCACCAGAGTATATGAACATGTCCAAGAAAAACAGTCAGCTAGCTATAGGTCTCATTTTAAATGTAAGATCCCCAAGTGAAGTGGTCCTTGAGATTATCCAGTATTTCTTCTATTCTATTAATATTGAACATCTTTACTTTCCTCACTCTTTTTTATGACCCTTCTTGTTTTCCCCTGTAGAAAATAAAAGAGAACTTTCATATCTTCCCACACCCATCTGTGCCATATACCCTGTCTTCCTTTTTAAAATAATGGGTATGAGCTTAGCTTCTCCATGTGTGCATGCTCACATGCTTTAGGCCTGCTCAAAGGCCTTGAAACTGTGATTACTCTTACACCTACCTTGTCACATTCCCTTCTCTACTCGTTAATTCATATCAGCATACAAACTGTTACAATAATCTCCCATAATATCCTTCTTTAACATCACATCACCCCTCTACCTGCCATTTTAAGCAAAATTCTTTGAAAGAGTTAAATGTTTCTGCATTTGTCCTGTTGTTTTCTCTTAAAGGCTTTTGTCTCCACCTTCCCACTGAAGCAGCTCTTCCTAAGGTAATCAACTCCACATTGCCAGAACCAATGAAGAGTACTTAGTCTTATTCTTTCCTAACCTCTTTGAAGAAATTTGACACAGTTGCAACACTTGAAATACTTTTTTCATTAACTTTCAAGACATCAAATTTTCCTGGCTTTCTTCTTACTTCATTCATAGTTCCTTCTTGTTAGACTTTCTGACTCTTTCCAATCCTTAAATGTTGGAATGCCTCATAGTTTGGTCTTCAGATATCTGCTCTTCACAGTCTACACTCCCTCCTGTTATGGAATGCTTGCATTCCCAAAATTCATATGTTGAAACCCTAATCCCCAATGTGATATTACTTGGAGATGGGGCATTTGGGGGTAATTAGGATTAGATGAGGTCCTGAGGATGAGGCCATAGCCTGATAATATTAGTGCTCTTAAAAGAAGAGACAACAGAGAGCTCACACTTTCTGTCTCTCCACACATGCTCAAAGAAGATGTCATGAGAGCACACAATACGATGAGAGTCACTTGCAAGCCAAGAGAAGAGACCACAAATTTCTGTGAGAAATAGATTTCTATTGTTTAAGTCACCTAGTCTGTGGTATTTTGTTATGGCAGCCCAAGCAAACTACAGCACTCCCTATGCACCTCATCAAGTTCCATGATTTTCCTTTTAAGTAATGAAAAAACCTTTAGTATACCAAACATCAAACTTATATTTCCAGCAACACACTTGCATCTCCACTTGAATATGCCTAATAGACAACTCAATTCTCTTTTCCCACCGCACAACTTGCTCTCTCCTTGCTCCCTAGTATCTCAATTAATGACACTTCCTCTACCCCTTGGGAGTGATGAGGTTGGGGACTATAGGTGAGGTTCAGTGGGGTTGAATCCGGAGCCGACGACCAAGAAAGAATTCTTGAGGCATCTTTGGTGCAAAATGGTGGTTTATTAAAGCACAGGGACAGGACCTGTGGGCAGAAAGAACTTCTGCCCCGGCGTTGTGAGGAATGGCCTATTATATACCCTCAAGTTGGGAGGGGGTTAGGGATAAGGAAAGTCTCTAAGGAATTTTGGAAGCAAGGTTTCCAGGACCTTGAGGGGGCTAGCTACTGTTGGGAAAAGGTCATTTATTACCGTCTAATAAAACCTGAGTCATGAGACCCTTCAGATGTATATCGGTGGGCCATATGCTTGGGGGATGATTGCCAATACGTATCTTGGGGGGTTAGAGATAAAGGAAGTTTCCAAAGGAATTTTATGCATTAAAGTAGACTTACAGGATCTTGGTGGAGGGGAGGGGGTCAGGCTAGGACTGCCTCTTGCCCTTAGCAAAGTATTAACATCTAGGCAGCTGAGTTCCTAGAGGAATGTCACCATGCCTGTTTCAAGGACTTGTCAATGGGCTGTAGGTAGTAAGGACTGTTTCTTCCTCCTTTAGGGCAGCCAGGAGTGCCTGAGGAATGTCACATACATCCCATGGGGGAGAGGGGGTTGCAGGGTGTCAGCTTCAGCTTTGTCCTCAGCTTGCCTTCTGTTCCCTCATCATTTCCCCCCTGAACAATTTTGACCCTTAAATCTTTAAGGTTGTTGAAGGTGGGAGGTCTCATCTTCTGTAACTTCTTCCTGCTGAATAGGGGTGTAGAGATGTCCCTACCTATGGGTCAACATTGGTCAGTTGGGGAACATACAGGGGGGTTATAAAAGGGGAGGCAGCTGAATCCAACGTAGACAACATGGATGAACCTCCTTGAGTAGAAGGTATGATCTGTTAGCTGGAAGTTACAGTGGTGAAGGAGTCTTGGCACTAGGCAGGGAGACATCAGACATGACAAAACAAGGTTAATATTATAAGGAGAGATCTGAATAAAAGATCTTTGATAGTTGACCTTTGATAATTTTCCTCCAATCCAGGAGTTTAAAGCAATCACTAAAGGAAAGAAATCATTTAAAGCACCAATTTGAGCATTCATGTCAGGTAGAAACCCAGAAGTATTTTGTGGTAATCTGGACTGTATACACAGCATTGTTTTTATGCTACCACATATTTCACCTTGTATAGCAGTTAAAAACAACTAACATCATTCTGTTTCTTAAAGCTGCTTTACATATTTGTATTATCCTAGCATTTAATACAGAAACACTATTTTGAGTGTCATTTAGGGCTTTGACCATGTATTTAATTGAGAACTTCCATGTGCCACCAACATTCTCCAGTCTCAAAGAGGTAACAAAGATAGATGCCAGGTGGTCATACCAGTGAGACACAGAACATGTCCACCATGGTTTTAAATTTGGAAGGTTGGCTGGGTTGGTAATGGTTTTAGTAATGCATCCATGCATCCAGGCAAAACCCAGAGTACAGTGGCTTATCCAGCAAGGAGGAAGCTATGGACACAGGTTAAGTTGCAGAGCCATTGGGTCCCAGCCAGGAGCCAGTCATATAATACTGGGCCTCCTTGAAACTGCAGTCAGGATTTCAAGGGCTACTTGGTTTTGGAGGGCCATACATACAATGATTTCAGGCCCCTAATTGATTGGGGAGCTATGGCTTGATAATAATCCCCCTTTCTTCCAAATTACACCGTAAGCATGGAGGACCAGGAAAATATATTTTAAGTCAGTATAAATATTTTTAAGGCTTTTGCCGATTGCAAAGCACAGGTGGGCACTATTAATTCTGCTTTGGGGGCAGACATGTGTGCTGACAGGGCTTTGCCCTCAACGGTCTTGAGTTAGACTTGACTATAACATACCCCGTTTTTCTTACCCCTCTTTTCCATGACACTGTTACCATTGGTGAACCAATTGTCCTCTGTATTTTCAATAGGGACATCTTAAATCTGGTTGACTAGGATAAACAAGATCAATAACCTCTGAACAGTTATATTCTGTAGAAGTACAATGGTCAGGTCCAGGCTTAAGGGTAGCTGGGTTTAAAGTTTGACAGGTTCTAAGCATTATTGCAGGCATATCTATAAGCATAGCCTGGTATTTAATAAGTTGGCTTCCCATCACCCATTGGTGGCTTTTGTTCTTGGAACTGATGTGAAGTCATTACTTCCCATAGTGTCTGTGGACTGTCCCATAGTGAGCTTTGAGGCTCCCTTTTACCAGGAAAGCTGTTGTCTGCTCGGCTAAAGCCTCTCCTTATGATTGTACATTCAGAGAGGTGGCTTCTAGGATAAATTAACTATGCAGGATGAAAGCATTAAGAAGGCTTCTTTGTTTGAGGTCTAGCCTTAATATCTTAACAAGGAATCACTGGCAAGTGGGGGAAGACTTGTCAAGAGATAAAGGCATCCCCAAGTCATCATCCAGTCCAGTCACAAGGAAAGTGGGGTCATCCATTATCTCCACAAGCCCATAGTTAACCCTATGGAGTGGGGTATGCTCTGGCTTCTAGGGAATGATTTCATCATCCCAGCCACATTGGTCAAGGTGATAGCCGAGCTATACAATCATTGGGGAATCTATCATATTTCCCAGTTGTTCAAAGAATTAAATATATGCCCATGGGGTCCTGTTATTAGCCCCATAGAATAAGAAGCATGAAGACTATCTATACATCAGCTATTGTATAGGAATAGAAAAAAAAGCTATTTCTTTTAAGTTTAGCTCAAGTTGTCTAGCTTATGCAAACATTTAAGGACACTCAGATCTAGAATTTAACATCCACAAATTGGGTTATTTAAACATAATTTTTCTCTCTAAAATAACCCTCATTTCCAGGGATAGCCAAATCAGGGATAATTTGTTTGCAAAACAAGTCCAGTTTTAACAAACTTGGCCTAATTATTTACATAAATTCAGCAAGAATAGTGACTGATCCCATAGATCTTTTAGAATCTGCTTTGCTGGAACTTTTATAGGCAATCTCCAGGTTGAACTTTTAGTAGCCTCTCCAGGCCAGAAGCCAAACCAAGTACTTGCCATCAGACATGCCTACAATACCTGTAGATTTGGGCAAATTCCTCTCCACGAGGTCCCCAAAGTATCCTGAGGTTCCTGCACCTGCCAGGAAGTGACATTCCTTACTCACTTGGTGAGGCTGCTGGGAACTCTGTAAGCAAGGTATCAGGCCATTTCCAGGGGGCTTTATGGCTCCAGGTTTCATAAAGTCAACCTTAGTTCCTGAAAGCTGTTTGGTCATATCTGAGTCTATGCATGTCTCTCAAATATGACATTCCAGTCAAAGCGTTATGGTAAAATAACCATAAACGCAGTGTTTCCAATGGTATCTTGTTACAAGGAGAACAATACTTATTGAACTTATGCAAATGATTGTGATTGCCATGGAAGAAAGAATACTTACTGAGACTGATGAGGGAATGGAAGGCAAGCTGAAGACAAAGCAGAAGCTGACACCCTGCAACCCCCTCTCCCCCATGGGATGTATGTGACATTCCTCAGGCATTCCTGGCTGCCCTAAAGGAGGAAGAAACAGTCCTTACTACCTACAGCCCATTGACAAGTCCTTGAAACAGGCATGGTGACATTCCTCTAGGAACTCAGCTGCCTAGATGTTAATACTTTGCTAAGGGCAAGAGGCAGTCCTAGCCTGACCCCCTCCCCTCCACCAAGATCCTGTAAGTCTACTTTAACGTATAAAAATTCCTTTGGAAACTTCCTTTATCTCTAACCCCCCAAGATACGTATTGGCAATCATCCCCCAAGCATATGGCCCACCGATATACATCTGAAGGGTCTCATGACTCAGGTTTTATTAGACGGTAATAAATGACCTTTTCCCAACAGTAGCTAGCCCCCTCAAGGTCCTGGAAACCTTGCTTCCAAAATTCCTTAGAGACTTTCCTTATCCCTAACCCCCTCCCAACTTGAGAGTATATAATGGGCCATTCCTCACAACCTGGGGCAGCAGCTCTTTCTGCCCATGGGTCCTGTCGCCGTGCTTTAATAAACCACCATTTTGCACCAAAGATGCCTCAAGAATTCTTTTTTGGTCGTCAGCTCCGGACTCCACCCCATTGAACCTCACCTGTACCTCATCAAGACCTTTTTAATTTCAGAGGGTTCAGGTAGAGAGAAAAGTTAAATGCTTTAATTTGCTTTATTATTATTTCTGTGTATCACTGATGTCTTAAGAGAAAGTTGCCTCAATCTGGAAGAGTAAGCATTAGAGAACCAGTAATGTTTTTTGTTTTTTTTTTTTAGATTTTATTTATTTATTCGACAGAGATAGAGACAGCCAGTGAGAGAGGGAACACAAGCAGGGGGAGTGGGAGAGGAAGAAGCAGGCTCACAGTGGAGGAGCCTGATGTGGGGCTCGATCCCATAACGCCGAGATCACGCCCTGAGCCGAAGGCAGATGCTTAACCGCAGTGCCACCCAGGCGCCCCAGAGAACCAGTAATGTTTTAAACAAGAGTCACAACACTATAATCTTTTAGTTAATTTAGTCCCATGTTACTAATTCTTGTTTAGTTTGAATGCAGCTTTAGTTAGTTCTAGAAATTTTTACCCATTTCAGTTTTAGGATTCCATAAAGATATCGAATACCTGTACCTGTCCTAAAAAGTCCTTTATATGAATCTCTTTGAAGATGAAACTCATTTTAAAAGGGAATAAGAACAATTACAAATAACAAAAACACAGAATGGACATGGTTAGTAACTGATGAGTTTACAGTATAGCTGGAGAGGAAGTCAGGTTACTTCTGTGACACACAACACTTCGATAGCCAGAAAAGAGTGATGACGACCTTATATTAAAACATTAAAACTTTAGGAATTGCATATTATCTCCAGAATAGTTACAGCATTTACCCAAATATAACCTAAGGCTTATCATTTGTTTAACAGTGCTTCCAGAGTAACTCAGCATACCAAAGAAAAAGGCCTAATGAATTAAAGAGACTTCATTTACAATTTAAATCTTGGTAAAGTTTGTTAAAACCTTAAAATTATAGCACAAGCCTGAATAGGATTACAGATCACTACAAAACTCTCTTTTTATTTAACAAAGGCGACAATATGAGATTTGAAGGCAAATATGTTGGGTTCTATAGTTGTCAGCAAAACTTAGGTCCTTTAATACAGAGAAGTTTTAACTATGTGATTGAAGACCTGTTAATGACAAAACATAGAAACTTTGTTTTCTGGGCAAAGAGAAAACTGTTTACATTTTCTTATCCAGAGCAGATGAACAATTCAAGAAACCTTTGTCTTTCTAAACAGAGAGAAAGCAGACATAGATCTTATACCACTGTATCTTAAAAATCCATTCATTTCACTCTTAGTGGGTTCTGATCCACACCTAAAATTCTGATCCAAACCTTCTACAACTTTCTTTTGCATTCAGATTTTATCCCGTGCTATCTTTCCAAACAACCATCTTATTTAGGACAAAATTACTTTCTTTTACCTTCAACAAAAATGCATTCCCATTCCTTATCCTTCTTAAGTATCTCCTACTTTTCCACATACGGAGGAGTTGCTAAAGTTACTTCCATCAGCCTTCATTACATTTAGTAGAGTTTTGCTTTTTTTTTTTTTTTTTTTTAGAAATCCTAGTCTCCAGTGAAAGCTAAGTAGTAACTAACTGTAAACTGTTACACCAAAACGTTTAGATGGCAAATTTATGAATCAGTTAAGCAGAAAACATGTTAACAGATTTAAATATCCTTAGTTTTTTGCAATAAGTAGTCAAAAGTACAAACCTATGTCCAGTAATCAATGCTTCAGCACTGTATCCTATTTTAAAAGACCTAGATGTCCAACGAATTCAATCCCATTTACCATCCAAGCAATAAAGATTCAGGTTACCGAAGACTTTGAAAGCCATTTTAACGATTACCCATGAAAACTTTGAGACAGACAATTAACCATCATTTTAGTCATATTTTTATGAACAACTCACAACAGAGGTAACACAAGTTTGTTTGACCTTCAGTAAACCTCGATAGAATAAAAGTTTTACATTTAGTGCCGATAACTTTAAAAACAGGTCTATCTTAATTAAACCAACAAACTTCACTTAGTTTAAATACTGACTTATGTTCCACCTGGGCCCACCTCATTTTCAGATTTTACCTGAGACACTGGTGGGGAAATCGGGAGTGGGTAATGTTAGGTACAGGGGGTGCTCTTCTTTGCTCCTTGATGGTGTGGGTAGGAGGAGCCATGGTGCCTGAGGCACCAAGGATGGTACAGAAGCCAGTGGTGCAGGCCGCACCCCAGGTGGTGCAGAAAGGAGGAGACAGTAGGGGCAGAGAAAGGGTTCCCAGTTTTCGAGATCACCAGCTCCAACAGGAGCAGAGGCCATGTTTTCCCACCAACAAGGGGAAATAAGCAGTCCATGTCGGGCCATAGAAGACAGGGAATTTCCCCGAAACAAAGGGAGTTTTGGCAGCTGCTTGGGAATATTCCTTCAAGTCCCCGTCCTGAGGGAGACTAACCACAGATGGTTCCATTTATAGCCATTAACCCGGGAAATGAGTGAGGGAGACACCCCCACATCTGTTAGAAGGAACAGCGAGAGAAGAGAGTTGAGTCCCCTTTGCTAAGGATGGCCTGTGTTTCTCCAGCAACCTGGGTTAACTTGGAGGAGGCCTATTTAGATAATTATCATCCAGTATGTCAGGAGAGTTTACTAGCTGACCCATTTGTGTGAACACATTCTGCAAGAGGCCCTTATGTCGGGGTCCTGGTGTAGAGCAGTGAAGGCCTAGGTACGAGCAATGAAGGTACCCTAGGTCCACCTGCTCGGTTCCTTACAGAAGAGATCTGATAGATCCCACTGATGCCAAGCAGTGTTACAGGAGCTCAGTGCTTTCCTAAATTTTGCAATCCGAATTGTTTCCAATGGGTTAGAAGGCACTCCAAGGGAGAGTCCTTGGGAACCAAAGAAGCAGCCTATTGAGGCCATGCACAGAAAAGTAAAGAAAGTCCATTACCAAATCCCCCCCGATTCCTGGGTGGCGTCCCATGCAGGATATGTCAGAGGTTCCCGTGTGTCAAAAGCGACCAGAGGTGTCCCTCAACAAAAATCACTATTGATCACAATCCTGCCTTCCCGTGAAGGCATTCCTGCCATAAAAGGCCTGTAGGAGCGATGCCGGCGTCCCTCCCCTACCCCATTGCATCCTAGGCTTCCAATGGTTGCCTGGTGAATGGACTGAAAATACCATGCCTTGAAGGTCGTGCTGTGAAGGTCATGCCTTATTTTGTCTTGCCTTGAAAGTATTTTACCTTGCCTTGACGAACCAGCTGTTTTTAACCCATGGAGAAAACTAGAAAAATTTAACAAGGGGAAATTACCAAATTTTTGTAGCCTAAGTAATTAGTAGAGGACATTGATGGAAAACAGTAAAGATAGAAATCCATCATGGTCTAAGCGACATTCCAATACAGGTGGTCCTTACAACCAACTTCCCTAGGAAACTGTCCCCGGTTGGGTTTTAGTTCAATCAGGTACTGGTTTTGGCTGGCTCTGAGTGGAGGTCCCATGGCCAGAAGCGGCTAGACCAGGAATGTGGAGGGGATCGCATTAGATCAATCAGGAGGAAACCTCACATGGGTGTCTTAAGATTGGCAGCCATGCTAGTCACTTAGGTGGCTGTCCCGTGGCCAAGACAGATGACTTTGTATAAGGACAGCAGTAAAGTGGGGGCATCAAGTTTCAGGGTCTTATTACCATCCTGGCCAGGGTACTAACTTCCAGCCAAAAGGAAGGCTTTCTCCTCCCCATAGAGTAGCCATGGGCTAGAGGATTGCAGCCTGAGCAGTCAGCAAGAAAGTGTTCCAATAAGACCATACTCCTTGAAGAGCCCCAGAAAGGAGAGTAAAGGAGGAGAAGGGAAAGTACTCACCAATTTTGCACCAAAGCTCAGAGTCCCACGTTAGCGCACCAAAATGATGAGGTTGGGGAATATATGTGAGGTTCAGTGGGGTGGAGTCCAGAGCCGACGACCAAGAAAGAATTCTTGAGGTGTCTTTGGTGCAAAATGGTGGTTTATTAAAGCACAGGGACAGGACCCGAGGGCACAAAGATCTGCTGCACCGGGGTTGTGAGGAATGGCCCATTATGTACCTTCAAGTTGGGAGGGGGTTAGGGATAAGGAAAGTCTCTAAGGAATTCGGGAAGCAAGGTTTCCAGACTTTGAGGGGGCTAGCTACTGTTGGGAAAATGTCATTCATTACCGTCTAATAAAACCTGAGTCATGAGACCCTTCAGATGTATATCGGTGGGCCATATGCTTGGGGGATGATTGCCAATAAGTATCTTGGGGGGTTAGAGATAAAGGAAGTTTCCAAAGGAATTTTTATACGTTAAAGTAGACTTACAGGATCTTGGTGGAGGGGAGGGGGTCAGGCTAGGACTGCCTTTTGCCCTTAGCAAAGTATTAACATCTAGGCAGCTGAGTTCCTAGAGGAATGTCACCATGCCTGTTTCAAGGACTTGTCAATGGGCTGTAGGTAGTAAGGACTGTTTCTTCCTCCTTTAGGGCAGCCAGGAGTGCCTGAGGAATGTCACATACATCCCATGGTGGGGTGGGGGGTTTGCAGGGTGTCAGCTTCTGCTTTGTCTTCAGCTTGCCTTCTGTTCTCTCATCATCCTTGGCGGCTCCATGTAGAAAATCTTTTTCTTAATTGAAGTATAAGTGACATAAAATATTATTTTAGTTTCAGGTATACAGCACAGAAATTAGAAATTTGTATGCATTGTGAAACAACGATCACCACATTAAGTCTAGTTATCATCTGTCACCTTACAAAGTTAATACAATATTATTGACTATATTCCCTATGTTGTACATTGCGTTCCCATGACTTATGTATTTTATAGTTGAAATTTAGTACTTCAAAATACCATTCTCCCATTTTACCACCCCCCAACCCCACTCTCCTCTCTGGCAATGACCAATCTGTTGTGTGTATTTATGAGTCTGTGTTTTGTTTTGTTTTTAGAGTCCACATATAAGTGAAATCATGCAGTATTTGTTTCTTTCTGACTTATTTCACTTAGCATAATACCCTTTAAGCTCCACACATGTAATCACAAAGAGCAAGATTTCATTCTTATTTATAGCTGAGTAATATTTCATTACGTACACACACACAGACACACACTCCACATCTTCTTTATCCAGTAATCCATTGATTGACATTTAGGCTGTTTCCATATCTTGGCTATCGAAAATAATGCTACAATTAATGCAGGGGTACATATATTTTTTTTCAAATTAGTGTTTTCATGTTCTTTGGATAGATAACCAGAAATGGAATGTCTGGATAATATGGTAGCTCTATTTTTAATTTTTTGAGAAACCTCCATACTGTATTCCATACAGGCTCCACCAATTACATTCCCATTAACAACGCACAAGGCTTCCCTTTCTCCACAACCTTGTCAACACTTTTTATTTTTTGTCTTTTTGATAATAACTATTCTGACTGGTGTGAGGTGATATCTCATTGTGATTTTAATTTGCATTTTCCTGAAGACTGATGATGTTAAGCATTTTTTTTTTCATGTGCCTGTTTGCCATCTGTATGTCTTCTTAGGGGAAAAAAAATCTATTCAGATCCTCTGACCACTTTTTAATTGGATTGTTTGTTTTGTTGTTGAGTTGTATATGTTCTTTATACATTTTGGATATTAACCCCTTATCGGATATATGCTTTGCAACTATCTTTTTCCGTTCAATAATTTGTCTTTTCATCTTCATGATGACTTCCTTCAGTATGCAAAAGCTTTTTGGTTTGGTGCAGTCCCATTTGTTTATTTTTGCTTTTGTCTCCACTGCTTTTGGAGGAAGATCCCCCCCAAAAAAAATGCTAAGGTTACTATTAAGGAGCTTAACAACTTTATTTTCTTCTAGTTTTATGGTTTCACGTTTACATTCATGTCTTTAATCCATTTTCAGTTAATTTTTGTATATGGTGTAATACAGTCCAGTTTCATTCTTTTGCATTTAGCTATCCAGTATTCCCAACACCATTGATTAAAGAGACTGTCCTTCCCCCATTGTATATTCTGGTCTCCTTTGTTGTAATTGACCATATATGCTTGATTTTACCTGTAGTCCCTCTATTGTGTTCCATTGATTTATGTGTCTTTTTTTTTATGCCAATACTATACTGTTTTGATTACACTAGCTTTGAAATCAGTGAGTGTGACACCTCCAGCTTTGTTCTTTCTAAAGAATGTTTTAGCTATTAGGGGTTTCTTCTAATTCCAGACAATATTAGAATTATTTGCTCTAGTTCCATGAAACATATTGGAATTTTTATAGGGATTGCATTGAATCTGTAGATTGCTTTGGGCAGTATGGGTCTTTTAACAATATTAATTCTTCCAACCAGTAAGCATGAAATATATTTCCGTTTATTCGTGTCTTCCTCAATTTCTTTCATTAATGTCTTATAATTTTCAGAGTACAGGTCTTTCACCTTCTTGGTTAAATTTATTCCAAGGTATTTTACTCTTTTTGATGCAATTGTAAATGGGATTTTTTTTTCTCAATTTCTTTCTCTGAGAGTTTATTACTATATAGAAACACAACAGATTTTTGTATATTAATTTTATATCTTGCACTTTTACTGAATTCATTTATCTTAACACTGTTTTGGTATCATGTCATCTGAAAATAGTAACAGTTTTGCTTCCTCCTTTCCAATTTGCTTGCCTTTTATTCACTTTTGTTGCCTAATTGCTGTGGCTAGGATTTCCAATTCTTTGTTTTGGAAACGTTTTTTTAATAACCACTCTTTTGATGCCTTTATTATGTCTGAAGTATAGGTGTCAAGGAGCATATGATATTTCACAGTTACACCTCTATGCAGGTTTTACTTAATTAAGCAATGAGAAATGACAGGTCTCACTGGACTTGATATTTAAATTATCTTTTTAAAATTCCCAGTGTCTTCTGCTAGTTATTATGTGCAAAATATTATATTGAAGTGGTTAGCAAGTGACTGACATATCAGTTATCTCAATAAAATAAAACAAATGCTTAGTTCATGTATTTAATACTAAAGTCTTAGATAAATAATGATTATGAGGTCCAAATTTTAATTTGTCAAATTAGACATTTTAATCAGAAAATATTTGAAACATATTAAGTGGGGAGTTATATTTTTAATTATTTTAATTCAATTAATTAACATATAATGTATTATTGGTTTCAGAGGTACAGGTCTGTGATTTATCAGTCTTATATAATACCCAGTACTCATTGCATCACATGCCCTCCTTAATGTCCAATCCCCTAGTTACCCCATCCCTCCACCCTTCTCCCCTCCAGCAACCCTCAGTTTGTTTCCTATGATTAAGAGTCTCTTATGGTTTGTCTCCCTCTCTGGTTTCATCTTGTTTCATTTTTCCCTCTCTTCCCCTATGATTCTCTGCCTTGTTTCTCAAATTCCACATATCAGTGAGATCATATGATAATTGTCTTTCTCTGATTGACTTATTTCACTTAGCATAATACCCTCTAGTTCCATCCACATCATTGCAAATGGCAAGATTTCATCTTTTTGATGGCTGAGTAGTGTTCCATTGTATATAAATCCCACATCTTCTTTCTCCATTCATCTGTCGATGGACATCTGGGTTCTTTCCATAGTCTGGCTATTGCGGGCATTGCTGCTATAAACATTGGGGTGCAGGTGCCCCTTCAGATCACTACATTTGTATCTTTGGAGTAAATACTCAGTAGTGCAATTGCTGGGTTGTAGGGTAGCTCTATTTTCAACTTTTGAGGAACCTCCATACTGTTTTCCAGAGCTGGCTGCACCAGCTTGCATTCCTACCAAGAGTGTAGGAGGGTTCCCCTTTCTCCCATCCTTGCCAACATCTGACTTCTTAATTTCAGCCATTCTGACTGGTGTAAGGTGGTATCTCATTTTGGTTTTGTGTGTATTTCCTGATGCCGAGTGATGTTGAGCATTTTTTTCATGTGTCTATTGGCCATTTGGATGTCTTCTTTGCAGAACTGTCTGTTCATGTCTTCTGCACATTTCTTGATTGGATTATTGGTTCTTTGGGTGTCGACTTTGACAAGTTCTTTATAAATTTTGGATACTAGCCCTTTATCTGATCTGTCATTTGCAAATATCATTTCCCATTCTGTTGGTTGTCTTTTGGTTTTGTTGACTATTTCCTTTGCTGTACAAAAGCTTTCTATCTTGATGAAGTCCCAATAGTTCGTTTTTGCTTTTGTTTCCCTTGCCTTTGGAGACGTGTCTAGCAAGAAGTTGCTGTGACCGAGGTCATAGAAGTTACTGCCTGTGTTCTTCTCTAGGATTTTGACAGATTCCTTTCTCACATTTAGGTCTTCCAAATATTTTGAGTCTATTTTTGTGTATGGTGTAAGGTCCAGTTTCATTCTTCTGCATTTGGCTGTCCAATTTTCTCAACACCAATTGTTGAAAAGACTGTCTTTTTTCCATTGGATATTCTTTCCTGCTTTGTCAAAGATTAGTTGACCATAGAGTTGAGGATCCATTTCTGGGGTCTCTATCTTGTTCCATTGATCTATGTGTCTGTTTTTGTGCCAGTACCATACTGCCTTAGTGATTACAGCTTTGTAATAGAGCTTGAAGTCCGGAATTGTGATGCCACGTTTTTATTTTCTTCCAATATTACGTTGAATAAAAGTAGTGAAAGTAGACATCCTAGTCTTGTTCTTTATCTTAGAGGAAAAACTTTCAACTATTCACCATTGAGTATAATGTTAGCTGTGGGTTTGAAGTATATGCCTTTATGTTGAGATATGTTTGCTCTATACCCATTTTAAGATTTTTTTTCAAATTTTGTTCTTTTCTGTGTCTATTGAAATGAAAATATGATTTTTCTTTCATTTTGTTAAGTGATCTATCATGTTGATTGATTTATGAGTGTTGTATCATCCTTGTATCCCTAGAATAAATCCCACTTGATTATGGCATATGATTCTTTTAGTGTATTGTTGAATTTGGATTGCTAATATTTTCCTCAGGATTTTTACATCTGTGATCATCAAGGATATTGGTCTATAATTTTCTTTTCTTTTCTTTTTTTTTGGTGGTGTCATTGTCTGGTTTTGGTATCAAGATATGCTGGCTGCATACAGTACATTTGGAAGTATTCCCTCCTCTCAAATTTTTTGAAAGAGTTTGAGAAAGACAAATGTTAAATATTCTTTGAGTGTTTGGTAGAATTCACCAGTGAAACCATCTGTTCCTGGTTTGGTTTTTTGTTTGTTTGTTTGTTTGTTTTTAGTAGGATTTGGAATACTGATTCAATCTCCTTAATAGTAATAGGTCTATTCAGATTCTCTATTTCTTCACAATTCAGTCTTGGAAGATTATAAAATTTTAAGCGTTTGGCCATTTCTTCCTGGTTGTCCAATTTATTGGTAGGTAATTGTAATAGTCTTCTATGATCCTTTGGATTCCTGTGATATCAGTTGTAACTTTCTTTCAGATCTCCTATGATCCTTTGTCTTCCCATGGTATCAGTTGTAACTTTATTTCTGATTTTATTTATTTGAGCTCTTTCTTTTTTTCTTGGTAAGTCTAACTAAAGCCCTGCCAATTTTCTTTATCTTCTTGAACATATTCCAAAACTACGTTTTTACTACCCCACTTTTGTTTTTGATGCCACTTCTTACATCTTTTTGTATATCCCTTAACTATCACAGTTTTAGTTGATTTTACTACTTTTGTCTTCAAACTTCTTAATAGCTTCATAAGTGATTAATCCTCTGCCTTTTCTATATATTTAACTTTTCCAATGAAATTTTTACTTTTGTATTTCTTATTAGTTAGTGCCATTACTTTTCAGCTTAAAGAAGTCTCTTTAATATTTCTTGTATGGCCAGTTTAGTAGTGATGAATGCCTTAGCTTTTGCTTGTTCAGAAAGCTCTTTATCTCTCTTTCAATCTGAATGCAACCTTGCTAGACAGAGTATTTTTAGTTTGAAGTTCATCCATTGGGTGCTTTGAATGTATCTTTCAACTCCCTTTTGGCTTGCAAAATTTTTGCTAAGAAACCTGCTGATAGTCGTATGGGGTTTCCCTAGTATGTAACAGTTTCGTTTTTACCTCACTGTTTTTAGAGTCTTTACCTTTTTGACATTCTAATTATAATATGTCTTGGTATGGATTTCTTTAGGTTCGTTTTATCTAGAAGGCTCTGGGCTTTTTGGATTTGGATGTCTGTTTCCTTTCCTAGGTTAGGGAAGTTTTCAGCCATTATTTCTGCAAATAAGTTTTCTGTCCCTTTCTCTTTTCTCCTTCTGGGACCCCTAAAATGCAAATGTTATTCCACTAGATGTTATCCCAGAGGTCTCTTAAGTTATTGCCATTTTTTTCCCCTCTGTTGCTCTGTCTGGTTGAATTCCATTGCTTTATCTTCCAGCTTATTGATCCAATTCTGTTTCATCCAGTCTGCTGTTGAACCCCACTCACGTATTTTTAAGTTCAGTTATTGCCTTCTTAAACTCTGTGACTGCTTTTTAGTATTTTCTAATGTTTTCAACATCTTCGTTGAAGTTCCCATTGTGTTCATCATTTCCTCTCCCAAGTTCAGTGAACATCTTTATGACCATTACTTTGAATTCTTTATCAAGTACATTACTTATCTCCATAACATTTAGGTTTGTTTCTGACACTTTGTCTTCTTTCTTTTGCTTGGAACATATTTGTGTTTTCTCATTTTGCTTGACTCTCTAGTACTGGGATCGAGCCCCACATCAGGCTCCTCTGCTGGGAGCCTGCTTCTTCCTCTCCCACTCCCCCTGCTTGTGTTCCCTCGCTCGCTGGCTGTTTCTCTCTCTCTGTCAAATAAATAAATAAAAATCTTTAATAAAAAAAAAAGAGCTACCTCTTTCAGTCTTGAAGCCTTGTATAGATGATGACCTTTTCATTCAACCTCACACTAGCTTTTGGTTCTCTCTTAAAGCTTTGTGATTGTCGAGAGTTAAGATGGCAGAGGAGTAAGAGACACCTTTTTTAGCTGGTCCCCCGAGTCGAGCTGGATAGGTACCAGACCAGCCTAAACAACCACGGAACCAGCCTGAGACGCAGGAAGATGCATCTGGGTCTCTACAAATGAACATCTCCAGCGCTGAGTATTGAGGTACGAAGTGGGGAGCCATGAAACCATGCACAGATATTGGAAGATAAACGGAAAGGGAGGGAGCTGCCACATTCGGGCGCCGGGAAGAGGTAGCCACTTGCACGGGAGAGCGGGTGGGGCTCGCAGACGGCACCCGCAAAACAGCAGACTGAGACCGTGAGCCGGATGCGTGCGCCACCAGGCATCTTGCAGAACACCGGAATCCTGGTGCGCTCACTGGATCCAGACTGAGACCGGGAGCTTCCGGAGCGTGCGCGGGGCGGCTGGCGGCGTTAGAAACACAAAGGACAGAGACACGCCGGCCCTGGAAGTGAGGGCTGGGATGCGGGGTGTGGGGCGCAAATCCTTGGACGCTGCAAGGTTGAGCAGCACCAACAGTAACAGAGTTAAAGTGGCCAGAACATTAGCAGAGAACAGGCCGCAATCCCTCTGTTCTGTGACAGAGGCTGAAATTCGGCCGCTGCTGCTCTGACTCTAGGAAGAGGCATAGCAAACCGCCAGGGAAAGCCGCCAGAGAATAAAAGCCTGGAAATACCGGCTCAGAGAGTGCCCATCCCCATCCCCCCTCGCAGGGGACACGGAGACTCTACCCAAACAGGGTTGACTGAGTATCGGCGGGACAACGGCTTAGGGCATGATCCCGGCATTCCAAAAAGGAGTCCCTCATTGGGCTCCTCCGCTGGGAGCCTGCTTCTTCCTCTCCCACACCCCTGCTTCTGTTCCCTCTCTCACTGGTTGGCTGCCACATAAATAAATAAATAAAATCTTTAAAGAAGAAGCCCACATCCCTAAGATCCCTAAAAAACAAGGGGCACGGCCTGGGACCCAGTCAATAATTTGGGCTCTGGACAACCCCGCAACCTCTCCTCATCAGAATGACAAGAAGGAGAAGCCCCCCCCAGCAGAGAAAAGACAGTGAGTCTGTGGCCTCTGCCACAGAAATAATGGATATGGATGTAACCAAAGTATCAGAAATGGAATTCAGAGTAACGATGGTCAAAATGATGAGTAGAATTGAAAAAACTATTAACGAAAAGGTTACTGAGAATATAGAATCCCTAAGGACAGAAATGAGAGCAAATCTGACAGAAATTAAAAATTCTATGAGCCAAATGCAGGCAAAACTAGAGGCTCTGACGGCCAGGGTCGCAGAAGCAGAGGAACGGGTTAGTGAATTGGAGGATGGGTTAATAGAGGAAAAAATGAAAATAGAAGATGGTCTTAAAAAAATCCACGCCCACGAATGTAGGTTACGGGAGATTACTGACTCAATGAAACGATCCAATGTTAGAATCATCGGCATCCCCGAGGGGGTGGAGAAAAACAGAGGTCTAGAAGAGATATTTGAACAAATTGTAGCTGAAAACTTCCCTAATCTAGCAAGGGAAACAAACATTCGTGTCCAAGAGGCAGAGAGGACCCCTCCCAAGCTCAACCACGACAAACCTACGCCACGTCACGTCATAGTGCAATTCGCAAATATTAGATGCAAGGATACAGTATTGAAAGCGGCCAGGGCAAAGAAATTTCTCACGTACCAAGGCAAAAGCATCAGAATTACGTCAGACCTGTCTACACAGACCTGGAATGAGAGAAAGGGTTGGGGGAGCATATTTAAAGCTCTTTCAGAGAAAAACATGCAGCCAAGGATCCTTTATCCAGCAAGGCTGTCATTCAGAATTGATGGAGAAATAAAGACATTTCAGAATCGCCAGTCACTAACCAATTTTGTAACCACGAAACCAGCCCTACAGGAGATATTACGGGGGGTTCTATAAAAGTAAAAAGGCCCCAAGAGTGATACAGAACAGAAAGTCACAGCCAATACAAACAAAGACTTTACTGGCAACATGGCAACATTAAAATCATATCTCTCAGTAATCAGTCTTAATGTAAATGGTTTGAACCATCCCATAAAACGCCACAGGGTTGCAGATTGGATAAAAAGAAATGACCCATCCATTTGCTGTCTACAAGAGACTCATTTCGAACCCAAAGATGCATTCAGACTGAGAGTAAGGGGATGGAGTACCATCTTTCACGCAAATGGACCTCAAAAGAAAGCTGGGGTAGCAATTCTCATATCAGATAAATTGGATTTTAAACTACAGACTATAGTTAGAGATGCAGAAGGGCACTATATTATTCTTAAGGGAAGTATTCAACAAGTGGATATGACAATTATAAATATATATGCCCCCAACAGGGGAGCAGCAAGATACACAAGCCAACTCTTAACCAGAATAAAGAGACATATAAATAAAAATACATTAATAGTAGGGGACCTCAACACTCCACTCTCAGAAATAGACAGAACACCCTGGCAAAAACTAAGCAAAGAATCAAAGGCTTTGAATGCCATACTCGACGAGTTGGACCTCATAGATATATATAGAACACTACACCCCAGAACCAAAGAATACTCATTCTATTCTAATGCCCATGGAACATTCTCAAGAATAGACCATGTTCTGGGACACAAAACAGGTCTCAACCGATACCAAAAGATTGAAATTATCCCCTGCATATTCTCAGACCACAACGCTCTGAAATTGGAACTCAACCACAAGGAAAAATTTGGAAGAAACTCAAACACTTGGAGACTAAGAACCATCCTGCTCAGGAATGACTCGATAAACCAGGAAATCAAAAATCAAATTAAACAATTTATGGAGACCAATGAGAATGAAAATACAACAGTCCAAAACCTATGGGATACTGCAAAGGCAGTCCTAAGGGGGAAATACATAGCCATCCAAGCCTCACTCAAAAGAATAGAAAAATCTAAAATGCAGTTTTTATATTCTCACCTCAAGAAGCTGGAACAGCAACAGAGGGACAGGCCTAATCCACGCACGAGGAAGCAGTTGACCAAAATTAGAGCTGAAATCAATCAAGCAGAAACCAGAAGTACAGTAGAGCAGATCAACAGGACTAGAAGCTGGTTCTTTGAGAGAATCAATAAAATTGACAGACCACTGGCAAGACTTATCCAAAAGAAAAGAGAAAGGACCCAGATTATTAAAATTATGAATGAAAAAGGAGAGGTCACGACGAACACCATTGAAATTGGAAGGATTATTAGAAATTTTTATCAACAGCTATATGCCAATAAACTAAGCAATCTGGAAGACATGGAATCCTTCCTGGAAACCTATAAACTACCAAGATTGAAACCGGAAGAAATTGATTCCTTAAACAGGCCAATTAATTATGAAGAAATTGAGTCAGTGATAAACAACCTTCCAAATAACAAAACTCCAGGCCCGGACGGTTTTCCTGGGGAATTCTACCAAACATTCAAAGAAGAAATAATACTTATTCTCCTAAAGCTATTTCAAAAAATAGAAACAGAAGGAAAGCTACCAAACTCATTCTATGAGGCCAATATTACCTTGATCCCCAAACCAGGCAAAGACCCCTCAAAAAGGAGAATTACAGACTGATTTCCCTAATGAATATGGATGCCAAAATCCTCAACAAGATACTTGCTAATAGAATCCAGCAGTACATTAAAAGGATTATCCATCACGATCAAGTGGGATTCATACCTGGGATGCAAGCATGGTTCAATATTCGCAAATCAATCAGCGTGATACATCATATCAACAAGAAAAGACTCAGGAACCATATGATCCTCTCAATCGATGCCGAAAAAGCATTTGACAAAGTATAGCATCCTTTCCTGATTAAAACCCTTCAGAGTGTAGGAATAGAAGATACATTTCTTGATCTCATAAAAGCCATCTATGAAAAGCCTACTGCAAATATTATTCTCAATGGGGAAGAGCTGGAAGCCTTTCCCTTAAGATCAGGAACTCGACAAGGATGCCCACTCTCTCCACTATTATTCAACATAGTACCAGAAGTCCTTGCAACAGCAATCAGACGACAAAAGAGATCAAAGATATTCAAATCAGCAAAGAAGAAATCAAAATATCTCTCTTCGCAGATGACATGATACTCTATATGGAAAACCCAAACGAAGCCACTCCCAAACTATTAGAAGTTATAGAGCAATTCAGTAACGTGGCGGGATACAAAATCAATGCTCAGAAATCAGTTGCATTTCTATATACGTATAACGAGACAGAAGAAAGAGAAATTAGGGAATCCATCCCATTTACAATAGCACCAAAAACCATACGTTACCTTTGAATTAACCAGAGACGTAAAGGGCTTATATTTCGAGCTGTACTACAAAGCTGTGATCACAAAGACAGCATGGTACTGGCACAAAAACAGACACATAGACCAATGGAACAGAATAGAGAGCCCAGAAATGGACTCTTTGGGCAACTAATATTTGATAAAGCAGGAAAAAACATCCGGTGGGAAAAAGACAGTCTCTTCAATAAACGGTGCTGGGAAAATTGGACAGCTACATGCAAAAGAATGAAACTTGACCACTCTCTCACACCATACACAAAAATAAACTCCAAATGGATGAAAGACCTCGATGTGAGACAGGAATCCATCAAAATTCTAGAGGAGAACATAGGCAGCAACCTCTACGACATCGGCCAAAGCAACCTTTTTCATGACACATCCCCAAAGGCAAGAGAAACAAAAGATAAAATGAACTTATGGGACTTCATCAAGATTAAAAGTTTCTGCACAGCCAAGGAAACAGTCAGAAAAACTAAGAGGCAGCCCACGGAATGGGAGAATATATTTGCAAATGACACTACAGATAAAGGACTGGTATCCAAGATCTACAAAGAACTTCTCAAACTCACGAGAAACAAATAAACAAATCAAAAAATGGGCAGAAGATATGAACAGACACTTTTCCAATGAAGACATACAAATGGCTAACAGACACATGAAAAAGTGTTCAAAATCATTAGCCATCAGGGAAATTCAAATCAAAACCACACTGAGATACCACCTTACGCCAGTTAGAATGGCAAAAATAGACAAGGCAAGAAACAGCAATTGTTGGAGAGGATGTGGAGAAATGGGATCCCTCCTACATTGTTGGTGGGAATGCAAGTTGGTACAGCCACTCTGGAAAACAGTGTGGAGGTCCCTTAAAAAGTTAAAAATTGAGCTACCCTATGATCCAGCCATTGCACTACTGGGTGTTTACCCCAAAGATACAGACGTAGTGAAAAGAAGGGCCATATGCACACCAATGTTCATAGCAGCAATGTCCACAATAGCTAAATCGTGGAAGGAGCCGAGATGCCCTTCAACAGATGACTGGATTAAGAAGTTGTGGTCCATATATACAATGGAATATTACTCAGCTATCAGAAAGAACGAATTCTCAATATTTGCTACAACATGGACAGCACTGGAGGAAATAATGCTAAGTGAAATAAGTCAAGCAGAGAAAGACAACTATCAGATGATTTCTCTCATCTATGGAACATAAGAACTAGGATGATCGGTAGGGGAAGAAAGGGATAAAGAAAGGGGGTGTAATCAGAAGGGGGAATGAAACATGAGAGACTATGGACTATGAGAAACAAACTGAGGGCCTCAGAGGGGAGGGGTTGGGGGAATGGGATAGTCCGGTGATGGGTAATAAGGAGGGCATGTATTGTATGGTGCACTGGGTGTTATACGCAACTAATGAATCATCGAGCCTTACATCGGAAACCGGGGATGTACTGTATGGTGACTAACATAATATAATACAAAAACATTAAAAAAAAAAAAAACCAGGGATGTACTGTATGGTGACTAACATAATATAATAAAAAAATATTATTATATAAAAAAAAGCTTTGTGATTGTCTAAATAGCCTGATTTATTCTTGATATCCCCTCATTGTTGAGAGTGTGCTATGACCTGTCAATGATTCAAAGGGAAAAATCTCATTTAACACTTAGTTTCAGGCTGATTGGAAACCACACTCTCAGGCAGCAGCTTTTTAAAGTATGCAAATATATAGTCCTGTGGAGTCACAATCATAATCTCTGTTGGCCTCCAGACCAGGAGATATGGAAGTGTCTCCCAATTGATAGGTGCAATAATTGGGGCTCTTGAAGAGTGTATAAGCTCCTTCTGGGAAGTCTCATCAATCTCTAGCAAGGCCAAGAGGGTGTGCAAGGATGGTGTATCCCTGCTTATATACCCTGGAAGTATTCCTTTTTCTCTAGATGTGTGGGATACATAAAGTCTGCCCCTCAGGCTGAAGCTCCAAGCTAAATAAATAGGCCTTTTTCACAGGAAGACTGGAGTTGTGTTTTAGTCTGTTGTCTGTGCAGTGCCTTGGGATTGATGGCCTGCTGAAAACTGTCTTTCCAATTGTTACAGTCTTGGCCACCAAGACCAGGCAATCCAGGAGTGTCCCTTATGTGGATTGTGCATACCCACTGGTTTGGGCAAGGAAGCTAGAGAGTATAGGGGTGGGTCACCTTCACCAGCTTCAGAAATACCATGAGCAAATGTCTGCACTGAATGCCCCCACAGCCTTCAGTAATGCAGTGCGAGAGTATCTTGTTTGTGCACATACACCAGCTTTGAGCTGGAAGCTGGAATGTGGTAACTACTTGCTCTTGCCCATTGCAGCCAGAATGTGGGGGAGCACTACAACTGCCTCTGCTCTCTGGCCTCAACACATGCTGTAACTGCTTTCCTGCTCCCCCCATCGCAGCAAGGTAGTGAGAAGTGCTGCATCTCAACTCACTTGCCTGTTCTTGCAGACTGTATGGAGAGTGGAACAATTGTGTCCACCCACATCTCCATCTCCAGGAAGCACCTCAACTGTCCCTTGCCCCTCCAGCCAATGCTTCCAGGTCAGCAAATGAATGCCCCTCATATAGTATAGGTGATTTTCAAACTGCTGTTTTTTCACTGGATCTTGGGACAAGTAGGAGTATATGTGAACTCTCCAAGAAGAGAATCTCAGCCTCTTATTGCACTCTGGGACCCTTAGACATTAGATGCATTGGTTTTCCAAGCCATTTTTCTGGGTGCTTGTTTTTCCAGAGCAGATCCCACAGGCTGGGGCACCCAAAATAGGATACTAACTCTCAATTCTCTGGGTAAAGCACCCATCTGGTGACATCCTTCCCTATTGTCTGTTGCCATGCCAGGGGTTGGATTTTTTGTGTGTGAGATTGTGTCTCTGCCTCTCCTACCCATCTTGATGTGGTTCTTTTATCTTTGTTGTATCCTGTTGTTGTTATTCTTTGTTGTGGAGAGCAGTTCATCTAATTTTCAGATCTTTTTCAGAGGGAATTGATCCATATGTAGCTGTAGATTTGGAGTGTTCATGGGAGAAGTTAAGTTCAGGAACTAATCATCATCACCTTAAAACCCCCACCAAGAACAGTGCTGAAGGTGAAGTTCAACTCTGTTTCTTTTTTTTTTTTTTAAGATTTTATTTATTATTTGACAGAGATAGAGACAGCCAGCAAGAGAGGGAACACAAGCAGGGGGAGTGGGACAGGAAGAAGCAGGCTCATAGCGGAGGAGCCTGATGTGGGGCTCGATCCCGTAACGCCGGGATCACGCCCTGGGCCGAAGGCAGACGCTTAACCACTGTGCCACCCAGGCGCCCCTGAAGTTCAACTCTGAAGAGAGCCAAGTTGTAATGTGTGGGGGCAGAGGCAGAGGAGGATTATGAGTTGGAGATGGGAGTGGGGGTTGCATATAAGATAACTCTGATGTGAGTTGGAAATTTAAAAAAAAATCCATAGTGGTTGCATTAAATTGTAAGATGGAGATGGGGAGAAGACAGAAAGTAGGGAATCTTGAATGTTGACTGGATTGTAACTCTATTGGTTCTTTGTATGCAGTTAAAATCCTGCCAAAATCTCACCCACTCAAATTTCATTCTTAGGGCAATTTGGTTCTCTGCCAAATTTTGAGTAATAAATAGAATCTGCAAGCTCTCTGAACACAGAGCTGCAAATTTTCAGAGGAGAAATCAAAACAAGATTACACGGTAAGAATAAAACTAATATTCTTGTACATTTTTTGTCAGGTTTGGTAAAATAAGATCTTGGGAATGATGGAGAACTGGCTTTTATTTCTATAAAATAAAGGATTAGGCTGATTTGTTATTTATTGCCAATACCAATAAAAGTTGATAACAACAGTTGCTACTAACCTATAATTCCACTTTGATTTCCTTGGGTGATTTGGAAAACTATTAATAAATTGTTAAAATTGATTATAATAGTCTTTATAGTAAGTTTCCATCCCCCACCACAAAACTTTATAAAACAAGTTGATAATTCTACTTCATACTCCTAATGCTTATCCAAGACAAACCTACTCGCAATTATTTACCAGTGGCTTCAAAAAATGGGGACAAATAGAAGAACTTTCCTCCCTTCAAAATCATCTGCTCAAAAAAAACCATTTATGAAAAAATAAGGAACTGGCATCCTAAATGAGTAAACTCAAAAGCTCATTAGTTTTGCTATTAGTCTTCATTTAAACACTTTCTTTAAAAGATTGTTTTAATCACTTTATTTCTTACTGTTCACCTTGTGGCAATTTTTTCTCTTTGCACTTTTCTCTGCCCTATCTTTCCACACATAAATACATGCCTCCAGACTATTTTAATAAAGAAAATAGCACAAATCCAAAACTATCATGGCTGCACAAAGTTGATCGAGGTCTTTGGAAACTTGAGAGTTTAAGGAGTAGGTGTGGTTGGATCTTCCTGAGTCTTACTCCCTCCTCAGTGAAGCTTGAATCATCTCTGTATGCCACTGTGATCCAGTGCTGTTCCCAATATCCTTGACTATCGCTTCTCACATTTGTCTTTAGAATACTTTTTGCTTCTAAGTTTGCCCTGAAAAGGCATAGTTCTGTGTTCAGAAAACTTCAGAATCCTCTATTTCCCAAAGTTTGGAGTGCTTGGAATCACACAGTTGAGTAGTATCCTTAAATAGTTAAGAACTCTCTGCATAAGCATCCCTCCCTGCAGCTCAAATTTCACATTTTTTCCATTGTTCTCTGAAAGGATCTTAGACTTCCTACCATTCTTTCACTGGTAGCAGCATAATTCATTTTCTCAGCAATGATCTAGATTTGTTCTATTTCCCATCACTGTTTAGCTTACAATATCTACAGCCAGAATATATCTCTTTCTTTTTCCTATTTATAGGGAAGGAAGAATTGAGAACTTTTACTTAGAGTTTGAAACAGGGCTGAAAGTAAGGCAAAAGATTGAGAAATGGGAGCTGCCACTCCTGGTTAGGGTCAGCAGAGGGTTAAAGAAACAGAGCTTATGACTAACTTCTGGGAATGTGTCTGAGATTCAATTGTAAAAAGTTCATCCACGGGGGAATTAAATCATTACAGGGAAATACTGTGGGGTGTGTGTATGTGTGTGTAGCACTGAAGGGAGGAAAAGAAATAAACACCAAGGAGTAAATCTGATAGCACAAGGTCTTTTTTGGAGAGAGGCATGCAGAATTAACTCTTTACAGAGAAGTTCTGCAGAGGGGACTGCATTGAGGGAAGAAAAAATAAACACCAGGGAATTTTTCTGCCAGTAAATCTGATAGCACGAGGTCATTTTTGGAGATGTGAGTGTGACTGTGCCAAAATCAATGTATCTTTTACTTAACAAGTTGAAATTCCGGCAAACATGGTGGAAATCAAAAGTGTCAGTCAGAATTTTTCTTCTCTGTATCACAGTTTGTAGCAGGGATATTTAAAAACATTAAGACTAAAAATAATCTCCTTGAATAGTATAAAGAAATCTTAATTCCTTCAAACAAAATGATGTTTGGTTCAAGGATTTCAGGAAATCATGGGAGAACCTCTAATCTTTTTTCAGTTTCCCTCTGGGTTCTCTGATTCTGATATCTGCATGCAAAAGCTTTAAGAGTACACAGCCTTACAGGGCAGGCAAAGTTCATTGTTGCAGGATGGTAATGGGGAAGTAAGGAGTTTGGGACACTTCCTCCCTGTAACAGACTCCTGGCAGATACTCATATGCTGGCCTTGTTATTGTCAGTAGATCATGCTGTATCTGTGAGCATTTCTGGTTTTGTTTTTGCTTTAAGTGAAGAGTGCAATACAGCATAATAGTAAAAATACACAGATTTTTTGAGTCAGGCAGGCCTTAAATCCATCATTTATCATTGACTACCTGTGTGATTTTGGATCTTACTTAATTTTCCTGACCCTGATTTTTTTTCCTCTGGTGCAAAATATAAAACAAACAAAACAGTAATGATAACAAAACATCCTGCCTTAGAGAGGTGTTCTGATACCTACGGAGATAAAGCAAGTCAGAAGCAGTCATTAAAGGTAACTATTATTAATCACTGATCACACACTAAATGTGAGGTATTTTCTTCACATTATCTCATTTAATCCTCAGAGCATCTCTGTGAGATAACATCCTCCATTTATAAAGTTAAGCAAGAAAAATTTGGAAAGATTGTACTAACCCACGATAACTCAATCAGTAAAACCCAGAGTTAAGTCCCATGAAGGAAAAGAACCAAGAAGGAAGATGGATTTTTCTAATCAAAGTTTCTATAATTTTCAGACATAAAAATATTAATGAGATGACAGTAAAACCTTCCACCTATCTTTTTTTAAGGTTACATTCATTGCCATCTGAGGGGAAGTTTCCCTGCCAGCCACCATTTTCTTACATAACTTTCTTTCCCAATGGTATTTCCAGAACCAAGAGGGGTCCACCCACAAACTTGGCTGAGTGATTTCACTTTTAATTAGCACAACCGTCTACATCTAATTCCTTTTCACTTAGAACACCTCATTAATTAGATGATTGCCACAATTTTCTCTAGGAACACTAACGCATCTGAGACTTTTTGCAATCATAAGAATGTTTTCCTCATTACTTCCCTTGAATTTCCTAGGAAAGATTGAATATTTTTTAAAGAGCTTGACAGAACTTCATAGTTTTGCATGTTTGCTGTGTTCAAATATCAACCACTCTAATTTCTTAGCCTGTTTGTTCTATCAGTGGCAGTTGTTTAAGAACTGTTATCTAGGGGGCGCCTGGGTGGCGCAGTCGTTAAGCTTCTGCCTTCAGCTCAGGGCGTGATCCCGGAGTCCCGGGATTGAACCCCACATCAGGCTCCTCTGCTGGGAGCCTGCTTCTTCCTCTCCCACTCCCCTGCTTGTGTTCCCTCTCTTGCTGGCTGTCTCTATCTCTTCAAATAAATAAAAATAAAATCTTAAAAAAAAAAAGAAGTGTTATCTAACCACTTAACATTTTTTTCTTTAAGAGATTATGTGCTTTTTCTCTTGTGTTCTTCAGGGGCTTTTTATATACAAACATGAATATTCCTCTGGCCTGAATTTATTAGTTTCAAAATTTTTCCTTCCTGAGGTTATATGCCATTATCTTTTATACATATGTGTATTACTTGTCCACATTCTTTAGCAATCCTGTTTAAACAATACTTTATCATCACGACCACTTCATATTTGTAAATTAGTAGTAGTTGTAGTATTCAGTTTCCTTGAGTAATATTTCTTTTCAATCTTTTTAAAAAAGTTTTGGCCTCAGGGGTGCCTAGGTGGCTCAGTTGGTTAAGTGACAAACTCTTCAGATCAAGTCTTGATCTCAGGGTCATGAGTTTGGGGCCTTCGTTGGGCTCCACACTGATCATGGAGCCTGCTTTTAAAAAAAGTTTCAGCCAGGGGCGCCTGGGTGGCACAGTCGTTAAGCGTCTGCCTTCAGCTCAGGGCGTGATCCCGGAGTCCCGGGATTGAGCCCCACATCAGGCTCCTCTGCTGGGAGCCTGCTTCTTCCTCTCCCGCTCCCCTGCTTGTGTTCCCTCTCTCACTGGCTGTCTCTATCCTGTCGAATAAATAAATAAAATCTTAAAAAAAAAAGTTTCAGCCACAGACATAGGTGTCAATATTCATTCTAATTTAATTTGTTAGATATAATTCAGCTTCCTTTTTTTTCTTCACTATGACCTATATGAGATCAATATTACCTGAAAGTGCATATGGCACTACTTTATCAAAGATGGTGCATATTTCATCTTCACTGACTTACTCAAGAATCATATGGTTTGTGATCATAATCATAACCATCACAGTGTGGTTGTTAATAGAATAAACTGGAGATTATTAAGTCAAAGGAGTATAAGCTGTTTTGCTAAGAAGATTTGGAGTGTCCTATGCCTAAGACATGACATGTAATGCTCACATCTGGTTGTCTAATTATTACTACCCTTCATTATGTCAAGTAGTATGATTTCTCCTTGTTACTATGAGGTCCATGAAATCAGATTTAGCATTTAGAAGAATTAAAATAATTTGCATTGTGAAGTGCCAGTTGGAAAAAACTGTCGTTTATAAATCCTTGTATTTCTAAATTCATAAAGTATAAAAATTAGATAGAAGTCCATTTTTTAGCAGCATCCAATTTTTTTTCTGGTTATTTGTAGTAAATGCTCCTAAAAGAGCATCTGGATTTATTTAGACTACTATCTAGGCAGAACAGTGCAGTGACTCCTAACCTCTAGTGTTGTTGTTCATTGTTAGGTCCAGATAACTTCTGTACCTATTATATGCAAGTTCTCTTCTTGGCAAAGGAAGGAACACCAGTCAAATTCTTTCACTCTGCATCATTGGGTATACTCAGGAAAAGGTCATTATCTGTCCAGAGGAAAAAAAACAATTAAGTCTTATCTTGGATAAGAAGAGAGGTTGTTAACACAGTCTTTCCATGTTAGTAACTTTCACCTCAAACCCAGCTACCAGATAACCAAGGCTGAACCTACTTAGAATCCCACATGATAATGATGAAGTCAACAATTTGGGGAATAGCTGGAGCAGCCCATGAAGCAGGCAAAGTGGGAGACAAAGGCTTGTCATGCTGTTATGGACAAGTTTCCAGCCCTCTGAGTTATATTTTCTGATTGTTGCAGAAGGAAGCTCTGTTTAAACTTGTACAGGAATTAAATATCCAGGATGTGGATTGTAACTTAAGTTTTTTCAGGTCAATGGCCAGGAACCTCCACACCTGTGAGTGGCAAGCTTCCATACTCTTGGCATGGGTTGGGAAGCTGCCAGTGGCTTCTTCCTGCTGCATGGCCTATGCATGGTGTGGGGCAGCACCTCCTTGGTGGTGGGCGTGGGGGCTGTGCTGGCCATGAGCCTGCTCTAGGTTTGTGCCCTCAGTTTCTACATGGGTCAGCTGAAGTTGGATGTGAAATTGGTGCCCAAGGAAGATGGCACAACCTCTGCTGAAGGCCCTGATGAAGCAGGCCAGCTTCATTGAGCAGCTAGGCCATGAGGAATGGTTCGGTGCTGGATGGCCCAGAGCCCAAGGACAGGGACATTAAAATGTAACCTTTCCCTTGCTCCAGAAAGAAAGAGAGAAGGAGGGGAAGGAAAGAGGGAAGGAAGGAAGGAAGGAAGGAAGGAAGGAAGGAAGGAAGGAAGGAAAGACACTTCCATACCCTTAATTTTTAAATTTCTTTCAATAATCAAATTTAATATCATCTAATACATGACACAGTGTATTACTAGGTGGTTATTTGGTTGTGAAAAAATATCTCATGGTTTATCCAGGGGTGATGTTCAATAGCTGGTATGGCATGAGCAGAGATAAATAGGAAAAGAACCAGCCACGTGCAGCATGCCAGCTGAATACCAGCATTGGGAAGGACTCTCATTCTGGCTTTGGACTATACCAACAAATCTGGGATAATGGTGCAGTAAGGGTAGTGTGAAATATCTAAGTTTTACAGAACTTTTAACAACTCGACTAATATTTCTGTTACTATGTGATAGGCATATCCCAAACGTAGGAGAAAATTCCTATAAAAGTTTTGCAAGCAGTAACTTCAGTCTTCATACAAGGGAAAACTTTCACATATTATGAACATATATTTACAATTAACTTCTGAGTAAAGGTAAACTGAAACAATATTTTTAGCAGAAAACAGTTTTTATTTTTAATCTTTTTCTCTTTTGAGCATCATTATGGATTCATGGCTTTTGTTGACATTGTAACTAAATCGTTTTCAAACTTAACTTGTTTTGATTAGCTACTTTTTTTATTGTTTTGACTCAAATTGTCACAATTTGGCACATAGAAGCCCTTTTATGCTGGCCCATTTGCTCTTTTATTAATCACTTCAGAACTTTGAAAAATGCATCATTGTTTTCAGGCAACAAGTTGTTTAGGTTCACCTTGCATTTCTTCCACCCATAATATGAAACCAGCTATTCTCCAAAGAACTCTGATTTCTTCAGTGGAGAACATTATTAGATTACAAACTATGGGCCCTGGGATATATACTGGATTATTTCATCTTAGTACTGACATTAAATCAGTTCAGTTACAGAGATAGGGGAGGAAATATATATACAAAAAATCATGAGTTCATATTGGCAATTTTATTTTGTTATGAATATATTAAGATTTTGTGTGTGTGTGATGAGCACTGGATGTTGCATGTAGTGATAAATCACTAATTCTACACCTGAAAAAATAAAATAAAATACAAATACTTTAAAGAAAAGATTGTTTTTATTACCCAATTGTTTAAGTTGCTTTAACTTTGAAAATGTTAATACTTTATTAATTGAGAGTTGTTTTTTTCCCTTTGTTAGCTACATTAATTACTGGAAGGTATGAAAACCTGTTTAACAGTTCACTTTATAAATGGAATGTTAACTGAAGTTTGATATTCAAAAGTCTTTATAAGTCATTTCATTTTGTCACTATTTGTCCAACCACAATGACCTACTGAATATGTATCATATGCATATGATTTTCATAATCAACTTTATTTTATATTTTTCATAATCAATTTAACACAAAAAATAATACACACAAAAATTTTTGGTAAACAAATCCAACTAATGTTTTGCAAAAATAAAATAGTAATAATACTACTATATTGGTAATCTGTAAAATTAATAGTAAAAATAGTAATAACAGTACTGCTATTGGTCATCTGAATTTGTTTATTTTTTTAAGATTTTATTTATTTATTTGAAAGAGACAACAAGAGAGAGCTCAAGCAGGGGAGGGGCATAAAGAGAGGAAAGCAGACTCCCCACTGAGCAGGGTCCCCCAAAGGATCCCGGGATCATGACCTGAGCAGAAAGTAGACAGATGCTTAACCAACTGAGCCACCCAGGCACCCCTGGCTCTCTGACTTTATTTTTAAAAGAGCATCTAAAACAGTTACTTATAAGTTTTCAAAATCTTGTTCTGGTACAAAAAAAATTTCAGTTTATCCTTCCTATTTCTGATGTATCATGCTTTTTCTTTCATATATATTTTTATTGGTTTTAATATATCATTTATATATCCATATTATTATGCTCTAATTTTGTTTAAAATATAAAATTACTTAAATATTAAACTTTTCAACCTAGCTGATATGGAAAAGAGTATGAAAATTCCTCAAAAAATTAAAAATAGAACTACTATATCACTGTGCAATCCCACTTTGGGGTAGATATCCAAAAGAATTGAAAGCAGAATCTTGAAGAGATATTTGTACACCCATGTTCATTGTAGTATTATTCAAAATAGCCAAGAGGTAAAATCAACACAAATGTCTATTAACTGATAAATGGATAAAGAAAATGTGGTACATACATACAAGAGAATATTATTCAGTCTTTGAAAAGAAGGAAATCTTGTCACATGCTACAACATGGATGAACCTTGACAACATTATGCTAAGTGAAATAAGCCAGACACAAATACTGTATACTATATTATCTCATTTATATGAGGTGTTTAGAGTGGTCAAACATATAGAAACGGAGAGTAGAAATGTCATCAGGGGCCTGGGAAAGTGGGAAACAGGGAGTTGTTGTGCAATGAATATAGTTTCAGTTTTGCAAGATGAAAAAGTTCTAGATATCTGCTACAGAACAGATGTAGTTGAGACTACTGAATTTAATAAATTTAATAAAATTTGATAAATTTAATTTAAAATTTAATTAAAAATTAATTAAAGGGACACCTGGGTGGCTCAGTTGGTTAAGCATCTGCCATCAGCTCAGGTCATGATCTCGGGGTCCTGGGATCTGCCTGCCTGCCTGGTCATTGGTCTCCCTGCTCAGTGAGGTATCTGCTTCTTCCCCCCACCACTGCCCCTCCTCCCTCTCATGTTCTCACTCTCTCTCAAATAAATCAATAACATATTTTTTAAAATAAAATTTAAAAAAATTAAATTAAAAGAAAAAAAGAAAAACTTTGAGCATGGGGGACAGGGGAAATATTTAAATAATCCAGCCATATTTAATGATATTATTAAATCAAGGTCCAGAATACATTAGTTGTTTGCCATTTCATTTTAGGATTTAGAAAAAGCCAATGTAGATGACATTTAGACAAAAAACAAAGAGAATTTGTATCACTTGATATGCTTTGGCTGCAAAAATAGAATAATGAATTGAACATGGATTAAAATATAAGGACACTTGTTGCTCACATAAGAAGTTCTAGAGTGGGCAATCCCACAATTGATGCAAAGAATCAAGGACATCACCAAAGACCCAAGCTCTTCTGAAATTTCTACTCTGCTGTCCTCAGACTGTCCATGATCTCTCCCTTTAACGGGAGATGTTTGGCCCAGCTCTGAGCATCACATCCTCACAGATGCCAGGTGAGTACAAGTCAAAAAGTGCTTACTCTTAAGGAAAAAAATTTTCCTAGAAGTTCCAGACACACCTCCCCTTTGTCTGATTGGCAAGATCTGAGTCATATGCCTCCTCCTAGATGCATTATTGGCAAATAGGATTGCTATGAATAGCTTATGTTTCTGCATATCTAAATTTATTCTTTGGGGAAAGAAAAGAGATTTGTCAACTAAGAAACAACATTCATCCCAGGTAACTCTCAATATCTTCTAATTCCCACAGAAATCCAACTAGTTTTTGGTTTTTAAGAACTTGTGAAAAAAAAAAACAACTAAGAAGGGCAATCAAACTCTTTTCAAAGTTATTATGAGAATTCTGCCTTATTTCAAAAACACCTCAAAAATCTCTTTTAATCTGAGCAACTTACAATTCCTTCAGGTCAGAAAAGTAAATCTTTAATCAGGCATATCAGAACCACTTATTTTGTACTAAGGGAAGAAGAGAATGTGTGCATTTCCCATCTGGCCATTTTCCAGTCAGCTCAATGCATTCTTAAACACAGATGTTGACACTTCTTTAATTTTTTTAACCATGATACAGACTGCTTACTTAATTCTGTCAATGAGTCTCTTTGACCACCACACTTAAGAATGTAGAATCTGGGTGCCTGTGTAGTGTGGCCATGTCACTGGCAGTATGGTTTCCAGAGCCGGTTAAAAGTCTGTCAGTGATTGGGAGGAAAAAAAGATGGCAGAAGAATAGGAGACCTTTTTTCAGCTGCTCCCCTGAATCAAGCTGGATATCTACCAGACCATCCTGAACACCCACAAAATCAGCCTGAGACATAAGAAGATACAACTGGATCTCTACAAACAAACATCTCCAGCACTGGGAATCAAGGTACGAATGGGGATCTGTGAATCTGCACACATATATCAGAAGATAAATGGAAGGGGGAGGGGGCCGCGGCGCTCAGGTTCTGGGAAGCAGTAGCCTCCTGCACTGTGGAGCAGGCCGGACTAACGGACCAGTAGCTGTGGGAAACCAGATGGAAACTGGGAGTTGGGGAATGCACACGCCAACCAGACCAAAACTGGGAGCTTGGGAGCTCATGAACCAGACTGAAACCAGGAGCTTGGGAGTGCGTGAACCAGAATGAAAACCGGGAGCTCAGGAGAGTGCGCAGGAACCAGGGTGGCTGACGGTTTTAGAAACAAAAAGGGCAGAGACATGCCAGCCCTGGGAGCAAGGACTGGGAGAATGGCTGTGGGGCACACAACCTGGAACACTGTGGGGTTCATAGCAACACTGACAGAAACAGAGTTAGAGTGGCCAGGAGGGCTCAGTGAAGAGCAGACTGTGATCTCTCTGTTCTGAAACAGAAGCTTGGATACAGTCACTGCTGCTCGGACCCTTGGAAGAGTCACAGAAATCCACCAAGGAAAGAGACCAGAGAACAAGCGCCAGGGAAAAACCGGTTCTCACTGTGCCCATCACACCCCCAACAGGGGACAGGGCAACTCTACCCAAACAGGGTTGCCTGAGTATAGCACAGTAGGCCCCTCTCCCAGAAGGAAGGCTGAAAAATCAAGAAGCCCACATCCCTAAGCTCCCTATAAAACAAGTGCATCTTGCTTGGGTCCTGGTCAATAATTTGGGCTCTGTAATGCCCACAACCACACCTCATCAGAATGACAAAGAGGAGGAACCTCCAACAAAGGAAAGAAACAAGGACTGTGGCCTCTGCCACAGAACTAATGGATATGGATACAAACAAATTGTGAGAAACAGATTTCAGAGTAACAATGGTCAAGATGATGTGTAGGCTTGAAAAAAATATTAACGAGAATATAGAATCTCTAAGGGCGGAAATGAGAGCAAATCTGGCAATAATTAAAAATGCTATGAATCAAATGCAGTCTAAACTGGATGCTCTGATGGCCAGGTTAAATGAGGCAGAAGAATGAATTAGTGAGTTAGAGGATGAGAAGATAGAAAAGAAAAAAAAGAGAGAAATATGGCTTAAGAAACTCCACTTTCAAGAAATAAGACTTCAGGTGATTACTAACTCAGTGAAACGTTTCAATGTCAGAATCAATGGCATCACTGAGGGGATGGAGAAAGAGAGAAGCCTAGAAAAGATATTTGAACAAATTGTAGTGGAGAACATCCCTAATCTGGCAAAAGAAACAAGCATTCGTGTCCAAGAGGCAGAGAGGACTTCTCCCAAGATCAATGAGAACAGACCAACACCACGTCACATAATAGTACAATTCGCAAATCTTAGATCCAAGGATACAATCTTGAAAGTGGCTAGGGGGAAAAGAATCCTCACGCACAGAGGGAGGAATATCAGAATAGATTCAGAACTGTCTACAGACACTTAGCAAGCCAGAAAAAGCTGGCAAGACATATACAGAGCACTAAGTGAGAAAAACATGCAGCCAAGGATTCTTAACCCAGCAAGTCTGTCATTCTGAATGGATGGAGACACAAGGACCTTCCAAGACCGGCAGAAACTGAAAGAATATGTGACAACCAAGCCAGCCCTACAAGAAATATTAAGGGGGGTTCTATAAAAGTAAAAAGACCCCAAGAGTGATACAGAACAGAAATTTACAATCTATAGAAACAAAGACTTCACAGGCAACATGACATCATTTTTTAAAAAAGATTTTATTTATTCATTTGACAAAGATAGAGACAGCCAGTGAGAGAGGGAACACAAGCAAGGGGAGTGGGAGAGGGAGAAGCAAGGTCCCAGCGGAGGACCCTGATGTGGGGCTTGATCCCAGGACTCCAGGATCACGCCTCTTAACGACTGAGCCACCCAGGCACCCCGCAACATAACATCGTTAAAATCATATCTCTCAATAATCACTCTCAATGTGAATGTCCTAAATGCTCCCATAAACGACACAGGGTTGCAGATTGGATCAAAAGACATGACCCATCCATATGCTGTCTCCAAGAGACTCATCTTGAACCTGAAGATACATCCAGACTGAAGTGAAGGGATGGAGAACCATTTTTCATGCCAACGGACCTCAAAAGAAAGCTGGGGTAGCAATTCTCATATCAAACAGATTAGATTTTAAGCTAAAGACTGTAGTTAGAGATACAAAAGGACACTATATTATTCTTAAAGGGTGTATCCAACAAGAGAATCTAACAATTATAAATATCTATGCCCTCAACAGGGGAGCAGCTAGGTACACAGGCCAACTCTTAACCAGAATAAAGAGACTTACAGATAATAATGCATTAATAGTAAGGGACCTCAACACTCCATTCAAAGCAGTAGACAGATCATCTAAGCAGAAAATCAACAAAGAAACAAGAGCTTTGAATGACATACTGGACCAGATGGACCTCATAGATACATACAGAACACTACACCCCAGAACAACAGAATACTCATTCTTTTTGAATGCACATGGAACTTTCTCCAGATTAGACCATATACTGGGTCACAAAACAGGTCTCGACAGATACCAAAAGACTGAGATTATTCCCTGCATATTCTCAGACCACAATGCTTTGAAACTGGTACTCAATCACAAGAAAAAAATTGGAAGAAATTCAAACACTTGGAAACTAAGAACCATCCTGCTTAAGAATGATTGGGTAAATCAGGAAATTAAAGAAGAACTTAAGCAACTTATGGAAACCAATGAGAATGAAAACACATTGGTCCAAAACCTAGGGGACACTGCAAAGGTGGTCGTAAGGGGAAAATACATAGCCATCCAAGCCTCACTCAGAAGAATAGAACAATCTAAAATGCAGTCCTTAAGAAGATGGAGTTGGAACAGAAGAACTGGCCTAACCCACGCACAAGAAAACAACAATCAAGATTAGAACAGAGATCAATGAATTAGAAACCAGGAGCACAGTAGAGCAGATCAACAAAACTAGAGGCTGGTTCTTTGAAAGAATTAAAAAGATCGATAAGCCACTGGCCAGACTTATTCAAAAGAATAGAGAAAGGACCCAAATTAAGAAAATTATGAAGGAAAGGGGAGAGATCACGATCAACACCAAGGAAATAGAAACAATCCTTAAAACTATTATCAACAACTATATGCCAGTTTATTAAACAACCTGGAAGAAATGGATGCTTTCCTGGAAACCTATAAACTACCAAGACTGAAACAGGAAGAAACTGATTATCTAAACAGACTGATTAATCATGAAGAGCTTGAAGCAGTGATCAAAAACCTCCCCAAAAACAAGAGTCCGGGGCCTGAGGGATTCCTAGGGGAATTCTACCAAACATTCAAAAAAGAAATAATACCTATTCTCCTAATGCTTTTTCAAAAAATAGAAGGAAAACTACCAAACTCATTCTATGAGGCCAGTATTACCTTGATCCCCAAACCAGGCAAAGACCCCATCAAAAAGAAGACTTACTGGCCAATATCCCTAATGGATGCCAAAATTCTCAACAAGATCCTAGCTAATAGGATCCAACAGTACATTAAAAGGATTCTCCATCACGACCAAGTGGGATTCAACCCTGGGATGCAAGGGTGGCTCAACATTTGCAAATCGATCAGTGTGATAGATCATATCAACAAGAAAGAGACAAGAATCATACGATCCTCTCAGTTGATGCAGAAAAAGCATTTGACAAAATACAGCATCCTTTCCTGACTAAAACCCTTCAGACTGTAGGGATAGAGGGAACATTCCTCAATTTCATAAAAACCATCTATGAAAAGCTTACAGCAAATATCATTCTCAATGGGGAAAAGCTGAAAGATCAGGAACACGACAAGGATGCCCACTCTCACCATTATTGTTCAACATAGTACTAGAAGTCATAGCAACAGCAATCAGACAACAAAAAAGAATAAAAGGTATTCAAATTGGCAAAGAAGAAGCCAAAGTCTCTCTCTTCACAGATGACATGATACTTTTTATGGAAAACCCAAAAGACTCTATCCCCAAATTACTAGAACTTATAGAGCAATTGAGTGATGTGGCAGGACACAAAATCAATGCTCAGAAATCAGTTGCATTTCTATACATGAACAATGAGACTGAAGAAAGAGAAATTAGGGCATTGATTCCATTTACAATAGCACCCAAAACCATAAGATATCTCGAAACAAACTTAACCAGAGAGGTAAAGGGTCTATACCCCAGAAACTACAGAACACTGATGAAAGACATTGAAGAAGACACAAAAAGATGGAAAAACATTTCATGCTCATGGATCGATAGAATAAACATAGTTAAAATGTCTATGCTACCCAGAGCAATCTACATTTTCAATGATATCCCGATCAAAATACCAATGACATTCTTCAAAGAGCTGGAACAAACAATCCTAAAATTCATGTGAAATCAGAAAAGGCCTGGAATCACCAAGGAAATGTAAAAAGAAAAATGAACCTGGGGTCATCATGTTGCCTGATTTCAAGCTGTACTACAAAGCTGTGATCACCAAGGCAGCATGGTCCTGGCACAAAAACAGACACATAGACCAATGGAACAGAAGAGAGAACCCAGAAATGGACCCTCAACTTTATGGTCAACTAATCTTTGACAAAGCAGGAAAAAAACATCCAGTGGAAAAAAGACAGTCTCTTCAATAAATCGTGCTGGGAAAATTGGACAGCTACATGCAAAAGAATGAAACTTGACCACTCTCTCACACCATACACAAAGATAAACTCCAAATGGATGGAAGACCTCGATGTGAGACAGGAATCCATCAAAATCCTAGAGGAGAACATAGGTTGTAACCTCTTTGACATCAGCCACAGCAACTTCTTTCATGACACGTCTCCAAAGGCAAGGGAAACAAAAGAAAAAATGAACTTTTGGGACTTCATCAAGACAAAAGTTTTCTGCACAGCAAAGGAAACAATCATCAAAACAAAGAGGCAACCCACAGAATGGGAGAAGATATTTGCAAATGAAACTACAGATAAAAGGCTGGTATCCAAGATCTATAAAGAACTTCTTAAACTCAATACACGAGAAACAAATAGTCAAATCAAAAAATGGGCAGAAGATATGAAGAGACGCTTTCTAATGAAGACATACAAATGGCTAGCAGACACATAAAAAGTGTTCAGAATCATTAGACATCAGGGAAATTCAAATCAAAGCCACCTTGAGATACCACCTTACGCCAGTTAGAATGGCAAAAATGGACAAGGCAAGAAACTATAAATGTTGGAGAGGGTGTGGAGAAAGAGGAACTCTCTTACACTGTTGGTTGGAATGCAAGTTGGTACAGCCACTTTGTAAAACAGTGTGGAAGTCCCTCAAAAAGTTAAAAATGGAGCTACCCTATGACCCAGCCATTGCACTACTGGGTATTTACCCCAAAGATACAGACATAGTGAAGAGAAGGGCCATATGCACCCCAATGTTCATAGTAGCATTGTCCACAATAGCTAAATCGTGGAAGGAGCTGAGATGCCCTTCAACAGATGAATGGATAAAGAAGATATGGTCCATATATACAATGGAATATTATTCAGCCATCAGAAAGAACAATTACCCAACATTTGCAGCAACATGGATGGGACTGGAGGAGATTATGCTAAGTGAAATAAGTCAAGCACAGAAAGACAATCATCATATGGTTTCACTCATTTATGGAACATAAGGAATAGCAGAGAGATCAGTAGGAGAAGGAAGGGAAGAAAGAAGGGGGGTAAACAGAAGGGGTAACGAACCATGAGAGACTATGGAATCTGGGAAACTAGTGAGGGTTTCGAGGGGGTGGGGGATTGAGCTGGGACAGTGATGAGTATTAAGGAGGGCAAGTATTGCATGGAGCACTGGGTGTTATACACAAACAATGAATCATGGAACACTACATCAAAAACTAATGATGTATTGTATGGTGATGAACATGACGTAATAAAAAATTTTTTTAAATTTGTCAGTGATTCGTGACTGCACACGTTACTAGTTCATACAGACAGCAAAGTGTGTAGTTGTGTCACCTCCTTGTCACCCACTAATAAACCCATGTGACATTTTACAAAAGCAGGTAATTGAAAGAGGGAACTGGCCGACAAAGAAGAAAGTAACACAAAGAAAAACAGAACTCCATAAGTGAAATCTGAATAGAATGTACATGGAGTCATAGAAATAATAGCTGACCATGGTGATGTGGCCCTATTTGTGAAACTCCAGATATGCAGCCAGAGGAACTGGGTACTAACATCTAGTAAAGATGAACTTATTGACGTGAACGAGGAAAGTAGTTGTGATGGAAAGGATGAAGATTTCGCAGAGTAAGTGACAACAGCAAAATACTTCACATTAAAGGAACTCTTGCAGATATGTCATGACCCTGCAAGTACAAAGGATAAAGTGTGGGAGGCTCTCTGAACTTAGGAAGTAGTATGGTAATTCACCAAACATAGGAGAGATGGCCACTCCATACTGAAAGTTATATGACTAGAAGAAGAACAGCACTGTTCAAATTACTTTTGCAAGTTTTCTTAAAAAGGAATAAAACAATTGAATTCTCAATATTGTAATGTTTTAAATTATAATGTACTAAAGAAATATTAGTTTTCCTATTTTTTGTTTGACAAATTTTAAAGGACATAGACTAATCCTATCCTCCCCCCTTTTTAACATTGCTTTGCAATTTAGTTTGTATGGTTATTTTTAGGGTCCTACACAACTGTGCAAAGCAAGGACTGCCTGTATTGTGTTTTCCAATGACTGATTAACATTTTATAATATGGACAAAAGTGTTATTTAATGGAAATTTGGGTTTTTTGAATTTTTTTTACTGGTATGAACAATGCTGCAGTAAATATCTTTATAACATAAAAAAAAAAAAGAATGTGGAATCTGTATGTTTTAGAATTCCCGGACAATCTCTCTTTCTTTTAACTTAAAAATTTTTCATTCACATATAACACACCCAAAACTGCACAAATCATGACTGCATAGCTTAATGAATAGTCACAAAGTGAACAAATGTAAAATAACCATTTAAAGAAATAGAAGAGTATAGAACTCTAAGAGCTCCTCATGCCCTATTCTAGTCACCACTCTGTACCTCAAGAATAGCATTATGCTTTCTAATGTCATACCTTCAATTTGCCTGTGGGGTTTTTGAACTATTTATAAATGAATTCACACAGTATATACCCTTTTGCATCTAGCCTTTCACTCAACATTGTGTCTGTGAGATCCATCCCTGTAGTTGCACATACATGTAACTTGTTTATTCTCATTACTGTAGAATTCCTCTAAATAAATGTGCAACAATTTATCTATTATAATGTAGATGGACATTTTCAATGTTTCCAGCTTAGCATTATATGACTAAGACTGCTATGAATATTCCCTTATTATGTCTTCCAGCATATTTATGCCTTTCATATATACCTTCAAGTAGAATTGCTGGGCCAAAACTATGCACATGTTCAGCTGTAGTGAATACTACCAAATTATTTCCCACAGTGGTTGTAGCAATTTATACTCTGATCAGCCATGTGTAATAATTCCATTTGTCTCAAATCCTTGCAAATACTTGATATTTTCTCTCTTCCTCATTTTAACCATTCTGGTAGGTGGGCATTGTGGTTCTCCTTTAATGCATGCATTTTCTTTACCTTTCCTAGAAATACCCTATGTCAGTCGGAGGCAGCTAGTAATTTTTCCCCAGACTTGAGTTAGCTAAGCAAACACAATTTAGAAAAAAACTTTTCTTCCCTAAGATTGTAATTTTGTCTATAGTTTCCCAGTTACAAAGCAACATTAATTAGGGAACAAAACAAATCATCATATTGTATCTGGGTTTCAGGAAACAAAGTCAGGAATCACTTTTTTTAAGTGTCAGGAATCACTTTTTTTAAGTGTCATACCATAGTAGGGGGAAAAAAAGGATTATTTTCTTAACCCCGTGGTCATAAATTTAGTTTTTGTAGACTGTTTTTTAAAAATAAATCTACACCTTTATTTATTTATTTATTTTCAATAAGTTTAAATCCTTGAGGGGTACAGCATCACATGGATTCTGTGGCTTTAGCAGAAAGTTTGCTTCAGAATTTGGCATGAACCATGTCACTGTTTCCATGAGCCCAAGTTACTTTTCCCCAGATTACCCTGGTTTTGTTCAGTTTGCTAACAAGAGTTACTGTGGGTTCTTTGCTGTGTACACATAAGCATATCTCTTGCGCAGATAGAATTCAATTTCATCTCAAGCATAAATACCTTCAATTTTAAGAAGAGCTGTGTGCTCCCTCCAGTTCCAGAGACCCCACTTACAGTCAGCAAAAATGGCCTTCGACCACAGACTTCCATCATTTTAGGAGTCCTGTTCCCAGCAGGCCTCCACAAGCTCCAAGATGGAAGAAAGAGCTAGTTTTTAAAGACTTTGTATACAACATACTTAAAAAAAATTTAGTCAAGGTATTGTTTGAATCATTATGAGCTAATAATAATCCACACTGATTAATTTTCTTGATTAAAACATTGTTCAAATGACACATAATTTAACAAAGTATCCACTTGGTGTAATTTATCACAAGCATTTGGGGGGTTTCGGTTTGGTTTTTTTTTTTTTAAGATTTTATTTGTTTGAGAGAAAGAGAGCATAAGCAAGAGGGAGAAGCAGACTTCTCGCTGAGCAGGGAGCCTGATGTGGAGCTTGAGCCCAGGACCCTGGGACCATGACCTGAGCTGAAGGCAGATGCTTAACCAACTGAGCCACCCAGGCACCCTTATCACAACCATTTGATAAACCAGATCATATCAAGGTTCTACCAGATTTTGATACATATACAAATGATTTGTCTTGAGACACAACCTTTGCAGGTTTTCCTCCTTTGTGGATCTCAGTATAAATAAACATTTTAGAAAGTAAAACAAGCCAGGTCTAAGGCAGTGAACTGAAGCAAAACAGATTGTATTTCATCTCGTTTTGAGTACTGATTTATGACTTAGTGACTCAGGGATACATACATGCTGTGGCTTGGCACCTGCTTTCTCCATGTGTATTTCTCAGCAAAGCCTTTCTCCAAATTGAGATTTTGCATCTACCCCCCCCCCTTGTTCTTCTGCCACCTTCTACAGAATGCTGTGCCAGAACTATTTTCTGTGACTCTGCCTTAATTACATCTTCTAAAACCTTTCTCATTCTACCTTCACATTGTCTTATAAGCTTAAAGGAAACAAGACTGTGTCTCCTTATCCCTGCCTTGAAAACTGAGCAGCTTCATTGGTTCCTAGAGATGGGACACTGTACTGTGTAAGAATGTATTAAAATAGTTATTAAATTCCATACATGAAAAGTAAGGACAGTGCCAAAAATTTCCCTGATAAACTGAAACTGTTCCCTGTACTTTCTTTACACTTTTTCTTCACTATTGTTAAATATTTTAAAGAAATAGCAGCAGGGTAGAGAGGAAAGAGTAGTGACAGCTACCACTTTGTGAGTTGGGAGATCAGAGTTTGGATCCTGGCTCCACAACGTACCCACTCACTAGCTATGTGAATTTGAGTAAAGATCTGACCTTAATGTTTCCAAAAATACCTAATGTTAATTTCACGGGTTTGTGAAATTGGGGGCTACTCTAATACTAATCATCCATCCATAAACCCAACCAAAAATTTTTCCTTGTCCCAATAGCTTCATTTTCCTCGCCTTCTCTCTTTTTTCAATGTTCTGTAGTTTCATAATATATCAAAATATGAATTTCTTTAATTTTTTAACTTGCTTGGGATTCTTAGATCTGAAAATTGGAGTCTTTCAATAATTTTGGAAGTTCTCAGTCTTTATACCTTCAAATATTTCCCTTCCCTATTTTATCATCCCCTTCTAAAATTCCAAATAGATATGCATTATCTGTCCTCCAAGTTTCTCACCCCCTTTTCCATATTTCCATCTCTATATACCTTTGAATGGTATTCCAAAGAATATCTTCATATATATTTTCTAGTTCACTGACTCTTCATCTAGTTCACTATGTCTAATCTGCTATTTAATCTGCTATTTAATGACTTCTTAATTTCAATATTACTTTTTTTTATTTCTAGAGATTCTATTTGGATCTTCTCCAAATCTAATTTTTCCTTGCTTCTGTTTTCAATATTTTTAGAACTCTACCTAAAGGTATTAAAATCAGTTGTTTTATATGTCATTTCTGATTGTTCTAAATACATACACCAACTTTGCAGGTTGGTTTCTGCTGTCCATTCCTTCTGTGGTTCTCACCATGGTACTTAGTATTCTTGTTTGTTTTATAAATTTTGACTGCAAACTACTCATTTGCTCTGGAAATTGTTCTGTGTAAATGAATACTTTGTGGCTTGGGCTGCAGCTGAATTCAAGATAAGACTTGTGTTTGCCTTTCCCATTTGTTTTGAGACACTACCAACCTAAAACCATTTTATATTTAGTTCTCTATTTCAGACTTTTGGAAACACACAGGTAGTGTGATTTCAGACTGCAAACCCATATGAGGGCTGACTTTTCATGAGGAGAGATATCCTCAGAAGAATGGTTTTCTTTCCTTTTTTTTTTATAATAATTTTTTATTATGTTATGTTAGTCACCATACACTATATCATTAGTTTTTGATGTAGTGTTCCATGATTTATTATTTGTGTATAACACCCAGTGCTCCATGCAATATGTGCCCTCCTTAATACCCATCACCAGCCTATCCCAATCCCCCACTCCGCTCCCCTCTGAAGCCCTCAGTTTTTTTCCCAGAGTCCATAGTCTCTTGTGGTTCATTTCCCTTTCTGTTTACCCCCCCCTTCATTCTTCGTTTCCTTCTCCTACCGATCTTCCTATTATCTCTTATGTTCCATAAATGAGTGAAACCATATGATAATTGTCTTTCTCTGCTTGACTTATTTCACTTAGCATAATATCCTCCAGTCCCATCCATTTTGCTGCAAATGTTGGGTAATCTTTCTATCCAGTGCCAGAGTTGAGTCAAAAAACTTCGTAGTGGCACCCTTCCACAAGTGAGGTTTATTTGTCTCAATCACCCTTACACTGCAAGTGCAGCCTTTTGGGTGTTCAGATTTAGGTCATGCATTCTTAGAATTCCCATGTTAGGCGTACTCTGCGCTTTATCTCCTGGGCCCTGCATTTCATGTAGTTGTCTACCCTGTCTGTAGCATTTGGCAGACAACTTTAGGAAAAAGCCAAGGTTTCTTGCCTCGCAGTATTCTGAACACTATACGTTCTTTACTTTCCCTCCAGTTCAACAGTGAGTTTGAAAAGATTTTTTTTTAATATTTCTTTCAACATTTTAGTTCTTTTTGTCAGAAGGACTGGTCATGGTAACTAATCCACCGTTATACTGAAAATAAAGTCTCTGATTAACTAATTTTATAATGAGTAAATATTAAAATTTAAACATATAAACCATATTTATATTAATAAATTAATAAATTACTGACTTTTAAAAAATCTCTTGGGGTTCTTTGCAGTATTTCTTTTTCAGACAAGGTTTCTACTCCTGACAAAGTTTTGAAAATCCCATCTTCCAAAACCTTAAGCTTAATGATTTCTTCTTTTGATGGTGCTAAATCTACTCACCAACTAGACCACCAATGATGGTATATGAACTGGGCTTTAGTCTCACTCTTCCTTCACAGGGTTAAATAATCCAGATGGAAGGGTTTATGCCATGTTATCAAAACTTTAATTTGTTTTCTTGTAGCAAAACATTTGACCAAGTAAATTTTAAGCAGAAACCAAGTATGGATAGGGAGTTTTTGCTCTGGGTGTGGGGGATAGGCAGGAAGATCTGAAACCCAAGAGGTTTAGATTCCTCCACCCCTTTTTTTTTTTTTTTTTTTAAGATTTTATTTATTTATTTGACAGAGACAGCCAGCAAAAGAGGGAACACAAGCAGGGGGAGTGGGAGAGGAAGAAGCAGGCTCCCAGCAGAGGAGCCTGATATGGGGCTCGATCCCATAATGCCAGGATCACGCCCTGAGCCGAAGGCAGATGCTTAACGACTGCACCACCCATGCGCCCCCCCTCCACGCCTTTCTAGAACACCTCATGAATTCTGAAAACATTTGCTTCAGGTTTTAGCCATGGACTCTTGGGCAAACTACTTGATCTTTCTGTGCCCCAGTTTTCTCCCTTATAAAATAGGGAAAATAATAGTACCTCCCTGACAAAATTACTGTGATGATTGAAGAAATTAAATATATAAAGCACTTAGTGCAGTACTTGGCACATAGTAAATACTATATAAAGGTAAATTTTTAGAAACACAGAAGAACTTTTATTTTAACTCTGCATACTCCAATTGAATGTTTTATGCTCCGCTGAATTTTTACAAAATCCATAATTTGTATATCACTTGTCCAGTTTTACTTAAGAAAATTTTAAGCAAAAGAAAAAAAAAGTGATCTCAACTTTAAACTTCAGAATTAAACTAAAGCCAAAGACCTTTTTGTTCTGTGTTCTTCCTTTCCCATATATTGCTTTCCTCTAGCACTTAAGAGTTTCCCAATATATATATACAGACTCTATAGACTTTCTTTTTCTCTGTAATTTTGCCCTAAGACAGAATATAGCCAAGGCCATGTCTTACTTGGATTTCAGATCTGCCTTTGCCTAAGACATGACTCCATGTTACTTAATTCCCCCCTTGTCTAACCCTGTCATCCTATCTGCTGTGTGGTAGTGAAAGGAGAGGAGGAGGGCACAGGGCTGAGGCAGAGCTTGTGCATTTTTCTGAGAATGACATCTTTCGTGGGGCAAGGGGTTGGTGCAGCTGCTAGTATTGAAGTAGCAGGCCCAGGGAAAGGGGAAGGAAGTGAGAGCCTGTATAGGAACACAAGAAAGAGTCAAAGGGAATAGAAGACCCTGGCTTTCATGCACCCTGTTCATTTTTGAGATGAGGAAACTAAGACCTAAAGAGCTGAAGAGCCCTGCAAGGAGGGAACAAACCCGAGTCTAAGCTTGGGTATGCAGGTCCCTCTACCTCTGCTTCTTCAAAAATCTTTAAAGATTTGGTTCAACATATAGCTAGGTCTCCAATGTATGTAAGGCAAGTGGAGGGGAATAAAACAACACACCGAACCGAACAATTCAAAATGTTTGGTCACACTAAAACCACAGGGCCATAGATCAAACAGAAAGTCAGCTTCTTCAGAAAGAACATTGACCCAGGAACAAGAAGACCTGAGTTTTATTAGGCTGAGTCATATAAAACTGTCATTTTGTAATACTGCCAATTCCACACTGCTCAACCCACAGTTCCAGCTCTACCACTCAGTAGAGCTTTGGGATTTGGACAGAGCCTCCACATCTGTTCAGTGGGTAATACCTGCCTTACCTAGTATGTAGGAATTTTGCAAGGACAGATCTAAAGTACACAATAATAACTGAGTGCCTGCTATCCATAATTACTTCGGAAGCAAAGATGACTAAGGTACAACCCTTGTTCCCAGGGAGTTACTAGTCCAGCAGAGGAGATAGGAAATTGAATATACTTGGATATGATAAGCAAGTGAGAAGGGAAACAATAAATTCTGCTTGATTGTGGGTGGTTAGGGAAACAAAGACATTTGAATTGGGCTCCAATGGTTAAGTAGAAGTTTCCCAGATAAAAAGGAAGAGGCATCTCTAGCAAGAGGAAAAGCTTGAGCAAAAGCATGGAGGTGTGCAAGTGAGTGGTAAATTGAGGAACAGTAAGCAGTCCAGTGGGTGCAAAATGTATAGTGGGGGGAAGTGGTGGTGTGTGATGCTAAAAGGTTGAAGGGGTAGGTATTGCCAGTGAATAAAAATGACTGGGTAAGAATGAGTTCAGGAAAACTGTGGGAAGGCATAGACGTACTTTACAAATGCTAAATGAGAACAAAAGAAAGTTTTCCTAAAAACTCATAACATCCTTACCCTCCTCTCACAGGGGTTTGGCTTGAGTCATACATTGATTTGCCAAATTTCTTTATAGTGCTTCCTCTCTCTGAGAGAAATGTTCTCTCCTGGGTCCAGGTAAGGGGCATGTAGAAATTTTCAGAGTGTCAGGGTCTCAGGGACAGGAAGTGATTCAGTTTGAGAAAGGACAATGCTATCTCATTGTTCCCCAAACTTCAACCTCCCCTTCTTCCACATCACTTTTTCTGATCTCCCCCAAGAAAGAAGTGAAACCAATATACCCAAGGGAACAGAGGATAATGTGATCACCCTCCCGTCTCACCCTCTCCCTCCTTCTCCCCTATAAAATCTCCCAGAATGAAGTCATATAGTGCTGTGAAGCTTAGTCATACTCCCCATTTCCTCTCCCTCTTACCAGCCAGGACAAGTTTTGGGACACTGTCTTCTTCCAGTAATTTTCTAGTACCCAACAACGGTTTGTGTAACCATACCACACCTTCATAGATCCTCTGCCCATACAAGAGCACGCAAGCTTGACAAGGTGAGGAATTGACCTTCAGGGCCAGGAATTTAATTACACCTTATTCTACGAGTGGTTCCCATGGAATAAGAGAAAGAACTAGATGAACTCGAGTTCAGATCCTAGCCTTGCTACTTACTAAGACATTTATTTAATCTCTCAATCTCTATTTCCTTACTTCTGAAATGAAGGCAGTCATATTCAAATACCAGGGTCATGGTGACAATTAGAGAGAGTATATATAAAGCGTCTGACCCACAGAAGGTAGCCAAGACATGACAGCTGCCATCCCCACTGTCATCATCATCAGCATCACCATTATTAAGAGCTTGAACTAATGCAGACTGCTTGCTAATTTTGTTTCCTCCCTCTTACTGCCTTCTATCTGTTCCTCATATGGCAGCCAGAGCACTCTTTTTAAAACAAAACCCAAGTCACATCCTATATTACTTAAAACCCTTCCTTGGCTTCCCACTGAATTTTGAATAAAATCCAAGCTCCTTTCCCTGGCCTCCAGCGCCCAGACCTACCTGGTTTCTGTCCCCTTCCATCACCATCCCCATTACATTACACTCTCCTCATTGTCCACTGTGTTCCCGCCACACTAGCCTGCTCAGCTCCCTAAATACTACAGGTTCTGTCCAGTCCTTGCCCCTAGGGTTTTCTCTGCCCAGAAGGCACCCTCTGTCTTCTCTCTTCCATAGATTCTTCACGCCCTTGGAGTACAGCATAAACACCACCTTCTGTGACATTTTTAGTCACAGAAGTACTACTTTAGTACTTTAGTAGTACTAAGAGTAATACTTTAGTACTCCTCTTTATCTTCTTTACCAGCCTAGTTCTTATTTATCCCTGTTTATAAATGAAATGTTTGTATGATAATTTGCTCAATATCTATCTCCCCAAAAAAGTAAATTCTAGAAGGGCAGGAAAAGTTTATTTTGTTCACTACTATACCTCCAGCACCTAGTCCAGCACTAGATAAGTGTTTGAGTTATTACTGTTACCATTATTAGGCAGCACTCTGCTGTAGTACAGACAGGTGCAAATCCAGCATCATTTAGGACCTTGGGATATTAGGAGGGCAGCATTTCCTTAGAATGATTACCGGGTATCTTTATTTTCAAAGCATTTAATTACTTTCTAGGGCATCAAAGGTTGAACTTTATATTTTATATTCCAAATTTTTCATAATTAACATGTATTCTTAATAAAAATTCCTTATAAACTCTGCATGTTAACAACAAGCTTCCTCACAGGAAATCAATCTAATTAAATGAATTTATTTTAAAGGTAAAATTCACAATAAGGAAAGACCAACAGACTTAACATGGTAAAGTGTATCAATATTTCAAAAGAGGGAAATTGCTAATCAAAGGGCATTGCCTGACATATGAGAGGTGGCTAGTGATTCAATAAAGGATTTTCCAGTTGATCAGATGTAGATAATAAGACAAAGTGAAATGAAAATTTTTCATGCAGTGTTTCATGAACACTTTGATGCCCTAGAAAGTAACTAATATTGTTGGAGTACATTGTCCCTGACAAGTTATGGACACTTGATATTTGTTGAATGTAAGTTTCTGGAAGCCTTCTCAGGGCAAAGAGACAAACACACATATTGCAACTTTGGAAATGACTACACTTCATACATTTTTTGTTGCTGTTGCTCAGATGTGAATCACCAATCAATGAATTTCTGTGTAAGATATTATTTCTTGATAGATTAAAATCTTCTTTTAGGTTGTTTGGGTTTTTTTTTTTTGGTAATTTAAACGTGTATCATTTCATCTGGAATGTCCTCTCCCTCCTTTTTTCTTAAAAAGCTTCTTGTATTTCCTTTTATCATCTAAAATGTGGCTTTCCCCTGGTGACACCGCTATTCTCAAAATCCACCCCTTTTCTTTGTGTGCCCATCTTTCAGGGTCAACAGAGAAGTAGCACATTTCTCATTTTCTACATATGTAAATTTCTTCCCATTCATATTGACAGGGACCCTGATGTCCTTTTCTGGTTGATGTTACCTCTGCTGATGTCACCCTTGGTGACTCCAGTGCCTGTTTTGATGACTCTTTAATACTCTTCCACAGTTCACCCACAAAACCTCATCCTGACAACCATTATCATCAGAACTTTTCTACCTCCAAGATAGGGAACATTGGGATTCCTTGGTTTACAAACAGCCTCATCTCTCTACTTCTCCCACTCTCATTTTTTAAAATCTTTTTAAAAATCATTTTTAAAATTGTGTTAAGCTTTATAATTTTAACTATTTTTTAAAGATTCTACTTATTTATTTATTTGACAGAGACAGCCAGTGAGAGAGGGAACACAAGCAGGGGGCGTGGGAGAGGGAGAAGCAGGCTCCTAGCGAGGAGCCTGATGTGGGGCTCCATCCCAGAACGCCGGGATCACGCCCTGAGCCGAAGGCAGATGCTTAACGACTGAGCTACCCAGGTGCCCCACATTTTAACTATTTTATGTATATAGTGCAGTGGTATGAAGTACATTCATATGATTGAGTAACAATTACCACTCCATATCCAAACATTTTTCATCTTCTAAAACTGAAACTTGATATCCATGAACAGTAGTTCCCCATTCCTTAGTAAATTCTTTACATTCTTCAAGAAACTATTTACCCTCAAAAATTAAAACCTATGCTTATTTCTCTTAATTTCTATAACTTTTCTCACAACCTACTTTATGAAGATTCAGGCCATTTTTACAAGACTATCAAGTTCATGTCCCTTAAAACTTCACATCTCTCCCATTCTCTTGCTCTTCCTCCTCTTCTAAAGAAGTATGCATCCTCCTTTTCAAAGCCAACCCCTCCACTAGTATTCTTTCCTCTCTCTCTGTCTCATCTGGGACCTTATTACATCCATTTTCTCCTTTTCATTTCTCTCTTTTCATTCTCCTTTTCTATCTACATTGAAATAAGCTCGAGTCCCATATCCCAATAAAAAAAATCCATAATAAAAGTATTAAGTTCCCATTATGTGCCAGCTACAGTGCCAATGGCTTAAAATATATCTTCTCATATAATTCTTGCAATGAGCCACTGAGAGCTTAGAAATAGCGAGTAACTTGCCCAAGATTGTCTAACTAGTAAGCAGCATCTTCCCTTCTCCATGGTACTGTCAAGATACCATTTTCTCTTTGTTTCCCTTTCATTACTGTATTTCTTGAAAAACTTTCAGCTCCTCCTCTACACTGTGCAATCCACTGCAGTTTCTTGGAGAGGCCCATGCTTATTGGACTCCCTCCAAGGTTTCTACTCTCCAGCTTTGTCTCTGTAGTGCTCATCACCAAATATTCCTTTTTGAGATGGTTTTCTCTCTTAGCCTTCAAAATATATGACCTCTTCTTTTTTCTGGTTCTCTTTCTGGTCTTCCTCGCTAACTTCTTATCTTCTCTTACCCCTTAAATGTGAGAATCCTTATAGTTCCATCTAGACATAGCCTGCTCTTCCTGTTCCACACTCAGCTGAGACAAACTCATTTGTTCCTACATCATCAACTCTCATGCCGTAACAAATGAAATCTACATGTAGCAAATCCAGATTGCTAACTCTTGCCTCCCCCACCCACCCACAACCCAATTCCAACTCAGGGCTGAAATTTCCATATTTGCTTCTCAAGTATCTCAAACTCCATCTTCCCCGCATCAGACTCATTACCTGTGCCTGAAAATGGACTCTTCACCTGAGTTTCCTACCCTGAACCACTGACAGCCCCTTCACTTCCCTGCACCTCCTCTCTTTCCCAGTCCAGAGCTGATACAAACACATCCAAAAAGAGCTTTGGATGCTCTGTGGTGGACACAACCCTGAACTGAGACTGAAACTTGGGTTCTAATCCTCATTCAGCCACTAAGGAGCTGAGTGACTTAGTGGAGCTGGAACAGGGATCTCTGGGGCCCCTTCTCATGCTAATATTCAAGGACTCTATGAAATGCTTGCAGCACTCATCACCTTCATCCCCTCCTTACTGGCCTCACTAATTCAATGCCCTCGTTCCTGCCCTCACTGCTTTTTGCTTGGGCTGTTTTATTTTACTTAATTTATTTTTTTATGGTTTTGATTTGCATTTATTTTTTTTATAATTTTTATTTTGTTATATTAGTCACCATACAGTACATCCCATTTTTGATGCAATGTTCCATGATTCATTATTTGCGTATAACATTCAGTGCACCCTGCAATGTGTGCCCTCCTTACTACCCATCACCAGCCTATCCCAATCTTAATTGGCCTCCTGACTGGGCTTTGTTTCCTGTCTTTCTCTTCTTTCATTCCTTCAGACTTTCTTTCACACAACCATAAAATTACATTCACAAAACACATTTTTTATCATACTTCTCACTTGCTTAAAAAACTTTTAAAAGAACCCTGTCGGCTACAGGATAAAATTCCAACTCCTTATTGCTGCATTCACAGCCCTTTGCATACTAGTCCCAACGTAACATATGAAACTTCACTTTGTCTAAATTAGATTACTTCTGTGGTTGAGATAAGCACTGGAGGGGGAAAAATCCTATTCTTTAGATACGAAAAGTAATAGTGGATCAAAGATTTGGGTATTAAGTAGTAGACAATACAATTTTAGAAAATGGTGTGATAAATTAATTTATAATTTTAGAAGAGGGGAGGTCTTTTGGAGCAGGACACAAAATCCAGAAATTCTAAAACAGTAATTAAATTTGACCACATGAGATTTGAAAATTTATGTATGGCCAAAAAAAAAAAAATGCCATTACTAGTCTAAAGATAAATGGTACTGGGGAAAATTTTTCAACACATGTCACAGATAAGGGTTTCATTTCTTACTTTACAAAGAACTCATATAAATCAATAATTTATAGAAATTGATAAATACATTTTTAAAAGATGCTTAATTTCACTAAATAAAATTCAAAATCATGAGATATGTTCTACTTTCTAGAAAGACAATTAAAAAAATTTATTTATTTAAAGTCCAGTTAGTTAACATACAGTGTAATATTAGTTTCAAGTGTATAATACAGTGGTTCAACACTTCCATACATCACTCTGTACTTATCATTACAAGTGGCTTCCTTAATCCCCATCACCTGTTTAACCCACGCCCCCCCCACCTACCTCCTCTCTGGTAACAATAGTTTGTTCTTTATAGTTAAAACTATGTTTCTTGGTTTGCCCTTTTCTTTTTTCCCACTTTGCTCATTTGTTTTGTTTCTTAAATTCCACTAGAAAGGCAAACATTTTAAAAGTGATGACACCCTATTGCTGTTAAAGCAATGGTGAAAGAGCATTCACCTGGACCATTGAAAAAACTATAAATTACCAACACAAACTTTCAGAAATTCAATGGAGTAATATCTTATCAACATATAAGATGCACAAACCCTTTGATTCAGCAATCTCACTACTTTTGTGCTACCAATGAACATATAAAAGTTAACCAAGAATCACAACACACACACACACACACACACACACACACACACACACACACACCAGAGAAATCAGTTGCAACACTGGTGATATTAGAAAAGAAGAAAGAAAGGAAAAAACCAGAAACAGCCAAAGTGTTTATCAATAAAAGATTTGTATGGTATACTTATATGATTGAAATCTATTTATAATGCTTCCTGTAAAAGAATATTTCTGACATTAATTGGAAAATCAAAAAAGCAGCTTACAAAATAATCCTTTCAGTAGATTCTATTTTAATGAAAAAATAGATATGCATAATATTTCCGTATTGGAAACAGAATGTCAGGGAATATAGTATATATGCTTTCCTATCATTTATCAATTTCTGAGTGCACATACATCATTTTTATAATCAGAAAAAAAATTACCTTAAGTATTCGACTTCCCAATAGAAAAGAGAAAGGCAATGAAGTCTGTGCCCTTGTATGCTCTACATTGAGCAATAAACTGCACCTAGAGTCCAGGCCATAGAGGTTTCATAAAAATTAATGATTAACTGAGTATAACTAATTGAAAGTGCTGCAGTTAAAATAATCTAAAAGCTCTGTTCAGGATTTGACTGTGGGAATAAGATATGCTCTCACTCAACCTAACCCATTCAACTATCCCTATTTGCATTGCCTCATTCATCAAACACTGCCACCCAATGTTGCTTAATCCAAGTGCGTATATATACGTAGAGTTGAAATATAGCATCAACCACTACCAAACGCTGACGACAAGAAACTTCATTATTTGAGACCAACCCTTCATGTTTAAAACTAAGGTAAGTTATCATAACCGGCGTGTGGATATTTGCCTATATTATTGGGAAAAGCAGCATGAAAGAACCAGTGATTTTTATATTGCTATATATTCTGAAATATTCTGACTTAAAAATAAGAGAGTAAAGAGTAAATTTTAAGTCTGAAAAAAATGGTGAAAAGAGTGATTGTACTTTTTAAAGTAAAAGGTTTGTGGATTGTTTAAAGAAAATGCTTTGCTTTTTAGAATAGGGTTTGAAAATATTTCCTGACTATGCTTTTTTTTTCTGACTATGCTTTCGATTTATTCAATTACTAAAAAGCAGTTGACTTTACCTGTGTCAATCACTCCATTGTAAATGTGGTATTTCAGTTTCTTATGTTGCTTAAATCAGAAAGCTAAATTTGGTTTAGAGCAGAGTTCCTCCAAGTGTGTGATCTCAAATTAGTCCATGTTAATAGATAGTCTATGTTAACAGGGGTGTTAATAGAGGTAGTGGAGAAGTTACAAGATCAAATAATTACCCAAAATAATTAAACAAAAGTACCCATGAATCTTCAATAAAGGATTGTCAACATCTTTACTATGCTAATGTGGTTCTGACTTCACAAGAGGTGGAATATAGATAAGAACATTTCCCAGATTTATTTGAAAATGCCACAGTTTGTTGCTTTTTTTTTTTTTAATGTCCATCCAGGAGAGCTTTTCTTCTGGGTCATAAGGATCTTTGGATAAAAAAGAAAACAAACAAACAAACAAACAAAAATCCAGCATTACAATTTTCATGTTATCAGTAAGTTGTTACCTGCATATGTACTGTGTGCAGAGTATTACTTGAACTATTTTCTGAAAATTTAAAATTTAACTACAGTGAGATTACCTAACTGCACCAGTTATGATTGCATATTAACTACCATATTTAGAAATTTATTATTTCTAAAGAAGTTGGACAACTGGCCAAGCATTTGAAGTTAAATTCCCAGTTCTGATTATTTTCTTCCTACATTTGGAGGAGGGAGAGAGGAGACATGTGCAGAAGTTCTGGCATAAAGATGGAAATCAGGAGACTAGTTCTGGGCCCAGTTTTCCTTTTGTGATCCTGGGCAAGGCACTTTCTTTCAGTCTTAGCCTACTCATCCATAGATTTAGAGGCTCAGGAAAATGGTATCCAAGGTTCTCTGCTTCTAAGAGTTCTTCTCATGAAGCCAGTTGTAAATAGGATGGTTGTGTGTAAGATTGTAGTTCCATCTAAGATTGTAGCTCCATTTGGAATTTCAGTCTATTGAAAGTTGTTCAGAAACAATAAAGTTGCATGAAATTTATCTTTCACAGAGTCCTCTAATGTAGTAACTCAATGCTCATACCTTACCTTGCTAGAAGAGCTGATTCATATAAAGTTTGTAAGAGATTTAAATAGTAACCACTCCTGGGATACACCAAAAAAAAATTTTTTTTTAAATCTAGGAAAAAGAGGGCAAGGCTTAATACAAGTAGAAGTAACTATTAGTAGAATTTCAAGCAATGTAAGGAAGAATTTAAGGCTGGAGAAGTCCTGCTCCCTCCACAAATCAAAGCACCACTACCATACCTTGAGGATGAAGCCAGGCTGTGGTACCCTACTGAACGAATATGGGGCTTTCTGCAATTTATAAAAGAAAATTAGTATTCTTTCAGTAAGATACTCTGACCCAGATTGATACTCAAGGCACAGCATCCATTGATGATCCTTGCTTGAATCAAGTATTACACTGGGGGTTACAAAACTGTTATTTTCTGATTCTACCATTCCTTCTGTAATGAATAAATCCCTTGTTCATTCATTCTTGAGGAATGGTATGGACTGGTGGGTTTCTTTTTGCATTAAATGCTTTATAGTGAATTACCATCGTTATTCTTTCTGATGCTCAAATTGTGCCAAATTTGGCCCGTGAGAAACTGTTTAAGGGGGCTCTTGTGTCCTTTTGACACAAACTCACAAGTTTTTGAATCATTGACTGCTTTCTGACATAACCGAATATTCCATATTCACTTCTATATTCTCAGCCCGGCCCTAGAGAATCCTGGTTCCTTTTAGCGGAAAAAGTATTTAGAACCTAAGATATGGGGACACTGAGAGTGCTGATCCAGATTTAACATTATAGAGATTTTCCCCTTGGCTTCTTATATTTTATATTTGTATTTCCTTTCCCCTGCATTAAAAATCATACAATATCAATACATCTACTTATTTTCACTACCCTATAGTATAGCAAAAACATTTCAGAATCCTAACAGCAACAATACTACCAGAAATAAACTCACTAAGTAAAGTTTAAGATTCTTTGTAGTTCTTTTTGCCCTCTGACCATATTTCAATATGAATATATTTTCAGAAAACTATATTCGGGGGTGCCTGGGTGGCACAGCGGTTAAGCGGCTGCCTTTGGCTCAGGGCGTGATCCCGGCGTTATGGGATCGAGCTCCACATCAGGCTCCTCTGCAATGAGCCTGCTTCTTCCTCTCTCACTCCCCCTGCTTGTGTTCCCTCTCTCGCTGTCTGTCTCTATCTCTGTCGAATAAATAAAGATAAAATCTTTAAAAAAAACTATATTCGAATTTTACTGAAATAATTTTTTTCTTTGTATGACTATGTTATTAATGTCATTTTGAGTTGCCACAGTTTCCGTTTATTTTCAAGTTGAGGCAATTGAACTAATACTACATTTTAATCCACAGAAGCCTGAAAAACGAAGACTAAAATGAAGTATTCAACAACGAAAATCTCCCCAGCAAAGATGAACAGTTCAACAAGCAAGTCTTTGGTAAAATCTCCCAAACTGAGAAGTAAGGACTTAAGCATTTCTGATAGTTTTACACACAATTTTTATCTATTATCAAATTCTTATTATTCTGATGTTCATACATGTTACCTTGCCAAAAGCTACTAAGAATATAAGAGCTGATACAGCAGCATTTTGTTTTAAACAGACTATACACAGCCAACTTTTGCTTATTTGATACATCCCAGGACAGGAATGGCTTGAGTAATTTAAACCTGCTAATAGTGATAAACATAGAAAGCCCTTCATATCAATCCCTTCTCTCTACCCACACTTCTTTCTAACTAATCCCAAAATCTTTTTCCTAGATTAACAAAATTTTAAACTGATCTTTCATTCAACATTCATTGTATATAAAATATGCACCTTTGTGTATCAAGCTTGGTCTTGACTTGCAACTTCTGACAAAGGAGAGAATAATAAGTGAAAATATTTGAATAATCCATGCCTCAAATAAAACAGAATTGATCCAATGATGCTCAAGTCTACCCAATTGCAAACTCAAAGAATTTGGCACAAATTGAAGGGTAAATAAAGTCAAGTTGTAGCCATAGCTCTAAGATGAAAGGGCTATATCTTTGATCCTGAAAATTATCTTAGGGAGCACCTGGGTGGCTCATTCGGTTAAGTGTCTGACTCTTGGTTTCCGCTCATGATCTCTGGGTCATGAGACTGAGCCCCACATTAGTCTCTGTGCTCAGCAGGGAGTCTGCTTGAGATTCTCTCCCTCTGCCCCTTCCCTCACTGGAGAGCATATACACATACATGTGCTCTCTTTCTCTCTCTTGTAAATAAATTCATCTCTTAAAAAATTATCCTAGAGAATAAGTTATGCAAATTTATACTCATGTGTTTTTTTCGTACAAAAGAGGTAACAAAAAAGAAAATTAATGGAACCTTGGCCAGACTGGAGAGAAAATAGAAGATGAGGAATGATGGTAGGGACTGGTGTACCTTTGTCTTTTGTTCTCCTCTTCATTTCCCTTAACATCTTTAAGGCTAGAAGAGAGAGCCATATTAAAGAATATCATTTTCTGTCTTCCCTGAGACTGTGGCCCACCCATGCTGGTTTTAGTAACCAGGGAAAACATTAATTTGACTGTGGTTTCTGAATGGCCAGAAAATCACAGTTAAGTTAGTCCTTTTATTTGTGTCTGAGCCTAAATGCTCTGTGTAGAAACAGTGACTCAGTGGAACTGATTCTGTGTCTTCAATTCCCTCTTAATAAATTCCCTCTGCCCCTCCCCACCCCAGCTTGTGCATGCCACTTTCTCTCTTAAAAAAAAAAAAAAGAAGAAAGAAAGAAAGAAGAAAGAGAAAGAAAGAAAGAAAGAAAGAAAGAAGAAAGAAAGAAAGAAAGAAAGAAAGAAAGAAAGAAAGAAAGAAACATATTTTCTTTGTACCCCAGGAGATGTGGCCCCTTTATAGACACTGGAGTAAGGGGGCAGCCTGGAGTTTATGCCAGAGTTGCTGGCATTAATGCAAAAATTAAAATGTAACCCCTCCTTTGAGGGTGCAGTGGCCCTAAGAGCTCATTTATACCATTTAAAGAAACAGTGATGAAGATAATCCTTGGAATACAGCACATTTTTTTTTATTGTCTCTTAGCAGATCTTTTCCAATAATATTGGCTCGGTTTAACACTAAGACTGTTGTTATTTAGACACTCTTGGACAAAATTTCAACAGATACTTATAAAGTTGTGGCAGGTACTTCTCAAAACTCAAGGTGCAAGCAATATCATATCTTTTTTTTAAATTTTTTATTATGTTATGTTAGTCACCATACAGTACATCCTTAGTTTTTGATGCAATGTCCCATGATTCATTGTTTGCATATAACACCCAGTGCTCCATGCAATATGTGCCCTCCTTAATACCCATTTTTCTAAATAAACTTCTCTGAGCCCCCAAGCAACAAAGCAAGAAAGCTTGTTTTAGTTCCTTCTCCTCCTTTGGGCTAGCAGGATCTGACACAATCACAAAGCCACAAAACTCAATATCCACCCACTAGAGATACATAGTCAGGTTCCATATGAGTTTGGGTCACCACCAGAGTATTTCACCTCTAGCACCAACAAGGTACAGTATTTAATGAGTTAGAGAAAAGCCCCTCCCCAAACTCATTCCCTTCCCAGTTTCCAGGAAGCTACTCCCAGAGTCAGGCCATTTTCCTCTGCTCCTTCCTCTTCTCTACATCCATCAACACTTTCCCTGTCCTGACAATCCAGTTTCCTAATGGATCTAGCCGGAAGTTACAATATGGGAGCCTTGGGACAGAGCGTTCCAGCAGAAGCATTTTATTTGGCCTGAACAGTATTATTGTGTTTTTTAATTGAGGAAACATTTAAAAATTAGAAGATTGTGTATAAAAATCTGAATCTCTTGAAAAATTTGAAAATCTAGCAACACTGGGCCCATATCCCTACATGGCAATTCCATGTCCATGGAATATCTTCTAAAGTTACAGTGAGGGAGCTTCAACTTTATCCTATGGGCAGTAAGAAACCACTGAAAACATTTAATTGGGGAATAACAAGAAATTTTTTTTTAGAGAGATCACATTGATGGTGGTGTAAAAATAGAGTAAGGGAGCAAGAATAGAAACAAAAACTGGTTAGAGGTCTACTGTATTATCTAGAGGACTGAGAATGAGGGCCTGACCTAATACAACAGAATGCAAAGAAAGGACTAAATGGCAGATACACTCAGAAAGTGAAATCAATAAGATTTAATTACAGACCAAATAAATTGAGGGATGGACAGAGAAGGAAAAATAGATGATTCCAGCTTTCAGGATGATTTAAGGTTTGGGCAGACAATGGTAGAAAGTGGTACTGTTTTTCAAGATAATAATTCAGGAGGAATATATTGTGAGTAGAGAAAAATAAAGTTTTTTTTTATTATGAGTATATTTGAATTTGGAGTAAGTATAAGTCATCCAGGTAGAGATGTCCAGAATTCTAGAGGCTCTTCATAGATATATACAGAGATGCCTTAAGCTAATTGAAGTCAAAATACCCTGTGAAGAAATAGCAACACACACAAAGTTCAGGAGAGAGCCCAAAGGTAGAGTTATAGTTTGGGGAGTCATCAGCCTATAAAAAGATGATTGAAGTCATTGGAGCAGGTAAGATTGCCCAGAAAGAGAGAGGAAAAGGCAAAGAACAAATCCTTCAGAACACCAACATTTTAGGAGCAGTCAGACAAGGAAAACTAACAGAGAAACAGAGATGAATGTTCAGAGAAAAACAAGAACCTAAGGAGACTGGTGACATGACAATAAGGGAAGAAGGGTTTCAGAAAAGGATGTGGTTCCCAAAGTCAAATGCCACAGATAAATCAAGGGTAGTAAGCAGTGAGAAGAAACCTTTATGAAAGAGGTGTTCGGGGAAGAAATGAAAGCTGAGTGATTCACTTATGTAGTTCCCCTCAGGCACAGTCTGGCTCTCTCAGTGACAGAACTACAGGAAGATTTCCAGGCCCCTTCCCATTTACTCACCAGAAATGCGTGAGGGATTTCATCATGCTGTTGCTATGATGAAACTACTTACGAGAATTTCCTTACAAGCCATGCTAAGACACTGCCCTTAGACATTAGCTGAGGTAGAGACATAGGAAGTGACAACAGCCCTTACATAAGCTGGAGATAGCCCTTTGACCCCAGTGGAGCACTCTCTCCCACAGAATCCCCAAGGCCATGCAGCTTTGTGTTTCCCATCTGAGAACACAACCATCACACTACACTTTTAGCTGCCCCAAAGTATACCTTCTTCCAAATTCTCCCAATGTGAAGTATCTTCAATACTTCAAATGTAGTCACCCCTTGATAAATTATACCTAGCATTTGTCCCACTAGATGCTAGCCCCTACATCAATATCTTTAGCCTTTCTCTTCTTCTACATGCATAATACTTCCTCAATATCATGACCCTTACTTCTAACTAACCAAGACCCGCATCCTGCTCCCCAGAAAGTCCACTCTCCATATTAGACACACCTTTCAGTTATGTCCCATGGGATTCTGAATACAACATAAAGATAAGCATACAAAGAATGAGCATCCTTATAATACCATCTTATGCCCTTTAGGTCTGGAGAGACAATGTAATACAGTTAATAAAGTATTGTATTAGATTACTTATTAGGAGACCAAGTTCAATGCTAGCTCTGGCATAGCTTTATTAATTTCTTTGCAATTGTAAAAGCACTACATAAACATGTGATACTACAGCTGATATTTATAAGCTGTGATGAAATGTTGGGAAGTTCCAGGATAGATGTGAATATAATTAAGTGGTCTTGCCCTGTTCAGACAGTTGAAGATACTTAAAGGAAGATGTCCATCTGAATTGGAGGCAAGATATAGATCATTCAAAATAGTGGCTAACAAAAGTTTACTTAACTTTGAAAAGCATATCAGGAAGACAAATCTTTTAGAAAGCTAAAAAAAAAAATCATAGAATGGATCCCAAAGTCACAAGTAACTATTTTCATTTTCTGAATTACTGTGAATAATTGAAATTTGGCTATATTGTACAAATTGCTTGATAATTCATTTACTATAATGTTAAAAGTTGAGATGCCATGACTCAAGTGTTACGACCTTCTCTTCTGTTTGGCTCTGAAAGGCTTTTTATGAATTTCCAAGTAGGAAATTTAATTTTTTATTTGAGACCTTTTCTTTGACTAAATGAATGAGAATTACTAAATAGGTGATTAAGTCTTTTACTTTAACTGATTTAATTTGTATTTGTATTATGTTAGTTCCTAAAATTGCAGTATAACACACTAACATTTGACAAGGGAGCCAAGAATACTCAAAGAAGAAATGATAGTCTCTTCAATAAATGGTGCTGGGAAAACTGGACATTCACATGTAAAAGAACTCACAAAAACTAACCTGAAATGGATTAAAGACTTAAATATAAGACCTGAAACCATGAAACTCCTAGAAGAAAATATAGGGGAAAAAGCTCTTTAACATGAATCAGTTATTTTTAGTATCAATAAACTCTAGAGACTATAGCCATCTTTCTAAAATTATTAAAAGTGCTTTCTAGATAAGTAAAGAAGATCATAGATCTCATATGACCGTAAAAGTCCCCTCAGGCAAAGACTGATACGTGTTGGATGTAGATCCACACTCCCTTATATAGGATTCTGAAAACCAAAATGTTTCTAAAGACCTAAAATTTTTCATAACTCATTTGGTAAATATGATCTGAACTTATATGACAGCTAAATCTTGACCTGAACCAACATGAGGTGTTTATTTCACTTTATGTAAATTTTCCTATATTTCACTATAAAATCATTAATTAATTTTTGATTATGTGAGTACTGCCCTACTCCCTGCTGGGAGTACCACATATATATAGTATATACGCTATATGACAATTCTAAATTCTAAAAAACTGTGAATTTTGAAACACAAATGACCCTAAGTTTTCTGATAAGGTACTACAGACCTTTTTTTTTTTTTTTAGCAAATAGATGTATTTTTTAAAAGATTTTATTTATTTATTTGTCAGAGAGAGCACACAAACAGGGAGAGAAGTAGGCTCCCCGCTGAGCAAGGAGCCTGATGCAGGACTCAACCCCCAGGATCATGACCTGAGCCAAAGGCAGATGCTTAACCAACTGAGCCACCCAGGTGACCCAATACTGTAGACCTTTAGTTGCTTTCTTGGTCTGCTATGTTCAGGGTTTATAAAAGGATAAAAATGGATGGAATAAAACAGTATCAAATTTTTCAATTGTTTAGAATCCCAACAGAAAGCTGAAGAAGTTTGCCAGAGGTACTTTACGCAGCTGCGCTCTGGTCTTATCATAGAAAAGACAGCCTGTTATTTTAGGAAAGAAATCACCAAAAGGCATTCACCAAGAACAGGTAAGGGGAAACTACATTTCCTGGTAATTATTCAATATAGTAATGGGCTTCTATTTGCCTTTATTTACCACATCTTGGATGTATTTCTTCCCTTGCACAGATTTTCCTTCTGAAAAAAAGTAAGGATGCTGAACTATTTTCTAGCCATTTCCAAAAGGATGTATAAAGAATTTTTATAGCATGGGAGAAATGGTTATGTTATAATATTATGTGAAAACAGAGGATATAAAATTATAAACATATTTACAGTATTTTTAAGTGGATTTTTTTTTCATTTAAAGGAATTAAAGTAAAATGTTAATAGCAGATTTTTTTTTTTTTGGTGTTGAGACCATGGGTAACTGTTTTCTTCCACGTGGGCTCCAATGGATATGCCCTACTGGGGTACAGGTGTGCCAGGAGGTATTGATCCCTCCAGACTATGGTGTTGCTAAAGCCCTGGGGTCAGTCCCAGCAAGCCTCTTTGACTGGGAATCCTCAAAGGAGGGTAAAGAGGTTTGGGCAGAGTGGGTATTGACAGTCCACTCCTACTCTCCCCCATTCTGCAGCTGGAAAGTACAAAGAGCGACATCTGGTATTCACTGCTTGTCATCAGCAGCTAAAGGAAGACTTTGCCTGTGATGTGCCTATGGTCCAGAAACGTACTAGAGAAACTAATGTTCCAAGTATCCAAGGTCTCACTGGTAATGAGGGTGTGTGGGTGTGAGGAGGGAAGTAAGACACAGGACCAGTGCCACTCTAGGAAACAGCTCCAAGGGTATGCCTACTTGTGTAACAGAAACTTCTGTCCATTTGCTGCCCACATACCCATTCAGTGGTATTCAAACTAGGTACAGAGTAGCTGTTCTAACAACGAATGTACACATTATAGTTAGCTCTCCATCATTATTTTGGAAATGCTTGTTATGGATTGGAATCCCATATACATTATTCCAGGGGAAAATATGCTATCCTTTGGGGGAAAAAAAACCCATATCCCCCCCCCCCCAATTTCAACATTTTGACAATGAAAGAAAATTAAGAACTACTATATTTTTAAAATATAATTTCAATTCTTAAGCATTTTAAATGGTTGTTCAAATGGCTTTAAGGTGTATCACCTACTGTGCAAATAAATTCCATATTGATGGTGACCATCAAGAAGTGAAGAGATCTTTGAGAAAATTTGACAAGGAATTGCACATTGCCACTTCAAGCATAATCCTGATATAAATGTCTTAAGTTCCCAGAAGCATATTGAAGTTTTTCATTAAGTATTTTTAAATCATTTTACTTTAGAAGTTCACATGCAGACTCAATATTTAATTTTTTCTGTTTTCTATGTTACTTTTCTTAGTGCAATTGTATAACATAAAGAAAACATAATGATTTTTTTCTCAAGGACCAACATAGGTAGTCCCTAATTCTACACCAGTTTATCCCAGCATGCTGTAGAAATATTCTCATTTTCTATGTGTGCTGGGACATTTTTTTTAAAAGTTGGGAACTCTGATCTAAGTGTCTCTGTTATTTAGCCAGAGGATAGAATGGTACACTTACACTCTCCAGGACTGTTGGAAGTCTCTGAACTCCACACCTTACAGATGGGTATTCATTTAACCATGTCTATCAAAATACAGTCTCCTTGTCCACAGTCCCCCTGACCATAAGAAGCAAGGAAGCAGAGGTTTCCTCAGGCAAAGTCTGTCACTTTTCCAGCTTCTTTCTCTCCACCAAATCCTCCCATAAACACAGTAACGTGACTTCCTATGGTTTTCAAGCAAGAGGCTAACATCTCTAATCCTATTCAAGTGGAACACCTTACCCTTTGAGCTACATTATGCTTGCGCCAAAGGCTTTTATCTGTCCAATAGTGGTGGGCAAAGTGCAGCTCAAATTGGAAAGAAAAAAAAAACAAAAACCTTTAAGGAAGCATATCTTTTTAATTGCTGAAAGATTGTTCATGGGAACAAGTGTTTTTGAATTTTTAATGACAATCTTTTCACTTGTTACAGAATATTCTGCTTCCCTGAGCACATACAATGATCAATCTATTACTTTCGTTTTTGAGGATGGAAGTTATGAGATCTATGTAGAAGACTTGGGAAAAGACCAAGAGAAAGGTAGAATATTTCCTTTTGTCTATAATGATACAATGAAGACTAGTAAAGTAAAAAATAAATTTGCCAAGGGCTGCCTGGGTGGCTCAGTTAGTTAAGCGTCCAACCCCTGATTTCAGCTCAGGTCATTGATCTCAGGGTCTTGAGATCAGGCTCCATATCAGGTTCTCACTAGGTGTGAAGCCTACTTAAGATTCTCTCTCTCCCTCTCCCTCTGCTCCTGCCCCTCCAGCTCCACCTCCCCCCTCAAAAAAAATAATAATTTTACCAAACCGTAAAGAGTGGATTACTTCAGACATGGCGTAGATCTCATGTTGTGTGCTAACTCCAATGCACTGGCAGCAGATGCCCAAATACCACTACGCTGGGGAGAATTTAGAAGCTTAGTCAGGGCTTATCAGGGAAAAATGCTGATATTGAGAAGTGGTGTCTGTTGTGAGAGATGGAAGGAGAGACTACACATATTTGCTATTGCTAAATTACCTACTAGATCTTTCCAGCCTTATCAACAGCACCACAGTACAACCTCAAGTAAGAGAATATACCAGTGCTATGAACAATATGTTAACTATTTTAATAATGACTGTGTTAAAGAATTCGTCAGAGCATATTCACATATTTTTGAGACCTTTCTTAAAATCACAAAAGTTTTGCTTTTATTGATATATAATAAAAAAGGATATTTTCTGATATTATGTATATGTTGAAATTGAAACCTTTTGATAAAAATTGTATCTCACCAAAGGGATTTTATGCCTTCTCTTTCAGATAAGGTGTTATTTCGTTATTATGATTCCAAATCCCCTTCACATGAAACAGGTAATTTGGCGGGCTGGGCAGCAGTAGTGCTTGAATTCTTGAATTTGGGGCAAGGACAAATCCAAAAGTACTCCATGAAAAAGGAAGGCAGTCTCAGAAAGTTCTCTTTAGCCCACACTCATTGCAAAATCTTAGATTCTTAGAGGATTTATCCCACCCATCCATTGTGCAGCTTAATAATTAGGATAAAGGTTTACATTTAAAAGAGATTCAAAAAAATAGTGGCTTAAGCTACACAAAACTTTATTCTTATCTTAGCCAGGACTAGAATAGCAGTTCTGATCAACAGGTTGTACAAGGACCCAGCTCCTTCCCGGTGGTACTGCCAACATCTACATGGTTCAAGATTGCTTGCTGCCATGAGGATGCCTAATCAGCAGGACAAAGGAAGACAGACCATGAATTCTCTTTCCATTTAAGAACAAAACCTTGAAGTTGCACCTGACACTTCCATTCACCTCATCATATTGGTCAAAACTTAGTCACATTGCTACACTTAGTTATAAGAAAACAGACTGGGAAATGTTCTGTTACATAGGGAGGGTAGTCGGATATTGGGAGACACTATCGGTGGCTTTGCATACAGACAGGGAAGCTGACACCGAGACAAATACCCAATAGAGTCACAATTCCACAATTAGAAAGCATGTAAGAAAACTAAGGAGCTTAAAATTACCCCAAATTGTCCAATGATTCTTTAGTTTCATTTGGGTACAAATACTTCTAAAAGACATGTTGATGAATGAAGCAATTATTTTACATCATATCTTGGACTCTTTTCCTAGGTGTCAAATTCATTAAATTAAAATGAGCTAAATTCTTAACTTTATAATTTACATTTTAATTATTTATTAATTTTTTTGATTTACATATTTTTAATTGCAAGGTGATGGCGTTGATGGCCAGACATTATTGGTAAACCTGAGTCCTACAAAAAACAAAGACTTTTTGCTGCATGCCAACAACAAGGAACACTCTGTGGAGGTAAGAGAAATATGCACTTAACTGTCATAATTGACTCCACTCATTTGTGCAGATTTGGGTGTGTAACATATTTCAAAGAAGAAGTTTTGTTTGTACTGTTCTATCTAAAACACAATCAGTTACTACTAATAACTTGCTTCTGGAGGAGGAAAAGGAGGGAAACAGCATGTATAGCCTTGCTACTGAAAGTCTGGTCTCTGCCAGCAGTGCACATGGGAGTTTGGTAGACATGCAGAATTTCAGGCTTCCTCACAATTGAATCAGAATCATAATTTTAACGAATCTCCAGGAGATTCATAAGTGCATTAAAGTTTGAGAAGCACTGCTATATAGAATGATCTCAAATTCTTTCTATTCGAGTTTAGGAACTACTTTGTCCTTCCAAGAAGTGTTTCTTGATAAATTATAGTTTTCTTAGGCAAATGCAAAAATAATTTTACACTCCAACCCTGCTAAATGGACAGTCACGAACATTTTCATATGCCAAGATTTACAATGTTACAATGTTGTTACAAAACAATGCAAATGGCAGTATAATATTGGTCATGATGAAAATTTATAAACATCTTCAGGAACAAAGAAGCCAAAGATAGAGACCAGGAAGAAAACATATGAGTATAATACAGATTACAAATAACATAAATACAAAATTATAAATCTAACTAATACAGCCATGTAAGGTATTAACATAAACACTGTATGGTAACCAGCATCTTCCTTAACAAACATTCCTAAATGTATGTAACAGTGTTGGACATAAGAGCTGACCCCATACAGACCTCTATTACATGCCAAATACTGTGCTAAATGTTTTACAAGCAGTCTCCTTTAATTCTTACAGTAATTCTATAATAGAGATATTGTACTGGTCAAATATTACTGTAATACAAACCATCCCCAACACTTACCAGCCTAAAATAATAATCACTTTTATCATTCACGTACCTGCTGATAAGTTGTAGATTAACTGATCTAGAAAACTGATTAGACTGAAACACTGGGGTTTGAGAAGTCATGTGCACATGTCTCAGAGGTAGTACATGGCAAAAGTTGGGCACAAATCCTGAGCTGCTGCATCCAGATCCAGTCACTCTAACCTACAATGTCTCTCAACTATCAATGAATCAAATCAAATCACACACCCCGCACTTTAGCCCTCTACCCATTTCTTTCTTCTCCACCACTCCCATCCCCTACAAGTAAGCAGCCTTGCTAGAACTACTAAGTTAAAATTATTCCCCTTTAGTTTCTAACTCAGGGAGGTAAGGTTGACTTTGGACTTCCCACTCACATGCTGGTTGCTTTCTTTCTTGTTTCCTCAGCTACAAAAATGTGAAAACCAATTGCCAGACCAGGTCTTCTTCCGCCTTCATATGAAGTCTCCTAAATGTGTTTCGTTTGAATGTAAGAACAATCCTGGAGTGTTTATAGGAGTAAAAGATAACCACCTTGCTCTAATTAAAGTAGGGGACCAAACTGAGCATTCGAGTGTAGAGAATACCATATTTAAGCTCTCTTAAACTTAATGTGATGAAAAGCTGTGGAACCTGGGTTGGGTAGCCCAAATAGCTACTGCAGGAGAAAGGATAAGAGATAAAGAGGCAGACAACATTGAAGGGAAATGGAATGTTTTTCTTACTATTTGTAAAATATATTTTTATAATCCTTCAGTTCAGTTTTTTATTACCCTTTGTCTCACTACATATTCAAAAGTGTGTTGTTAAAGAGACCTCAGAAGATATACAACCTGACTTTTACTTTTTTCTACTTTCAGTCCAGAAAGAGCTTCATATTTAGAGCTGAGACCTCTGAGGAGAAGCAAGGGCCTTAATTCAAGTTTCATTTTAGACAGGGATCCATTTTAAAAAGCTACATAGAGACATAATTTTCCCTAGTTTCAAACAAGTTCAAACATTAGAGTTGTTGGTGAAAAGACAATCAGATCTACTTAGACTGAACATTTCACAAATGGAATAAAACACGAAATGTGCTTGAAGATGCCCAAAACTGGGACACCTGGGTGGCTCAGTCAGTTAAGTGGATGACTTTCACTCAGGTCATGATCCCAGGGTCCTAGGATCAAGTCTCTCATCTGGCTCCTTGCTCAGCCAGGAGCCTGCTTCTCCCTCTGCCTCCCACTCCCCGTGCTTATGTGCGTGCTCTCTCTCTATCCCTCTCTAGCAAATAAATAAAAATCTTGAAAAGAAGAAGATGCCCAAAACTTCAGATACCTACATAGGTAGGCAGATAATATAAATATGAGAACAGACAAAGATAGTTGAAAAGTTAAGAAAAATAAATCCAGTATTTGTAAAGTAAATCATTTTACATCTAATTGTTTCATTTTTAAAATGTGGATTTTATAAACGGAGTTAAATTTAACAAGGCATTCTTACATTAGGAAGTGAAATAAATTTTAGTTCAGACATATAATTGAAATCTTTGGGAATATCTAACTAAGTACCATGGTGAAGCCACAAGTTCTCTCATCTACTAGAGCCTAAATGGGACACAGAATTAACATTACAATATCAATTAACTGTCTATGCCTTCAGTTTGTGGTATACCATATCCTTCTGACACTATGCTCCAGGGATCTAGGACTTAATATCCATGTCACCCGGGACGAAATTTCTTCTGATCTTTTCTTCCCATGTGTAGAAGTGTTTTCCTTGTCCAGCTTCCTGATTACCCTGCTTACTATGGAGTATTTATTTGACTTTTCTTCCTCTTTCATTTCTTTTGACCAGCTGTGGTCTTGATATACATTTTGTGCCCCCTGAGCTTCATTCCATATCACCTGACCTCTGGATGCCAACATCTTTTTATACTTTGTCTACTGAATGTTGTAGAATTTCATACAAGCCTACTGATGGCAATATTTTTTATTAAACATCTTTGTGTTTTACATTACTAAGGTAGTAAAATTTATACTTAACCATATAATAAAATTTTTCAACTACTAAAGGAATAGTTTTTGCTTATTTTAAAGCCTTAAATTCTATTATAACTTTTTCATAGGCCTAACACTGACAATAAATGATAAAACTATTAACAGAATACTTATGAAGTACAACTTTTTCTGAGAGTGTAGGCTTCTTAATTTCTAATTTGTTGAGATCTGTTGGATATAATGCTGGTGGAACATAAGATTAAAAAGGCTAAGAACGACTGTGTGAGGGTAAACAACTTTAAACAACAATATATCTTTCATTACATTGTCAGTTTTATTATGGAGACAAAGATAAAAGCAGAATATACATCATTCTTTCTGAAAAACACTAAATGTTGATCATATGCATCTGTATGATATACTTAAAATGATTGTTTTTGAGTAACCAAATGTATTGATTACATTGTTTATGCTCTTGAATAAATTGCATTTTTAAAAGTATGTGAGGCCATAATGATTTAATCATAAAATGACTATTCTGAAATTTTTAAGTCAAAATAAGCATATCTTAATCCACTGATATTGGTATCTGGAGTAGGTCATTTGTCTGGTAATTCAAAACTAGGTAAGATATTCCAGAAAACGGATTGTGTCTTTTTTTTCTTTTTTTAATAATAATTTTTTATTATGTTATGTTAGTCACCATACAGTACATCCCTAGCTTTTGATGTAATGTTCCATGATTCATTACTTGTGTATAACACTCAGTGCACCATGCAATACATGCCTTCCTTAATACCCAACACTGGCCTATCCCAGGATCAGACTGTGTCTTTTTCACCTTTGTACTCCCAATGCCCATCATAGTGGCCAGCACAAAGGACTTATTCAGTGACTTTTACCTGAGATCAAACAGCCAACATACACCTGCAAAAGGAACTTCAATCCGACTTCTGACTCAGGTATCTTTCAACCTGATTATCTTAATTCTGATATTCAATTTTCCTTTTTAAAAATACTTTCCACCATCACTATGGTGAGTATTATTTGATTAAAATATACAAATGTGTGGTGGCCTTTTGCCACTTATTTTCGTGTGTTTTGATGGTCCTTTACACACACATTACTGGGAGGAATTTGTTCATTTCATTGTATCAGAAATAACGATTATGTCAAAACTTACTTTTCCCTCATTTTATTTATATTTGTTAGATTTTTATGTGTTTATTGGATACCTTGAAATACTATCAAGAAAATTTTATTTGAATGAGTAATGTGGCTTAGAATTGGAAAAGAAAAGTAAGAGTGAAGATTCAGGGGATTTGGAAAGAAAAATGCTAATTAGAATGCAACAGATTGATTAAAGTCTAAAAATATTGACTTAAACCCCTACATCTGCAAAACAAGTCAAAAAACAAAAACAATTTCAGCCTTTGTGCCTCATGCCAAGAAACTGCATGATAGACAGAGAAATCTTAGGCTAGGGTACTCAAGTGGGGATTGGGCCAGGCTTGTCCCAAAATTCCTTTCCCCCATCATACAATGACCTGTACAGCCCAGAAATCTTGTCCTCTAGCAGTTGCTCCTTAAACATATGCCAGATATATTGGACTTTGCTAAGTACCATGAAAGAACCAAAAACAAAACAAAACAAAAAAGCCCCAAAACCCTAAACTATGCTCCTTGTGCACATGGAATTTAAAACATGTACAATTTATGTATTAAAACTCCAACTCTGCAGTACACAGTTGCACAAAGGTAAGAGACATCAATGTGAGTTTCTCATCAGAGAAAGAAATAGGACTGAATACTCTATCCCCATGCCCTAGCATCTACCCTGATCGATTCATATATTCATTCTCAAGGTCATGTTAAATAGGTTCCCTCTGCAGATCCCAGGGAAAAGGGGGTCAATTCAGTTGCTCCAAATTCCCTAATAGTCAGGGTTGGGATTAAGGGGCTTAGGAATCTGGAAACAGATGCAAAAGATAAAAGTTAAAGTCAATTGGTAGAGTTAGAATCAATGAGCTGCTTCCTATTGAGATGTCAAGATGATGAAATATTTGTCTAAGTCCAATCATAGTCCCTAGCCCATAGGATACTCCCATAAGAGAATACATGAATCACTACCCAGCATATTAAAAATATGGGTTTGTCTCTTGCACTGTTAGTGGGAATGCAGACTGGTGCAACCACTCTGGAGAACAGTATGGAGGATCCTCAAAGAGCAAAAAATAGAACTACCCTATGATCCAGCATTTGCATACTAGGTATTTACCTAAAGGATACAAAAATACAGATTCAAAGGGGTACATGCACCTCAATGTTTATAGCAGCATTATCAACAATAGCCAAACTATAGAGAGAGCCTAAATGTCTGTTGGCTGATAGAGAGGGGCTGGTGTATATATACAATGGAATATCACTTAGCCATCAAGAAAATGAAATCTTACAATTTGCAATGACATAGATGGAACTGAAGTGTATTATGCTAAGTGAAATAAGTCAGAAAGACAAATACCATATGATCTCACTCATATGTGGAATTTAAGGAAGAGAACAGATGAACATATGGGAAGAGGGAAGAGAAAAAAGAGAGGGGAAAAACGATAGAGAACAAACTGAAGAGAGAGGGAGGTGTGTGGGGATGGATTAGGTAGGTAATGGATATTAAAGAGGGAACTGGGTGTTGTATGAAACGATGAATTATTGAATTAACTAACTAAAATTTAAATAAAAAACAAAGAAATTATCCTGGTTTATCAGAGTGGAGCAAATGTAATCACAAAGATCTTTTAAATGTGGGACAAGAAGGCACATCACATTATGATGTGAGAAAGACTTGCATAGCCATCACTGGCTTAGAAGATGGAAATGCACCATGAGACCAAAACTGGGGACAACAGCCTCTAGCACTTGGAAAAAGAAAAAAATGAAAAAGAAAAAATTCTTCCCTAGAAAAACATTAAAATATCTGGAATATATTCAATTATGTTTTAAAATCTCTGTAATGTTGTACTGATGAAGGAATGCACAGATCGACAAACTGAATAGAAAAACATGTAGTCTCAAATGCATGTGCAAATTTAGTATAGATAAAGGTGACATCTCAGTTAAGTATAGAAAAAGATATCTTTGTAATGGAGATATTGGGTTAATTGGATATCCATAAGGACAAAAATAAAACTGTACTCATGAATCATACTGATACTAAGAGAAACCCCAAATGAGTTAGAGATCTAAATATAAAAAGTGGAATGATGGAAGGAATCATGGTAAAACCTAATATCTGTTAGTAGTAGAAGCCTTTGCTAACTATGACTCAAATTCCAGATGCAGTTAATCAAAATATTGTTAAACTGATTATACACTTTTTAACTCAAGAGGAGTAAAATATTATATGAGAAAAATAATTGCAAGGGGCACCTGGGTGGCTCGGTCATTAAGCGTCTGCCTTCAGCTCAGGTTATGATCCCTGTGCTCTGGGATCGAACCCCGCATTGGGCTTCTTGCTCAGCGGGAAGACTGCTTCTCCCTCTCCCACTCCCCCTTCTTGTGTTCCCTCTCTCACTGCCTCTCTGTCAAATAAATAAATTTTAAAAATCTTTTTAAAAAAGAAAAAGAAAAAGAATTGCAGTTATAACATAATAGTTAACATGTTTAATACATAGTTTCTAAAAATAGAGAAACAGTCAATAACCCTACAGAAAAAAATAGGACGAGATATGGATGTCATAGAAAAAAAGTGCAAATGGCACTTACTCCAATCCTACTTCTAGAAATCACTTGTAAATACACAATTTTATGTGTATACTACCCAAAGCAATCAACACATTTAATGCAATCCCTATTAAAATACCAATAGCATTTTTCACAGAACTAGAACAAACAATCCTAAAATTTGTATGGAATCACAAAAGACCCCAAATAGCCAAAGCAATCTTGAAAAAGAAAAGAAAAGCTAGAGGCATAACAATTCCAGACTTCAGGTTATATTACAAAACTGTAGTAATCAAAATAGTATGGTAATGATACAAAAATAGATACGTAGGTCAACAGAACAGAATAGAAAAATCCAGAAATAAACCCACAATTATATGGTCAATTAATCTTCGACAAAGAAGAAAGATTATCCAATGCAAAAAAGACAGTGTCTTCAAAAAATGGTGTCGGGAAAAACTAGACAGCCACATGCAAAAGAATGAAACTACTTTCTTACACCATACACAAAAATAAATTCAAAATAAAGACTTACATGTGAGACCAGATATCATAAAAATCTTAGAAGAGAGCATAAAAGTAATTTCTCTGACATTGGCCATAGCAACTTCTTTCTAGATATGTCTCCTGAGGCAAGGGAAACAAAAATAAAAATAAATTATAGGGACTACATTAAAATAAAGAGATTCTACACAGCAAAGGAAACAATCAACAAAACTAAAGGGCAACCCACGGAATGGGAAAAGATATTTGCAAATGACATGTCCGATAAAGGGTTTGTATCCAAAATATATAAAGAACTTTTCAAACTCAATACCCAAAAATCAAATAATCCAATAAAAAAATGAGCAGAAGACATGAACAAACATTTCTCCAAAGAAGACATCCAGATGCCTAACAGACACGTGAAAAGATGTTTATGATCACTTACCACCAGGGAAATATAAATCAAAACTACAATGAGACACTTTACACCTGTCAAAATAGCTAAAATCAGCAACACAAGAAACAACAGATGTTGCCAAGGATGTGGAGAATGGGGAACCCACTTGCACTGTTGGTGGGGATGCAAACTGGTGCAGCCACTCTGGAAAACAGTGTGGAGGTTCCTCAAAAAGTTAAAAACAGAACTACCCTACAAACCAGCAATCACAGTACTGGGTATTTACCCAAAGAATATAAAAACATTAATTCAAAGGGATACATACATATATTTATAACAGCATTATTTAAAATAGCCAAGATATGGAAGCAGCCCAAGTGTCCATCAATTGATAAAGAGGATGTGATACACACACACACACACACACACACAGACATGCGCGCACACACACACTGGGATATTATTCAGCCACAAAAAAGAATAAAATCATGCCATTTGCAACAACATGGATGGAGTTAGAGAGTACAATGCTAAGTGAAATATGTCAGTCAGAGGAAGACAAATACCATAAGTTTTCACTCATATGTGGAATTTAAGAAACAAAACAAATGAGCAAAGGGGGGGAGGAAGACACAAACCAAGAAACAGACTCTTAACTATGGAGAGCAAACTGATGGTTACCAAAAAGGAGGTGGGTGGGGGGATGGGTGAAATAGGAGACAGGGAGTAAGTAGTGCATTTGCCATGATGAGCACCAGGTAATTAAAATAAAAACTTAAAAATAAAAATAAAAAATTTAAAAAATAAAGCCACATTTTTAAATGCATGAAAAGATGTATTTCAACAGAAAACTATTGAAAGAACCAATAATAGGGTTGGAAAATCCAGGGACTATCAACATGGAGCATTATACAACTGTATGAAGAATGAGGAATGAGGCACCTGGGTGGCTCAGTCAGTTAGGCATCTGACTCTTGATTTCAGCTCAGGTCATGATCTCAGGGTTAAGAGATTGAGCCCCATGTTGAGATTCTCTCTCTTCCTCTCCTTCTGCTCTCTCCCTTCCCCACTTGCATGCATACTCTATCTCTCTAAAAAGAGAGAGAGAGAAGAAAGAAACAAAGAAGCAAATAAAGAAAGAAGAAAAAAAGAACTTCAGGAAAAGAATGAAAAGGCCTTAAAAAAATAAAGAATGTATATATGTTACTATGATGTCTTCATAGGGTATGCCTTAAAATAAAAAATGGCAAGATGACAAAAACTATATGCAGTTTGCCACACAAAAAAACAAAAAACAAAACAAAACAACAACAACAACACACAGGTTTTGGGTACCTGGCTGGCTTGGTTGGAAGAGCCTGTAACTCTTGATCTCAGGATCCTGAATTTGAGCCCCATGCTGGGTATAGAGATTATATACATACATACATATACACATACATACATATACACATACACAAACAAACAAACAAATAAAAATATTTTTTAAAAAAGAACATAAGTTTGGTTTACTGATTACAGGCTGTGTAACTTCAGCAAATTACGTGGCCTCTCTCAATCTATCTTCTGTAAAATGAGGAGGTATCAAATATTGTAGTTGTTTACCTTATATCCATCACCACTATCCCTACTTTCTTACAAATAGAACCTCATTTTGTACTGGACAGCATATTCCCAACTCAAAATGTATGCTTTCCCAGAATCCCATGCAGTAGATATGGTAACCATTTGACATGGTCCTGAACAATAAAATAAGGCAAGATAAAGGGTTGAGAAAAGCTTTTCTAAAGGGGACATATTCAATTAAAATGCCCTTTTTCAGTCTTTCTCTCCCCCTTCCTCTTACCTAGACATAGATACAAGGCTGAATGTAGAACAGCCAACTTCTTACCATGAGGCAATGAGCATGTGGAGAAAGGCCAATACATTAAAAATGGTAGAAAGGAAAGACGGAGAACCCTGGTAGGGTGAGCAATACTGATGTTCTGCCCAAAGCCCCTTGGATTCCTTTATACTTATTATTTTATTACATTTCTGTATGTACACCTATATAACCACCACCACCACCACCACCATCACCACCTTCTATGCACTTTCAATATCCAGCACATGCAGCTCTTCTTGCAAGATTGGCTTTACAGTACTGATGTTGCTTTGTCATCTTGCACAGAGAGATGAAAGTTTCTGTGAGTTTGCATTCCTCCATCAACCTCACAGGGCTTTTGGAAGTCTTTGTCTTGGGTCAAACAATTCTGCCTTAAATTTGACTAAAAAATTCTCCCACAGCTTCATGCTGAAGCTACCATCCCTGCTCTGCCCAACTCCCTTAGCAGTCTTTCCTAGGAATAATTTCTTGGTAAATCACATGCTCATGAATCCTTAACTCAAGGTCTACATCTGGGGAGTCTAATGTAAGACAGCAGGTCATGTGTGACATTATTTTCTGCCATTCTAGTCTTATAATATTAACTGCAAACTTTCTTATTGAGAGATAAAAATAAACCCATGTGTGCTTAAGCTAGAGGTGGGTTTTCTGTTGAATATGGCTTAAAGCAAATTTCAACCATAGAAGAGATGATGGTAACACCTGCTTCTTAGGACATTGATAAGAATTGCAGAAAGCATTCAGTGAATGTTAGGCAAACCTGACTTAATATTAACTGAGAACAATTTTTCTTAGGTACAATTAGTACATAGAAAAACACAACCAAAGTCCTCTACAACTCTTTTTTAAGATTTATTTATTCATCTGAGAGAGAGAGGGAGAGCACACACGCACGAGTGGGAAGGGCAGAGGAAGAGGGAGAGAGAATTTCAAGCAGAATCCACATTTGAATGAAGCCCGCCACAGGGCATGATCTCATGACCCTGAGATCAGGACCTGAGCTGAAACCAAGAATCAGATGCTCAACCAACTGTGCTACCCAAGTGCTCCCTTCTACAACTTTAATAGAAGTTACCCTGTAAGAGATAAAGTGGGAGAAAATCAGAATTAATGAGATCTGACAGGTATAGAAGTAATCCACCAACTTCATAGGTGTTTATTTTATTTTACTTCTTAACCTACAAGTTACATATAGTCTTTCATATGCTTAAAATACTACATTACAAATAAAAAAATTTAATAGTAAAAATGAAAAGACCTATATTTCTTCAAAAGATAATTGGATAAAAGTACAGATGTTCCAGGATATAGGAATGGGATAACTAAAAAAAATTATATAATAATTCATTAATATTATGTAGGTCAGAAAAATAATAGAGAAATCAATGAAACTAAAAGCCAGATATCAGAGAAACAATAATAAACTTGATAAGCTTTTAGCCACGCTGATTAGGAAAACAAAAAGAAATAACACAAATTACCAATATCAATAATAAAAAAGTTGGCATTACTATAGTTTCTAAAGATATTTAAAAGGGTGAAAAGAAGAATACTATGGACAATACTTCGTAATTTTAGCAAAAAAAGAGAAATTCCTTAAAAGGCAACAAATATTAAGACTCGCTCAAGAAGCAACAGATAATATGAATAGCTCTATATTCATTTTGAAAAGTGAATTTGTAGTTTAAGATCATCTCATAAAAAGAAACTCCAGTCTTCACTGGTGAATTCTTTCAAACACTTAAGGAAGAAATATGAATTATAAACAAACTCTATCAAAAAAATGAAGAGAAGAAAATTCAATTGAACTTATTTTATGAGGCAAGCATTACACTGATATCAAAACCAAAGACATTACAAGAAAAGAAAAATACACATCAATATTTTTCATTACCATAGACACAAGAATTCAAAAACCTAAATGCTAAAATTTTAATCAAACCCACAAATATAAAAGGTAGATATATAATATATGTATAAGGATATGTATATTAAAGGAATATAAAAATACATAATGATCAAGTGGGGTTCATCCCAGGAATTCAAGTTTGGTTTAATACTCAAAAATCAATTAATGTAATTTACTATTTTAACAAGCTAAAATAGAAAAACTGTATGATCATCTCAATAGATACAGAAAAAGCAGTTGACAAAATCTAATATCCATCCCTGATAAAAACAGCAATAAACTAATAATAGAAGGGAACTTCCTCAGCCTGATAAAGGCCATAGACCAAAGCAACCTTACAGCTATAATTAATAGCAGCATATTATTAATAGCCTAAGTCTAAATAGAAGATTGATTAAGATCAAGAATGAAAGGACCTCAGTCTCACTACTTCTACCCAGAATTTTACTAGAGGTACTAGTCATTGCAATAAGACAATACAAAGAAATAATAATCCATATTGGAAAAGAAAAAGTAGGGTGCTAAATGAGAAAACACGCAGCCAAGAATACTTTATCTAGCTAGGATGCCATTCAAAACAGAATGAGTGATAAAAAGCTTCCAGGACAAACAGAACTAAAAGAATTTGTGATCACCAAACCAGCGCTACAAGAAATAGTAAAAGGGGTCCTCTCAGCAAAGAAAGAGTCCAAAAGTAACATTGACCAGAAAGGAACAGAGACAATATACAGTAACAGTTACTTTACAGGCAATACAATGGCACTAAATTCATATCTTTCAATAGTTATCCTGAATGTAAATGGGCTAAATGCCCTAGTCAAAAGACACAGGGTATCAGATTGGATAAAAAACAAGACCCATCAATATGCTGTCTGCAAGAGACTCATTTTAGACCCAAAGACACCTCTAGATTTAAAGTGAGGGGATGGAAAATCATTTACCATGCTAATGGACATCAAAAGAAAGCTGAGGTGGCAATCCTTATACCAAACAAATTGGATTTTTAAAAAAGACTATAATAAGAGATGAGGAAGGACACTATATCATACTTAAAGGGTCTATCCAACAAGAAGATCTAACAGTTGTAAATATTTATGTTATCCCCTAACATGGGAGCAGCTAATTATAAAAGCCAATTAATAACAAAATCAAAGAAACACATCAACAATAATAAGATAATAGAAGGGGACTTTAACACTCTCCTCACTGCAATGGACAGAGCATCTACACAGAAGATCAACAAGGAAATATGGCTTTAAATGACACACAGAACCTGAAGGACTTCACAGATATATTCAGAACATTCCATCCCAAAGCAACAGAACATACATTCTTCTCAAGTGCACATGGAACATTCTCCAGAATAGATCACGTCCTGGGTCACAAATCAGGTCTCAACCAGTACCAGATGATTGGAATCACTCCCTGCATATTTTTGGACCAAAATGCTTTGAAACTGGAATTCAATCACAAGAGGAAAGTTGGAAAGAACTCAAATACATGGAGGCTAAAGAGCATCCTACTAAAGAATGAATGGGTCAACCAGGAAACTAAAGAAGAATTTTAAAAACTGGTGGAAACAAATGAAAAGGAAAACACAACTGTTCAAAATCATTGGGATGCAGAAAAGGAGGTCCTAAGAGGAAAATATAAGCACTACAAGCCTTTCTCAAGAAAGAAAAAAGGCCTCAAATACGCAACCTAGCCCTACACCTAAAGAAGCTGGAGAAAGAGCAGCAAATAAAACCTAAACCCAGGAAGAGAAGAGAAATAATAAAGATTAGAACAGAAATCAATGAAATAGAAACCCAAATAAGAGTAGAACAGCTTAAAGAAACGAACACCAAAGAAATACAGATTATAAGAACATATTATGAGCAACTATATGCCAACAAATTAGACAATCTGGAAAAATTGGATACATTTCTAGGAACGTATAAACAACCAAAACTGAAACAGGAAGAAATAAAAAAGCTGAACAGACCATAACCAGCAAGGAAATTAAAGCAGTAATCAAAAGTTTCCCAACAAACAAGAGTCCAGGGCCAGATGGCTACCCAAGGAAATTCTACCAAACATTTAAAGAAGAATTAATACCTATTCTTCTAAAGCTGTTTCAAAAAATCAAAATGGAAAGAAAACTTTCAAACTCATTCTATGAGGCCAGCATTATCTTGATCCCAAAACCAGACAAAGACCCCACCAAAAAGGACAATTACAGGCCAATATCCCTAATGAACATGGATGTAAAAATTCTCACCAAGATACTAGCCAATAGGATCCAACAGTACATAAAAAGGATTATTCACCATGACCAAGTGGGACTAATTCCTGAGCTGCAAGGGTGGTTCAACATCCACAAATCAATCAATGTGATACACTACATAAAAGACAGGACAAGAACCATACGATCCCCTCAACAGATGCAGAAAAATCATTTGGCAAAATACATTATCCTTTCTTGATTAAAACTCTCCACAGTGTAGGGATAGAGGGTACAAACTTCAATATCATAAAAGCCATCTATTAAAAACCCACAGCGAATATCATTCTCAATGAGGAAGAGCTGAGAGCTTTTACCCTAAGGTCAGCAGCATGGCAGGGATATCCACTATCACCACTGCTGTTCAACATAGTACTAGAAGCTAGCTGCAGCAATCAGCCAACAAAAAGAAATAAAAGGCATCCAAATCAGGAAAGAAGAAATCAAACTCTTACTCTTCATAGATGACATGATACTGTATGTGGAAAACCCAAAAGACTCCACAAAAAAATTGCTAGAACTCATATAATAATTCACCAACGTGCAGGATATAAAATCAGTGCACAGAAATCAGTTGCATTTCTATACACTAACAATGAGACAGAAGAAAGAGAAATTAAGGAGTCGATGTCATTTACAACTGCACCAAAAACCATAAGATACCTAGGAATAATCCTAACCAAAGAGGCAAAGTATCTGTTCTCTGAAAACTATATAATACTCACGAAAGAAATTAGGAAGACAAAGAAATGTAAAAACATTCCATGCACATGGATAGGAAGAACAAATATTGTTAAAATGCCTATGCTACCAAGAGCAATCTATGCTTTCAATGTAATCCCTATCAAAATACCACCAACTTTTCTTCATAGGACTGGAACAAATAATCCTAAAATTTGTATGGAACCAGAAAAGTTCCCGAATAGTCAGAAAAATGTTGAAAAAGAAAAGCAAAGCTAGTGGCATCACAATTCCAGACTTCAAGCTCTATTACAAAGCTGCAATCATCAAGACAGTGTGGTACTTGCACAAAAACAGATACATAGATCAATGGAACAGAATAGAGACTCCAGAAATGGATCCTCAACTCTATGGTCAACTAATCTTTGACAAAGAAGGAAAGAATATCCAATGGAAAAAATATAGTCTTTTCAACAATTGGTGTTGAGAAAATTGGGCAGCCAAATGCAGAAGAATGAAACTGGACCTTACACCATACAAAAAAATAGACGCAAAATGGATAGAAGACATAAATGTGAGAAAGGAATCTGACAAAATCCTAAAGAACACAGGCGGTAACCTCTATGACCTCGGGCACAGCAACTGCTTGCTAGACATGTCTCCAAAGGCAAAGGAAACAAAAGCAAAAATGAAGAAGTATTGGGACTTCATCAAGATAGAAGGCTTTTGTACAGCAAAGGAAATAGTCAACAAAACCAAAAGACAACCAACAGAATGGGAGAAGATATTTGCAAATGACACATCAGATAAAGAGCTACTACCCAAAATCTATAAAGAACTTGTCAAACTCTATACCCAAAGAACAAATAATCTAATCAAGAAATGTGCAGAAGACAAGAACAGACAGTTCTCCACAGAAGACGTCCAAATGGCCAACAGATGCACGAAAAAATGCTCCACGTTACTTGTCATCAGGGAAATACAAATCAAAACCACAATGAGATACCACCTCACACCAGTCAGAATGGCTAAACTTAAAAAGACAGGAAACAACAGATGTTGGTGAGGATGTGGACAAAGGGGAACCCTCCTACACTCTTGGTGGGAATGCAAGCTGGTGCAGCCGCTCTGGAAAACAGTATGGAGTTTCCTCAAAAAGTTGAAAATAGAGCTACCCAATGACCCAGCAATTGCACTACTAGGGATTTACCCCAAAGATACAAAAGTAGTGATCCAAAGGGGCACCTGCGCTTTAATATTTATAGCAGCAATGTGCACAATAGCCAAACTATGGAAAGAACCTAGATGTCCATCAACAGATGAATGGAGAAAGAAGATGTGGTATACACACACATGCAATGGAATATTACACAGCCATCAAAAGAAGAAATCTTGCATTTGCAACGAGGTGGATGGAAATAGAGGGTATTATGCTAAGTGAAATAACTCTATCAGAGAAAGACAATTATCATATGATCTCACTGATGTATGTAATTTAAGATACAAAAGAGAGGATCATAGGGGAAGAGAGGAAAAAATGAACAAGACAAAACTAGAGAGACAAACCATAAGAACTCTTAATCATAGGAACCAAACTGAACGTTGCTGGAGGGGAGGGGTGTGGAGGGATGGGGTAACTGGGTGATGGACATTGGAGAGGATATGTGTTGCAATGAGCACTGGGTATTATATAAAACTGTTGAATCATAGACCTGTGCACCTGAAACAAATAATGCATTATATATTGATTGAGTTTAAATTTAAAAAAGAAAGGCATTATATACTGAAAAAAATTATCTGTTAAATTTCTTCCTCTCCTTATCAATAAGTACATGTTGCACATAGTTTAACTCACAATTTTCTAGATCTGCCACAAAAAAAGTTTCTTCAAAATTGTAATATGGTTACTTACTTATAAACAAAGACTGAGACAATTTTATTTATAGAAAAAAGAAAAAAGAAAAGGGAAAGAAAGAGAAAAGAAAAAAGAAAGGAAAAGAAAATCTGCTTTTCTTTAAAAGCAACATGATTAGGGTAACTGGGTGGCTCAGTTGGTTACATGCTGACTCTTGATCTCAGCTCAGATCTTGATCTCAAGATCATGAGTTCAAGCCCCATGTTGGGCTCCTCACTGGGTGTGAAGCCTATTTAAAAATAAATAATTAGGAGAAGGACGAAGATGGCAGAGGGGTAGGGGGACCCTATTTCAACCAGTTCTCTGAATTTAGCTAGAGATCTACCCAACCATTCTGAACACCCATGAAATCAGCCTGAGATGTAAGAAAATATACCTGGATCTCTATAAACTGAATATCTCTGGTGGTCTCGAGGTATAAAGGGAGGAGCCATGATTCTGTGGGTAGATATCAGAAGAAAAACAAAGGGAGAGGGAGATGCCATTAGCTGGTGCCAGGAAGGTGATATAACACCTGAGCACAAAAGTGTCCCATGCTGAGGACTGGGCATAGACTCCCAGACTGGTAGCAGTGGGGAAAGGACTTTAGTCCAGCCCCAGACAGGATCCAGGAGCTGTGGGTGCATGCGGTGGCTCCCAGTTTTAGAAGCACAAAGGGCAGATGTGCCCACCCCTGGGATCGACCTCGGGGAGTGTTGCTGTGGGGTGCAAAACTGGGGAGGCTGTGGTTTTTTAGCAGCACGGACAGAAAAGGAGACTGTGTCCTGGAGAGCTCAGTGAAGAGCAGACTGCAACCTCTCTGTTCTGAAAGAGAGGTTTGGATGAGGGTCACTTCTGCTCCAACTCTCAGAAGACATGTGGAAAACTGTCAGGGAAAGCAGCCAGAAAACAAAATCCCCCCTCCCAAAAAAAAGGGTATTCACTGAACCCACCCCAAACAAGGTTGCCTGAATAACAGCATGGCAGTCCCCTCCCACAGAAGACAGGCTGGAAGAACAAGAGGCCCACAACCCTAGGTTCTCTATAAAACAGGTGCATCTTGCTTGGGTTGTGGTAAATACTTTGGACTCTGTACATTCCCTCAACCACACCCCAGCAGAGTAACTAAGATGAGGAACACCAAACAAAGAAAAGAATCAGAGACTGTGGCCTCTGCCACAGACATAATGGATATGGATATAACCACGATGTCAGCGATAGACTTCAGAATAGCAATTACAAAGTCAATATCTAAGCTTGAGAAAAATATTAGCAACAATACAGAATCTCTATGGGGAGAAAAGAGATCTAAACAAGCCAAACTTAAAAATGCTGTGAATGGAGGGTGGAGTTAAGATGGCGGAGGAGTAGGGGACCCCTTTTTCAGCCGGTCCCCTGAGTCGAGCTGGATAGGTACCAGACCAGCCTGAAAATCCATGGAATCAGCGTGAGATGCAGGAAGATACATCTGCATCTCTACAAATGAACATCTCCAGCGCTGAGTATTGAGGTTTGAAGTGGGGAGCCATGAAACCGCTCACATTTATCAGAAGATAAATGGAAGGGGAAGGGAGCCACCGGGTTTGGGTGCCTGGAAGCGGTAGCCACCTGCACGGGGGAGCGGGCGGACTCCTGGACTGGCACTCGTGAGAGAGCAGACTGAGACCGTGAACTGGGGAATGTGCCACCAGACTGAAACGGAGCTCCGGTGTGCTCCCTGGAAACAGACTGAAACTGGGAGCTCCGGGAGCCCACGGGGGAGGCTGGCAGCTGGTGGCTGGCGGTGTTAGAAACACAAAGGACAGAGACTCGCCGGCCCTGGAAGTGAGGGCTGGGATGCCGGGTGTGGGGCACACATCCCAGGATGCTGCAGGGTTGAGCAGCACCAACAGTAACAGAGTTAAAGTGGCCAGAACATCAGTGGAGAATGGTCTGTGATCCCTCTGTTCTGAGACAGAGGCTGAGATTCGGCTACTGCTGCTCTGACTCTCAGAAAAGGCACAGCAAACCGCCAGGGAAAGCCTCCAGAGAACAAAAGCCTGGAAATACCTGCTCACAGTGTGTCATCCCCATCCCCCCTCACAGGGGACAGGGAGACTCTACCCAAACAGGGTTGCCTGAGTATCGGCGCGACAGGGCCCTTCCCCAGAAGGCAGGCTAAAAAATCAAGAAGCCCACATCCCTAAAATCCCTATAAAACAAGTGCACACTGCCTGAGTCCTGGTCAATAATTTGGGCTCTGGACAACCCCGCAACCTCTCCTCATCAGAATGACGAGAAGGAGAAATCCCCCCCAGCAAGGAAAAGACAATGAGTCTGTGGCATCTGCTTGGATATAACCAAATTATCAGAAATGGAATTCAGAGTAACAATGGTCAAGATGATGTGTAGACTTGAAAAAAGTATTAACAAAAAAGTTAATGAGAATATAGAATCTCTACGGGCAGAAATGACACCAAATCTGGCAGAAATTAAAAATTCTATGAGCCAAATGCAGTCAAAACTAGAGGCTCTGATGGCCAGGGTGAATGAGGCAGAAGAAAGTATCAGCGAATTGGAGGATGGGTTAGTAGAAGAGAAAGCTAAAATAGAATCTGGACTCAAAAATATCCGCTCAAGAATGTAGGTTACGGGGGGGCGCCTGGGTGGCACAGCGGTTAAGCGTATGCCCTCACCTCAGGGCGTGATCACAGCGTTGTGGGATCGAGCCCCACATCAGGCTCCTCCGCTATGAGCCTGCTTCTTCCTCTCCCACTCCCCCTGCTTGTGTTCCTCTCTTGCTGGCTGTCTCTATCTCTGTTGAATAAATAAATAAAATCTTAAAAAAAAAAAAAGAATGTAGGTTACGGGAGATTACTGACTCAATGAAATGTTTCAATGTCAGAATCATTGGCATCCCTGACAGGGTGGAGAAAAACAGAGGTCTAGAAGAGATATATGAGCAAATTGTAGCTGAAAACTTCCCTAATCTACAAGGGAAACAAACATTCGTGTCCAAGAGGCAGAGAGGACCCCTCCCAAGCTCAACCATGACAAACCTACACCCCATCACATCAAAGTGCATTTTGCAAATATTAGATCCAAAGATACAGTATTGAAAGCGGCCAGGGCAAAGAAATTTCTCACGTACCAAGGCAAAGGTATCAGAATTACATCAGACCTGTCTACACAGACCTGGAATGAGAAAAAGGGATGGGGGGGCATTTTTAAAGCTTTTTCAGAGAAAAACATGCAGCCAAGGATCCTTTATCCAGCAAGGCTGTCATTCAGAATTGATGGAGAAATAAAGACCTTCCTGATTCACCAGTCATTGACCAAATTTGTAACCACGAAACCAGCCCTACAGGAGATATTAAGGAGGGTTCTATAAAGGTAAAAAGTCCCCAAAAGTGATACAGAACAGAAAATCACAATCTATAGAAGCAAAGACTTTATTGGCAACATGGCATTATTAAAATCATATCTCTCAATAATCAGTCTCAATGTAAATGGCCTAAATACTCCCATAAAACACCACAAGGTTGCAGATTGGATAAAAAACATGACCCATCCATTTGCTAACTACAATAGACTCATTTTGAACCTAAAGATACATCCAGACTGAAAGGAAGGGATGGAATACTATCTTTCACGCCAATGGACGTCAAAAGAAAACTGGGGTAACAATTCTCATATTAGACAGATTGGATTTTAAACTAAAGACTATAGTTAGAGACACAGAAGGGCACTATATTATTCTTAAAGGATGTATCCAACAAGCGGACATGACAATTATAAATATATATGCCCCCAACAGGGGAGCAGCAAGATACACAAGCCAACTCTTAACCACAATAAAGAGACATATAGATAAAAATACATTAATAGTAGGGGACCTCAACATTCCACTATCAGAAATAGACAGAGCACCCATGCAGAAAATTGACAAAGAAACAAGGGCTTTGAATGCCATACTCGACCAGTTGGACCTCATAGATATATATAGAACACTACACCCCAGAACCAAAGAATACTCATTCTATTCTAATGCCCATGGAACATTCTCAGGAATAGACCATGTTCTGGGACACAAAACAGGTCTCAACCAATACCAAAAGATTGAAATTATCCCCTGCATATTCTCAGACCACAACGCTCTGAAATTGGAACTCAACCACAAGGAAAAATTTGGAAGAAACTCAAACACTTGGAGACTAAGAACCATCCTGCTCAGGAATGACTCGATAAACCAAGAAATCAAAAATCAAATTAAACAATTTATGGAGACCAATGAGAATGAAAATACAACAGTCCAAAACCTATGGGATACTGCAAAGGCAGTCCTAAGGAGGAAATACATAGCCATCCAAGCCTCACTCAAAAGAATAGAAAAATCTAAAATGCAGTTTTTATATTCTCACCTCAAGAAGCTGGAACAGCAACAGAGGGACAGGCCTAATCCACGCACGAGGAAGCAGTTCACCAAAATTAGAGCTGAAATCAATCAAGCAGAAACCAGAAGTACAGTAGAGCAGATCAACAGGACTAGAAGCTGGTTCTTTGAGAGAATCAATAAAATTGACAGACCACTGGCAACACTTATCCAAAAGAAAAGAGAAAGGACCCAGATTATTAAAATTATGAATGAAAAAGGAGAGGTCACGACGAACACCATTGAAATTGGAAGGATTATTAGAAATTTTTATCAACAGCTATATGCCAATAAACTAAGCAATCTGGAAGAGATGGAATCCTTCCTGGAAACCTATAAACTACCAAGATTGAAACCGGAAGAAATTGATTCCTTAAACAGGCCAATTAATTATGAAGAAATTGAGTCAGTGATAAACAACCTTCCAAATAACAAAACTCCAGGCCCGGACGGTTTTCCTGGGGAATTCTACCAAACATTCAAAGAAGAAATAATACCTATTCTCCTAAAGCTATTTCAAAAAATAGAAACAGAAGGAAAGCTACCAAACTCATTCTATGAGGCCAATATTACCTTGATCCCCAAACCAGGCAAAGACCCCATCAAAAAGGAGAATTACAGACCGATTTCCCTAATGAATATGGACGCCAAAATCCTCAACAAGATACTTGCTAATAGAATCCAACAGTACATTAAAAGGATTATCCATCACGATCAAGTGGGATTCATACCTGGGATGCAAGCGTGGTTCAATATTCGCAAATCAATCAGCGTGATACATCATATCAACAAGAAAAGACTCAGGAACCATATGATCCTCTCAATCGATGCCGAAAAAGCATTTGACAAAATACAGCATCCTTTCCTGATTAAAACCCTTCAGAGTGTAGGAATAGAAGGTACATTTCTCAATCTCATAAAAGCCATCTATGAAAAGCCTACTGCAAATATTATTCTCAATGGGGAAAAGCTGGAAGCCTTTCCCTTAAGATCAGGAACTCGACAAGGATGCCCACTCTCGCCACTATTATTCAACATAGTACTAGAAGTCCTTGCAACAGCAATCAGACGACAAAAAGGGATCAAAGGTATTCAAATTGGCAAAGAAGAAGTCAAAATGTCTCTCTTTGCAGATGACATGATACTCTATATGGAAAACCCAAAAGAAGCCACTCCCAAACTATTAGAAGTTATAGAGCAATTCAGTAACGTGGCGGGATACAAAATCAATGCTCAGAAATCAGTTGCATTTCTATACACGAATAACGAGACCGAAGAAAGAGAAATTAGGGAATCCATCCCATTTACAATAGCACCAAAAACCATACGTTACCTTGGAATTAACTTAACCAGAGACGTAAAGGACCTATATTCTAGAAACTATAAATCACTCTTGAAAGACATTGAGGAAGACATAAAAAGATGGAAAGATATTCCATGCTCATGGATCGGAAGAATTAACATAGTTAAAATGTCCATGCTACCCAGAGCAATCTACACTTTCAATGCTATCCCGATCAAAATACCAAGGACATTTTTCAAAGAACTGGAACAAACAGTCCTTAAATTTGTATGGAAACAGAAAAGGCCCCGAATCTCCAAGGAACTGTTGAAAAGGAAAAACAAAGCTGGGGGCATCACAATGCCGGATTTCGAGCTGTACTACAAAGCTGTGATCACAAAGACAGCATGGTACTGGCACAAAAACAGACACATAGACCAATGGAACAGAATAGAGAGCCCAGAAATGGACCCTCGGCTCTTTGGGCAACTAATATTTGATAAAGCAGGAAAAAACATCCGGTGGGAAAAAGACAGTCTCTTCAATAAATGGTGCTGGGAAAATTGGACAGCTACATGCAAAAGAATGAAACTTGACCACTCTCTCACACCATACACAAAAATAAACTCCAAATGGATGAAAGACCTCGATGTGAGACAGGAATCCATCAAAATTCTAGAGGAGAACATAGGCAGCAACCTCTACGACATCGGCCAAAGCAACCTTTTTCATGACACATCCCCAAAGGCAAGAGAAACAAAAGATAAAATGAATTTATGGGACTTCATCAAGATTAAAAGTTTCTGCACATCCAAGGAAACAGTCAGAAAAACTAAGAGGCAGCCCACGGAATGGGAGAAGATATTTGCAAATGACACTACAGATAAAGGACTGGTATCCAAGATCTACAAAGAACTTCTCAAACTCAATACACGAGAAACAAATAAACAAATCAAAAAATGGGCAGAAGATATGAACAGACACTTTTCCAATGAAGACATACAAATGGCTAACAGACACATGAAAAAATGTTCAAAATCATTAGCCATCAAGGAAATTCAAATCAAAACCACACTGAGATACCACCTTACGCCAGTTAGAATGGCAAAAATTGACAAGGCAAGAAACAACAATTGTTGGAGAGGATGTGGAGAAAGGGGATCCCTCCTACATTGTTGGTGGGAATGCAAGTTGGTACAGCTACTCTGGAAAACAGTGTGGAGGTCCCTTAAAAAGTTAAAAATTGAGCTACCCTATGATCCAGCCATTGCACTACTGGTGATGGGTAGTAAGGAGGGCACATATTGCATGGTGCACTGGGTGTTATACGTAACTAATGAATCATCGAGCCTTACATCGGAAACCAGGGATGTACTGTATGGTGACTAACATAATATAATAAAAAATCATTAAAATAAATAAATAAATAAGTGAGAGAAGAAAAAAAAGAAATCAATGATATAGAAATAAAAAAATATATTAGAACGATCAACAAAACTAGGAGCTGGTTACTTGAAAAACTTAATAAGACTGATAACCCCCTAGCCAGACTTATCAGAAAGAAAAGAGCAGAACCCAAATTAATAAAATCGTCAATGAAAAGAGGAGAGATCACAACCAACACTGCAGAAGTACAAGCAATTATAAGAACATATTATGAGCAACTAAATGCCAACAAGTTAAGGAATCTGGAAGAAATGGATGCATTCCCAGAGATATATAAACTGCCAAAACTGAAACAGGAAGAAATAGAAAACCTGAACAGAACCATACCAGCAAGGAAACTGAAGGAATAATCAAAAATCCCCCAACAAACGAGAGTCCAGGGCCAGATGGTCTCCAGCAGAATTCTACTAAACATTTAAAGATTTAATACCTATTCAGGAAGGGAGGCAAGATGGCAGAAGATTAGGGGACCTCCTTTCATCTGGTCCCTTGAATTTAGCTAGATAACTCTCAAATCATTCTGAACACCTATGAATTCAATTTGAAATGTGAGAAAAGAATTGCTGGGATTCTACAAATAGAAAAGTGCACACTGTTTGCAAGATAGGAGGTGCAGAGGAGTAAATCTGAAGGGAAATATCAGAAGATAAACCTAGGGGGGAGGGAACCTCTATAATCTGGCTACCAGAAAGTGATATAGCCCCAGAGTGCAAAATTGGAATTTTTAGAAGTCTGCTCCAATGAGAGATGTCCCTGCCTGAAAGGTGCTCAGATGGTGAAGCAGGGTAGAATTCTAGGTGTGACAGTGTGACCTCAGGATCCCTGGGGTCACAGATATGGGGGTGACTGAGCTGGCAGTTGCCAAGCATCAGAGTGGGGAAACTGGCTATGGTTAGCGAGCCCAGGAGGGGGCTCTCAGCTCAGTTTGCCATAAACCAGGAACCCTGGCAAAATTGGGCGACTGTTCTCCATGTGGGGCCCTGCAATGGGCAGAACTGCGATGACCCTCTGCTTTCCCCTGGGAGAATTGACACAGGTGCATATGGCAGGAGTCTGCAGATTTGCCACACACAAAAGTGAAGACTGCTTTTACCTGAGGGTTTACTGGAGAGAGGGGGCTGCAATCTTTCACCTCCAGAGCCAGAGATCAGAGTGCTGCCATTTTTATTTTTAACCTCTAAAGCAGCGTGGAAAGCCTTCAGGGAACAAAAGGCACATAGAGCAATCAGAAGGAGCTTACACTAAGCCCAGTCCCCTGGCAAGGGGTGGTACAACTCTGCCCAGGCAAAGACCTGAGTATCAGTGCAGCAGGCCCCTCCCCCAGAAGACAGCTGGGATAGCAGGCAAAGACCAAGTTTATAGAGCACACAGAACTGCAAAACTCCAGTACTAGGGGAAAATCTTATATAGAATTTGAGGTTTTTCCTCATGATTCTTTTATCTATCAGTTTAAATTTTCCCTTTTCTTTTTTTACTTTTTTTTTTCCTTTTCAACTAGTTTCTTATTTTATCAACACTTTCTTAAGTCTTTTTTGAACTCTCATTTTTATATGTACATTTTACAGATATATTCTTCATTTTTGGCTTCCTTTCACTGTATTCAATTTTATTTTTGTGTATATATAAGTTTTGTGTTCTTTACAACTTCAGGATTTAGTGTCTTCCAAGAAACAGACCAAAATACACCCAAGACCAAGTGGATCACCCTCCACTTGTGAGATTATATCCTCTTGCCCCCCCCCTTTTTTTTCTTTTTCTTTTCTTTTTTCGTTTCTGAACTCTTCAAATTTGTCTAGTGTATTTTGCTTTGGTCATGGTTGATACTTTTGTTTTCTTCATCCATTCTTCTCTGGGCAAAATGACTAGAAGGAGGAATTCACAACAAAAGAAAGAACGAGAGGTAATACTCTCTGCCACAGATCTGATCAGTATGGATAGAAGTAAAATGTCAGAGGTGGATATCAGGATAACAATTATAAAGTTACTAGTTGGGCTTATAAAAAGCAAAAGGACACTAGAGAATCTTTTAGTGCAGAAATAAAATCTAATCAGGCCAAAATTTAAAATGCTTTAACTGAAATGCAGTCTAAACTACACGCTCTAATAAGTAGGGTAAATGAGGCAGAAGAGTCAGTGACATAGATGGCAATATGAAGGAAAGGAAGGAAGCTAAGGAAAAGAGAAAAACTGCTAATGGACCATGAGGTGAGGCTTCAAGAAATCAGTGATACCATAAAGCAAAACAATATTAGAATTATTGGAGTCCCAGAGGAAGAAGAAAGAGATAGGGGGACAGATGATATATTTGAGCAAACCATAGCTGAAAACTTCCCTAATCAGGTGGAAGAAACGGGTATTCAAGTCCAGGAGGCACAGAGAACCCCTCTCAAAATCCATAAGAATAAATCAACAGCCCGACATATAATAATGAAGCTTACAAATTTTAGAGACAAAGAGAAAGTCTTGAAAGCAAGTTGAGGGCAAGAGGTTCTTAACATACAGAGGAAGGAACATTACACTGGCAGCAGACCTAACCACAGAAACCTGGCAGGCCAGAAAGAGCTGGCATGATATATTCAGGGTACTAAATGAGAAAAACATGCAGCCAAGAATACTTTATCCAGCGAGGCTGTCATTCAGAATGGAAGGAGAGATAAAGGACTGTCAGGACAAATAGAAACAAAAAGAATTTGTGATCACTAAGCCAGCCCTGCAAGAAATATTGAAGGGGATCCTGTAAGCAAAGAGAGAGCCCAAAAGTAACAGAGACCAGAAAGAAACAGACAATCTACAGAAACAGGGAATATACAGGTAATAAATTGGCTCTAAATTCATAACTTTCAATAGTTACTCTGAATGTAAATGGGCTAAATGCTCCAATCAAAAGACACATGGTATAAGATTGGATAAGAAAGAAAGACCTCTCTAAGCGTTGTCTACAAGAGACTCATTTTAGACCTAAAGACACATTCAGATTGAAAGCGAGGGGGTGAGGGACACCTGGGTGGCTCAGTCAGTTAAGTGTCTGCCTTTAGCTCAGGTCATGATCCCAGGGTCTTAGGATTGAGTCCTGAATCAGGCTCCCTGCTCAGCAGGGAGTCTGCTTCTCCTTCTGCCTGCTGCTCCCCCTGCTTGTGCTCTGTATTTCTCTCTCTCTGACAAATAAATAAAGTATTAAAAACAAAAGAAAAAAAAGAAAGTGAGGGGGTAGAGAACAATTTATCATGCTAATGGACATCAAAACAAAGATGGGGTAGCAATCCTTGTATCAGACAAATTAGATTTTAAACCAAAGCATAGTAAGGAATGAAAAGGGATACTATACCATACATAAATGACCTATCCAACAAGAAGATCTAACAATTACAAATATTTATGCTGCTAACTTGGGAGCAGTCAATTATATAAACCAATTAATAACAAAATTAAAGAAACACATTGATAATAATACAATCATAGTAGGGGACTTTAAAACCCCACTCACAGCAATGGACAGATCATCTAAGCAGAAGATCAAAAAGGAAAGAAAGACTGTGAATGACACACTGGACCAGATGGACTTCACAGATATATTCAGAACATTCCACACTAAAGAAATAGAATACACATTCTTCTTGAATGCACATGGAACATTTTCCAGACTAGATCACATACCGGGTCACAGATCAGGTCTCGACTGGTACCAAAAGATTGGGATTATTCCATGCATATTTTCAGACCACAGTGCTTTGAAACTTGAACTCAATCACAAGGGGAAAGTTGGAAGGAACTCAAACACTTGGAGGTTAAAGAACATCCTACTAAAGAATGAGTGGGTTAACCAGGAAATTAAAAAAGAATTTTAAAAATTCATGGAAACAACTGGAAATGGAAACACAACTATTCAAAACTTTGGGATACATCAAAGGCCGTCCAAAGAAGGAAGTACACAGCAATACAAGCCTTTTCAAGAAACAAGAAAGATCTCAAATACACAAGCTAACTGTATGCCTAAAGGAGCTGGAGAAAGAACAGCAAATAAAGCCTAAACCCAGCAGGAGAAGAGAAAATGATAAAGATTAGAGCAGAAATCAATGAAATAGAAACCCAAAGAACAGCAGAACAGATCAATGAACCCAGAAGCTGTTTCTATGAAAGAATTAATAGGATCAATAAACACCTAGCTGGACTTTTTTTTTTTTTGCATTCTATATACTTTTTAAAATAATTTTTTATGTTATATTAGTCACCATACAGTACATTAGTTTTTGATGTAGTGTTCCATGATTCATTGTTTGCGTATAACACGCAGTGCTCCATGCAATATGAGCCCTCCTTAATAAACATCACTGGTCTATCCCAATTCCCCCACTCCCCTCCCCTCTGAAGCCCTCAGTTTGTTTCCCAGAGTCCATAGTCTCTCATGGTTCATTCCCCCTTATGTTTACCCCCCGTTCATTCTTCCCTTCCTTCTCCTACCGATCTCCCTGCTATTTCTTATGTTCCATAAATGAGTGAAACCATATGATAATTGCCTTTCTCTGACTTATTTCACTTAGCATATTCTCCACCAGTCCTCTCCATGTTGCTGTAAATGTTGGGTAATCATTCTTTCTGATGGCTGAGTAGTATTCCATTGTGTATAGGGACCACATCTTTATCCGTTCATCTGCTGAAGGGCATCTCGGCTCCTTACACAATTTAGCTATTGTGCACAATGCTGCTATGAACATTGGGGTGCATATGGCCCTTCTCATCACTACGTCTGTACCTTTGGGGTAAATACCCAGTAGTGCAATTGCTGAATCATAACATAGCTCTATTTTTAACTTTCTGAGGGACCTCCACACTGTTTTCCAAAGTGGCTGTACCCACTTGCATTCCCACCAACAGTGTAAGAGGGTTCCCCTTTCTCCACATCCTCTCCAACATTTGTTGTTTCTTGCCTTGTCCATTTTTGCCATTCTAACCGGCATAAGGTAGTATTTCAAGGTGGTTTTGATTTGAATTTCCCTGATGGCTAATGATTTTGAACATTTTTTAATGTGTCTGTAGCCATTCGTTGGAAAAGTGTCTGTTCATATCTTCTGCCCATTTTTTGATTTGATTATTTGTTTTTTTGTGTATTGAGTTTGAGAAGTTCTTTGTAGATCTTGGATACCAGCCTTTTATCTGTGGTGTCATTTGCAAATATCTTCTCCCATTCTGTTTACAATAGCACCAAAAATCATACGATATCTCAGAATTAACCAGAAAGGTAAAAGATCTATATTCTAGAAACTACAGAACACTGATGAAAGGCATTGAAGAAGACACAAATAGATGGGAAAATATTCCATGCTCATGGATCAGAAGAATAAACATAGTTAAAATGTCTATGTTACCCAGAGGAATCTACACTTTCAATGCCATCCCAATCAAAATAACAATGACATTTTTCAAAGAGCTAGAACAAACAGCCCTTAAATTTGTGTGGAACCAGAAAAGGCCCCAAATTGCCAAGGAATTTTTGAAAAGGAAAAACAAAGCTGGGGTTATCACGTTGCCTGATTTCAAGCTATACTACAAAGCTGTGATCACAAAGACAGCATGGTACTGGCATAAAGACAGACACATAGACCAATGGAACAGAATAGAGAACCCAGAAATGGACCCTCAGCTCTTTGGGCAACTAATGTTTGACAAAGCAGAAAAAAGACAGTGGAAAAAAGACAGTCTCTTCAATAAGTGGTGCTGGGAAAATTGGACAGCTATCTTCAAAAGAATGAAACTTGACCACTCTCTCACACCATACACAAAGATAAACTCCAAATGGATGAAAGACCTCTATGTGAGACAGTAATCCATCAAAATCCTAGAAGAGAACATAGGCTGTAACCTCTTCGACATCAGCCACAGCAACTTCTTTCATGACACGTCTCCAAAGGCAAGGGAAACAAAAGCAAAAATGAACTTGTAGGACTACATCAAGATAAAAAGCTCTGCACAGCCAAGGAAACAGTCAAAAAAAACTAAGAGGTAACCTAGCTGGACTTATTAAAAGAAGAGAAAGGACCCAAATTAATAAAATCATGAATGAAAGAGGAGAGTTCATGACCAACATCAACGAAATCCAAACAATTTTAAGAACATATTATGAGCAACTATATGCCAACAAATTAGAATATCTGGAAGAAATGGATGCATTCCTGGAAACTTACAAACTACCAAAACTGTTGGCTGATTGAATTTAAATAAAAATGTCTATTTTGCAACCTTAAAAAAAACTACCAAAACTGAAACAGGAAGAAATAAAAAACCTGAACAGACCCAAACCAGCCAGGAAATTGAAGTACTAATCAAAACTCTCCCAACAAACAAGGGTCCAGGGTGGGATGGCTTCCAGGTAGAATTCTACCAAATATTTAAGAAGAATGAATACCTGTTCTTTTGAAGCTGTGTCAAAAAATAGAAAGAGAAAGAAAACCTCCAAACTCATTCTATAGTCCAGCATTATCTTGATCCCAAAACCAAACACCCCACCACAAATGAGAATTACAGACCAATATCCATGATGAACACGGATGCCAAAATTCTCCCCAAGATACTAGCTAATAGGATCCAACAGTACATTAAAAGGATCATTCACCACGACCAAGTGAGATTTATTCCTGAGCTGCAAGGGTGGTTCAACAATCTCAAATCAATCGACCTGGTAGATCACATTTATAAAAGAAAGGACAAGAACCATATGATCCTCTCAGTTGATGCAGAAAAAGCATTTGACAAAGTACAGCATCCTTTCTTGATTAAAACTCTCCACAGTGTAGGGATAGAGGATACATACCTCAATATCATAAAATCCATCTATGAAAAGTCCACAGCAAATGTCATTCTCAATGGTAAAAAACTGAGAACTTTTCCCCTAAGGTTGGGAACATGACAGGGGTGCCCACTATCACCACTGCTATTCAACATACTACTAGAACTCCTAGCCTCTGCAATCAGACAACAAAAAGAAATAAAAGGCATTCAAATTGGCAAAGAAGTATCTCACTCTTCACAGATGACATGATACTTTTTGTGGAAAACCCAAAAGATTCTACCAAAAAAACTGCTAGAACTCATACAATAATTCACCAATGTGCAGGATATAAAATCAACGCAGAGAAATCAGGGGCATTTCTATATACTAACAATGGAACAGAAGAAAGAAATTAAGGAGTCAATCCCATTTACAACTGTACCAAAAACCATAAGATACCTAGGAATAAACCTAACCAAAGAAGTAAAGGATCTGCACTCTAAAATCTATAGAACACTCAGTAAAAAATTAGGAAGACAGAAAGAAATGGGAAAATATTCCATGCTCACAGATTGCAAGAACAAATAAATACTGTTAAAATGTCTATGCTACCCAGAGCAATCTATACATTCAATGAATCCCTATCAAAATACCACTGACATTTTTCACTGAGCTGGAACAAACAATCCTAAAATTTGTATGGAACCAGAAAAGACCCCAAATAGCCAGAGGAATGTTGAAAAAGAAAACCAAACTGGTGACATCACAATGCTGGACTTTAAGCTATATAACAAAGCTGTATCATCAAAACAGTACGGTACTGGCACAAAAACAAACACATAGATCAATGGAACAGAATAGAAAACCCAGAAATGGATCTTCAACTCTATGGTCAACCAATCTTTGACAAAGCAGGAAAGAACATCCAATGGGAAAAAAAGACAGTCTCTTCGATAAATGGTGCTGGGAAAATTGGATGGCCACAGGCAGAAGAATGAAACTAGACCATTTTCTTACACCATACACAAAGATAAACTCAAAATGGATGAAAGACAGAAATATGAGACAGGAATCCATCAAAAATCCTAGAGGAAAACATAGACAGCAACCTCTATGACCTTGGCTGCAGCAACTTCTTGCTAGACAGGTCTCCAAAGGCAAGGGAAACAAAAGCAAAAATGAGCTATTGGGACTTCATCAAGATAAAAAGTTTTTGCACAGCAAAGGAAACAGTCAACAAAACCAAAAGACAACGACAGAATGGGAGAAGATATTTGCAAATGTCTTATGAGATAAAGGGCTAGTATCCAAGATCTTAAAGAACTTCTCAAACTCAACACCCCAAAAAAACAAATAAGCCAGTCAAGAAATGGGCAGAAGACATGAACAGACATTTCTCCAAAGAAGACGTACAAATGGCCAACAGACACATGAAGAAATGCTCCACATCACTTGTCATCAGGGAAATACAAATCAAAACCACAATGAGATACCAACTCACACCAGTCAGAATGGCTTTAGCCATTAATTTTGTTAATTTTAATTAACAAGACAGGACAGGAAACAACAGATGTTGACGAGGATGCAGAGAAAGGGGAACCCTCTTACACTGCTGGTGGGAATGCAAGCGAGTACAGCCACTTTGGAAAACAGTATGGAAGTTCCCCAAAAATTTACAAATGGAGCTCCCCTACAACCCAGCAATTGCACCACTAGGTATTTATCCATAGGATACAAATATATTGCTTCAAAAGGGCACCTGCAGGGGCGCCTGGGTGGCACAGCGGTTAAGCGTCTGCCTTCGGCTCAGGGCGTGATCCCAGCATTGTGGGATCAAGCCCCACATCAGGCTCCTCTGCTATGAGCCTGCTTCTTACTCTCCCACTCCCCCTGCTTGTGTTCCCTCTCTCACTGGCTGTCTCTATCTCTGTTGAATAAATAAATAAAATCTTAAAAAAAAAGGCACCTGCACCCCAATGTTTATAGCAGCAATGTCCACAGTGGCCAAACTATGGAAAGAGCCCAGATGTCCATCAACAGATGAATGGAGAAAGACGATGTGGTATAAATATGCCATGGAATATTACTTGGCCATCAAAAAGAATGAAATCTTGTCACTGGCAATGACATAAATGAAACTACAGGGAATTGTGCTTTATGAAATAAGTCAGTCAGAGAAAGATAAATACCATATGAATTCAGTCATATATGGAATTTAAGAAACAAAACAGATGAACATAGGGGAAGGGAGGGGAAAATAATATAAGATGAATTAGAGAGGGAGACAAACCATAAGTGACTCTTAACAATAGGAAAGAAACTGAGGGTTACTGGAGGGGAGGTGGGTAGGCAGATGGGGTAACTGGGTGATGGGCATTAAGGGGGTCACTTGATGGAATGAGCACTGGATGTTATATGCAATTGATGAATCACTAAATTCTACCCCTGAAACTAATAATGCAATATATATTAACTAAATTGAATTTAAATAAAATAAATTAAAATTTTTAAGAAAAAAGAAATGTGTCAAGGATAGCCATCTCAGTCTCTTTTTATTCTAGTTTTAACCTGTGAGGAAGGTATAGTTAAGGAAGGGCTCAACTGTATAGTCTGTTTAACCCTGAAACCACAACAAACAGCAATGTCTTTGTGATCACCTTCCTCAGAAGCTTCTAGTACATGCATAGATCACTCTGCCAACCCTTCTGCAGATAAAGAAAAAATCTTATAAAGCAGAGTATTAATTTTCTTTATTAAGAGAGAACAAATATAATAATATCATTTGGGGGTTTTATTCTTTAAGGTAGACCCAAAAGGGTTTGATTTCCCACACTAAAAGAAATTAAGTTTCAATCTGGAATATCAGAAATAACAGAAAATTATTATTTAAAGTCCTATAAAATAAGAGTATGGAGAAGACAAAATATATTAAATACAAACAAGAGGGCCCTTTGGCAATACTGGAAGTACATATGTGTTTGTTTTTCTAAATCTCTCTTCCAAACAGATAAGAAAAATAAATAAATAATAAAGAAATACCAAGTAACAAAATGTATTCCACTTGTAAAATCATATAAAATAGTTTCTTCAGGATGGGCATAAAGCTCAGCTTATCCAGGGAGAAATACCAATATATAAAGCATTTTAAAATAAGGATGCAAATATACAAATCTGAATTCACCTTCGTTCAAGTGAACAGTGCATCATCAGGAGAGTTTATACCACCATCTAGTGGTTCCTTTAGGAAAAATATATTTGTACCCTTCAAAATGTTTCAACTAGCTAGGCAATCTAATAGATATAGACTATTTTTTCCTGAGAGAACACAGGCTAAAAGCAATAAAACAAACACTGAGATATACAGTAGGCCATGATAGACAGTTATTTGGTTAAAAGTCTGAGACCTATTATGCTGAGCAAAATAATTCAATCAGAGAAAGAGAATTATCATTTGGTTTCACTCATATATGGAACATAAGAAGCAGAGCAGAGGACCGTAGGGGAGAGGAAGGAAAACAGAATAGGAAGTTATCAGAAAGAGAGAAAAACCATGAAAGACTCTTAACTCTAGAAAACAAACTGAGCGTTGCTGGAGGGGTGCTGGGTGGGGGGATGGGGTAATTGGGTGATGGGCATTAAGGAAGGGATGTGATGTGATGAGCACTGGGTATAAGTAATGCGAAACTGATAAATTATTGAACACTACATCTGAAACTAATGATGTATTATATGTTGGCTAATTGAATTTAAATTTTAAAAAAATTCTGAGATCTGAGTTCTAGCTCTGAGCTCCACTATTCACAGCTGTGTGATTTTAGAAAAGTTTTACCTCTCTAAGCTTATTTTTTATTTGTAAAATAAAGTGGCCACACTAGATTGGTGTTTCTCAAATGGCAAGTTATAACATGGTGGTCATACAATCAATTTAATGAATCATGACCTGGATTTTTTTTTTATTTAAATGTAACCACCCCCCCCAAAAAAAAACCTATGAGAATATACCACAGATTGTAAGAGTATTATTTGATGAAGTGAATAAATGTACACATTATATGTTGTGTCAGTGTGTCTGTGCATGTGTATGTTTCCTGGAACACAATATAAAATGTATCTGTTACTATGGGTCACAACCAAAAAAGGTGGAAAGCCTCTAAGATTTCTAGCAGCTGTGAATTCCAGGTTCCTATGAATTGTGGCCATGAGTCTTGCATCGGAGTACTGACACAGGGTTTGAGCGTGTATAATTTACAGTTAGATGTCTGATAGACCTGTCTGCTGACAGTGGGATGCCTGTTTCTCTCCTACAGTAACTCAAAAAGACCCCAACTAAAATAGAAATATTTTCCTGTTTTTGTTTAAGTGTTTTGCTTTATTTTATTTTCCCAAAGACTACTACTAATCTTTCTAACACAACGCTTTTCAAAATAATGGTCCAGGGACCAACTGCCTTGGATTTATGTCAGGCGCTTATTTAAAATACACATTTTTGCCTCCCCTGTCCCACTCACTGCCAGACTTATTGTATCAGAACCTCAGAGCATAGAACTCAGTAATCTGCACTACCTTGAAGTACCCTAGGTGATTCTTATGTGCCCTAAAGTTTGAGAAATATTAGTAAAATTTTCAATGACATCTTCACGGAGAGCTCTTAGCAAGTAATTTTGTTGATACTTGTCCATCCTAACATCCTCTCCGCTATCTCTGTCCTTCCTTCCATTTATCCCTCCCAAAAGGAGATAATCCTTGCTCATTCCCATCTCAGGAAGACAAATCTCTAATATCTACAGAGAATTAGGACAATGGAAGCACTGGTAATTTCCGAGTATAAGATCTATAATATCTAACATACTACCTGAGACCAAATATGATTTTAATATATTAAGCTATACTGAACACATATTAAACAGCAATTGTTTGTTTGCACGTACTCATGCTTAATACTTTTTAAACAAAGCCCCAATCCTTTCTTTCCCAATTTTCCAAATAAATACTTCTGAGTATGTGTGGTTACATATATTCTTACTACTCAAAGAATTGTCCCTATTCCAGCAACATAAGCACTGCCCGAGAAATTGTTAGAAATAGATAAACTCTACCCCAGAATCTGAATCATCTGCATTTTAACAAAATTCCCCAAGGAGAACTGTATGTATACTGAAGTTTAACAAGCACATATAATGGATGTGAAGTAATCAGTACATGCATAAGTGATTGCAGCCAGAATTTTTGATGACACTCATAGGAAGAAAAAACTAATAATGGTTTCTATGCATTGTTATGGACTGAATGTTTGTGTGTGCTCCAAATTCATATATTAAAGTCCTAACCTCCAGTGTGATGGTATTTGGAGGTGGGGGTCTTTGGCAAATAATTAGGTTTGGGGGGGTTCCCTTTCTTTTTTTTCTTTTTTTAAAATTATGTTATGCTAGTCACCATACAGTACATCATTAGTTTTCGATGTAGTGTTCCATGATTCATTGTTTGCGTGTAAACCCAGTGCTCCATGCAATACGTGCCCTCCTTAATACCCACCACCAGCCTAGCCCAAATACTCCATCCCCCCCAAAAAAAACCCTCAGTTTGTTTCCCAGAGTCCATAGTCTCTCGTGGTTCCTTCCCCCTTCTGTTTACCCCCCTTCATTCTTCCCTTACTTCTCCTACTGATCTTCCTGCTATTTCTTATGTTCCATAAATGAGTGAAACCATATGATAATTGCCTTTCTCTGCTTGACTTATTTCACTTAGCATAATCTCCTCCAGTCCCGTCCATGTTGCTGTAAATGTAGGGTAATCGTTCTTTCTGATGGCTGAATAACATTCCATTGTATATACGGACCACATCTTTATTCGTCTGTTGAAGGGCATCTCGGCTCCTTCCACAATTTAGCTATTGTGCACAATGCTGCTATGAACATTGGGGTGCATATGGCCCTTCTCATCACTACATCTGTATCTTTGGGGTAAATACCCAGTAGTGCAATTGCTGAATCATAGCATAGCTCTATTTTTAACTTTTTGAGGGACCTCCACACTGTTTTCCAAAGTGGCTGTACCCACTTGCATTCCCACCAACAGTGTAAGAGGGTTCCCCTTTCTCCACATCCTCTCCAACATTTGTTGTTTCTTGCCTTGTCCATTTCTGTCATTCTAACTGGCATAAGGTAGTATCTCAAGGTGGTTTTGATTTGAATTTCCCTGACGGCTAATGATTTTGAACATTTTTTAATGTGTCTGTAGCCATTTGTTGGAAAAGTGTCTGTTCATATCTTCTGCCCATTTTTTGATTTGATTATTTGTTTCTTGTGTATTGAGTTTGAGAAGTTCTTTGTAGATCTTGGATACCAGCCTTTTATTTGTGGTGTCATTTGCAAATATCTTCTCCCAACTGTGAGTTGTCTCTTTGTTTTGATGACTGTTTCCTTGCTGTGCAGAAACCTTTTATCTTGATGAAGTCCCAAAAGTTCATTTTTGCTTTTGTTTCCCTTGCCTTTGGAGATGTGTTATGAAAGAAGTTGCTGTGGCTGATGTCGAAGAGGTTACAGCCTATGTTCTCCTCTAGGATTTTGATGGATTACTGTCTCACATAGAGGTCTTTCATCCATTTGGAGTTTATCTTTGTTTTGTTTTGTTTTGTTTTGTTTTGTTTTGTTGGTTTTTTTTTTTAAGATTTTATTTATTTGACAGAGATAGAAACAGCCAGTGAGAGAGGGAACACAAGCAGGGGGAGTGGGAGAGGAAGAAGCAGGCTCATAGTGGAGGAGCCTGATGTGGGGCTCGATCCCATAACGCCGGGATCACGCCCTGAACCAAAGGCAGACGCTTAACCGCTGTGCCACTCAGGCACCCCTGGAGTTTATCTTTGTGTATGGTGTGAGACAGTGGTCAAGTTTCATTCTTTTGTAGATAGCCGTCCAATTTTCCCAGCACCATGTATTGAAGAGACTTTCTTTTTTCCACTGTATGTTTTTTCTGCTTTGTCAAACATTAGTTGACCATAAACTCGAGGGTCCATTTCTGGGTTCTCTATTCTGTTCCATTGGTCTATGTGTCTGTTTTTATGCCAGTACCGTGCTGTGTTGGTGATCACAGCTTTGTAGTATAGCTTGAAATCAGGCAATGTGATGCCCCCAGCTTTGTTTTTCTTTTTCAACATTTCCTTGGTGATTTGGGGCCTTTTCTGGTTCCACACTAATTTAAGGGCTGTTT
>NW_024424119.1:560116-721334 GCF_017311325.1 Ursus maritimus
AAATAGATAAACTCTACCCCAGAATCTGAATCATCTGCATTTTAACAAAATTCCCCAAGGAGAACTGTATGTATACTGAAGTTTAACAAGCACATATAATGGATGTGAAGTAATCAGTACATGCATAAGTGATTGCAGCCAGAATTTTTGATGACACTCATAGGAAGAAAAAACTAATAATGGTTTCTATGCATTGTTATGGACTGAATGTTTGTGTGTGCTCCAAATTCATATATTAAAGTCCTAACCTCCAGTGTGATGGTATTTGGAGGTGGGGGTCTTTGGCAAATAATTAGGTTTGGGGGGGTTCCCTTTCTTTTTTTTCTTTTTTTAAAATTATGTTATGCTAGTCACCATACAGTACATCATTAGTTTTCGATGTAGTGTTCCATGATTCATTGTTTGCGTGTAAACCCAGTGCTCCATGCAATACGTGCCCTCCTTAATACCCACCACCAGCCTAGCCCAAATACTCCATCCCCCCCAAAAAAAACCCTCAGTTTGTTTCCCAGAGTCCATAGTCTCTCGTGGTTCCTTCCCCCTTCTGTTTACCCCCCTTCATTCTTCCCTTACTTCTCCTACTGATCTTCCTGCTATTTCTTATGTTCCATAAATGAGTGAAACCATATGATAATTGCCTTTCTCTGCTTGACTTATTTCACTTAGCATAATCTCCTCCAGTCCCGTCCATGTTGCTGTAAATGTAGGGTAATCGTTCTTTCTGATGGCTGAATAACATTCCATTGTATATACGGACCACATCTTTATTCGTCTGTTGAAGGGCATCTCGGCTCCTTCCACAATTTAGCTATTGTGCACAATGCTGCTATGAACATTGGGGTGCATATGGCCCTTCTCATCACTACATCTGTATCTTTGGGGTAAATACCCAGTAGTGCAATTGCTGAATCATAGCATAGCTCTATTTTTAACTTTTTGAGGGACCTCCACACTGTTTTCCAAAGTGGCTGTACCCACTTGCATTCCCACCAACAGTGTAAGAGGGTTCCCCTTTCTCCACATCCTCTCCAACATTTGTTGTTTCTTGCCTTGTCCATTTCTGTCATTCTAACTGGCATAAGGTAGTATCTCAAGGTGGTTTTGATTTGAATTTCCCTGACGGCTAATGATTTTGAACATTTTTTAATGTGTCTGTAGCCATTTGTTGGAAAAGTGTCTGTTCATATCTTCTGCCCATTTTTTGATTTGATTATTTGTTTCTTGTGTATTGAGTTTGAGAAGTTCTTTGTAGATCTTGGATACCAGCCTTTTATTTGTGGTGTCATTTGCAAATATCTTCTCCCAACTGTGAGTTGTCTCTTTGTTTTGATGACTGTTTCCTTGCTGTGCAGAAACCTTTTATCTTGATGAAGTCCCAAAAGTTCATTTTTGCTTTTGTTTCCCTTGCCTTTGGAGATGTGTTATGAAAGAAGTTGCTGTGGCTGATGTCGAAGAGGTTACAGCCTATGTTCTCCTCTAGGTTTTGTTTTGTTTTGTTTTGTTTTGTTTTGTTTTGTTTTGTTTTGTTTTGTTTTGTTTTGTTTTGTTTTGTTTTGTTTTGTTTTGTTTTGTTGGTTTTTTTTTTTAAGATTTTATTTATTTGACAGAGATAGAAACAGCCAGTGAGAGAGGGAACACAAGCAGGGGGAGTGGGAGAGGAAGAAGCAGGCTCATAGTGGAGGAGCCTGATGTGGGGCTCGATCCCATAACGCCGGGATCACGCCCTGAACCAAAGGCAGACGCTTAACCGCTGTGCCACTCAGGCACCCCTGGAGTTTATCTTTGTGTATGGTGTGAGACAGTGGTCAAGTTTCATTCTTTTGTAGATAGCCGTCCAATTTTCCCAGCACCATGTATTGAAGAGACTTTCTTTTTTCCACTGTATGTTTTTTCTGCTTTGTCAAACATTAGTTGACCATAAACTCGAGGGTCCATTTCTGGGTTCTCTATTCTGTTCCATTGGTCTATGTGTCTGTTTTTATGCCAGTACCGTGCTGTGTTGGTGATCACAGCTTTGTAGTATAGCTTGAAATCAGGCAATGTGATGCCCCCAGCTTTGTTTTTCTTTTTCAACATTTCCTTGGTGATTTGGGGCCTTTTCTGGTTCCACACTAATTTAAGGGCTGTTTGTTCCAGCTCTTTGAAAAATGTCATTGGTATTTTGATCGGGATGGCATTGAAAGTATAGATTGCTCTGGGTAGCATAGATGTTTTGACTATGTTTATTCTTCCTATCCATGAGCATCAACGTTTTTCCATCTTTTTGTGTCTTCTTCAATGCCTTTCATCAGTGTTCTGTAGTTTCTAGAGTATAGATCCTTTACCTCTCTGGTTGAGTTTATTCTGAAATATCTTATGGTTTTTGGTGCTATAGTAAATGGCATTGGTTCCCTAGTTTCTCTTTCTTCAGTCTCATTGTTCATGTATAGAAATGCAACTGATTTCTGAGCATTGATTTTGTATCCTGCCACATTACTGAACTGCTCTATAAGTTCTAGTAATTTGGAGGTGGAGTCTTTTGGGTTTTCCATATAAAGTATCATGTCATCTCTCAAAGAGAGAAACTTTGACTTGTTCTTTGCCAATTAGAATACCTTTTATTTTTTTTTTTGTTGTCTGATTGCTGTTGCTAGGACTTCTGGTACTATGTGTGTTTTTTTAATAATAATATTTTTATTATATTATGTTAGTCACCATACAGTACATCCCTGGTTTTTTGATGTAAAGTTCGATGATTCATTAGTTGCGTATAACACCCAGTGCACCACGCAATACGTGCCCTCCTTACTACCCATCACCAGTCTATCCCATTCCCCCACCCCCCTCCCCTCTGAAGCCCTCAGTTTGTTTATCAGAGTCCATAGTCTCTCATGCTTCATTCCCTCTTCTGATTACTATGTTGAACAATAGTGACGAGAGTGAGCATCCTTGTCGTGTTCCTGATCTTAAGGGAAAGGCTCTCAGCTTTTCCTCATTGAGAATGATATTTGCTGTAGGCTTTTCATAGATGGTTTTTAGAAAATTGAGGACTGTACCATCCATCCCTACACTCTGAAGGGTTTTGATGAGGAAAGGATGCTGTATTATGTCAAATGCTTTTTCTGCATCAATTGAGATGATCATATCGTTCTTGTCTCTTCTCTTATTAATGTGATCTATCACACTGATTGATTTGTGAATGTTGAACCACCCTTGCATCCCAGGGATGAACCCCACTTGCTCGTGATGGATAACCCTTTTAGTGTACCGATAGATCCTATTAGCTAGGATCTTGTTGAGAATTTCGGCATCCATATTCATCAGGGATATCGGTCTGTAATTCTCCTTTTTGATTCTCCTCTTTGCCTGGTTTGGGGATCACGGTAATACTGTCCTCATAGAATGAGTTTGATAGTTTTCCTTCTGCTTCTACTTTTTGAAACACCTTCAGGAGAATAGGTATTATTTCTTCTTTGGATGTTTGGTAGAATTTCCCCAGGAATCCGTCAGGCCCTGGACTCTTGTTTTTTGGGAGGTTTTTGATCACTAATTCAATTTCTTCATGATTAATCGGTCTGTTTAATAATCAATTTCTTCCTGTTTCAGACTTGGTAGTTTATAGGTTTCCAGGAAGGCATCCATTTCTTCCAGGTTCTTTAATTTACTGCCATATAGTTGTTGATAATAGTTTCTAATGATTGTATCTATTTCTTTGGTGTTGGTCATGATCTCTCCCCTTTCATTCATAATTTTATTAATTTGGGTCCTTTCTCTATGCTTTCAAATAAGTCTGTCCAGTGGTTTATCGATCTTATTAATTCTTTCAAAGAACGAGCCTCTAGTTTTGTTAATCTGCTCTACTGTGTTCCTGGTTTCTAATTCATTGATCTCTGCTCTAATCTTGATCATTGTCTTCTCGTGCATGGGTTAGGCCTGTTCTTCTGTTCCAACTCCATCTTCTTAAGGTGAGAATATAAGGACTACATTTTAGATTTTTCTATTCTTTTAAGTGAGGCTTGGATGGCTATGTATTTTCCCCTTAGGACTGCCTTTGCAGTGTCCCATAGGTTTTGGACCGATGTGTTTTCATTCTCACTGGTTTCCATAAATTGCTTAAGTTTAATTCCCTGGTTTACCCAATCATTCTTGAGCAGGGTGGTTCTTAGTTTCCAAGTGTTTGAGGTTCTTCCAAATTTTTCCTTGTGACTGAGTTTCAGTTTCCAAAGCATTGTGGTCTGAGAATATGCAGGGAATAATCTCAGTCTTTTGCTATCAGTTGAGACCTGTTTTGTGACTCAGTATATGGGCTATTCTGGAGATAGTTCCATGTGCATTCGAAAAGAATGAGTATTCTGTTGTTCTGGGGTGTAGTGTTCTGTACATACCCATGAGGTCCATCTGGTCCAGTATGTCATTCAAAGCTTTTGTTTCTTTGTTGATTTTCGCTTAGGTGATCTCTCTATTGCTGAGAGTGGAGTGTTGAGGTCCCCTACTATTAACGTATTTTTATCTATATGTCTCTTTATTCTGGTTAAGAGTTGGCTTGTGTGTCTAGCTGCCCCCCTGTTGGGGGCATAGATATTTATAATTGTTAGATCCTCTTGTTGGATACACCCTTTAAGAATAATATAGTGTCCTTTTGTATCTCGAACTACAGTCTTTAGCTTAAAATCTAGTCTGTCTGTTATGAGAATAGCTACCCCAGCATTCTTTTGAGGTCCATTGGCATGAAAAATGGTTCTCCATCCCTTCACTTTCAGTCTGGATGTATCTTTAGGTTCAAAATGAGTCTCTTGGAGAGAGCATATGGATGGGTCATGTCTTTTTATCCCATCTGCAACCCTGAGGCATTTATGGGAGCATTTAGGCCATTCACATTGAGAGTGATTATTGAGAGATATGATTTTAATGATGTCATATTGCCTGTGAAGTCTTTGTTTCTATACATTGTAAATTTCTGTTCTGTATCACTCTTGGGGTCTTTTTACTTTTATAGAACCCCCCCTTAGTATTTCTTGTGGGGCTGACTTGGTGGGGCTGACATATTCTTTCAGTTTCTGCTGGTCTTGGAAGGTCCTTGTCTCTCCATCCATTCTGAATGACAGCCTTGCTGGGTAAAGAATCCTTGGCTGCATGTTTTTCTCACTTAGTGCTCTGAATATGTCTTGCCAGCTTTTTCTGGCTTGCTAAGTCTCTGTAGACAGGTCTGACGTTATTCTGATGTTCCTCCTTCTGTGTGTGAGGACTCTCTTCCCCCTGCCGCTTTCAAGATTGTTTCCTTGGATCTAATATTTGCAAATTGTACTATTATGTGATGTGGTGTTGGTCTGTTCTCATTGATCTTGGGAGAAGTCCTCTCTGCCTCTTGGACATGAATGTTTGTTTCCTTTGCCAGATTAGAGAAGTTCTCAGCTACAATTTGTTCAAATATCTCTTCTAAACCTCTCTCTTTCTCCACCCCCTTGGGGATGCCAATGATTCTGATATTGGAACGTTTCGTTGAGTCAGTAATCTCCCGTAGTCTTATTTCTTGAAAGTGGAGTTTCTTAAGCCATGTTTCTTCTCTTGTTTTCTTTTCTATCATCTCATCCTCTAACTCACTAATTCATTCTTCAGCCTCGTTTACCCTGGCCATCAGAGCATCCAGTTTAGAATGCATTTGATTCATAGCATTCTTAATTTCTGCCAGATTTGCTCTCATTTCTGCCCTTAGAGACTCTATATTCTTGTTAATTTTTTCATTACTATTTTTTTTAAGCCTACACATCATCTCGACCATTGTTACTCTGAACTCCATTTCTGACAATTTGTTTGCATCCATATCCATTAGTTCTGTGGCAGAGGCCACCGTCTCTGTTTCTTTCCTTTGTTAGGGGTTCCTCCTATTGTCATTCTGATGAGGTGTGGTTGTGGGCATGTACAGAGCCCAAATTATTGACCAGGACCCAAGCAAGATGCACTTGTTTTATAGGGACCCTAGAGTTGTGGGCTGCTTGTTTTTTCAGCCTGCCTTATGGGGGAGGGGCCTGCCAAGCTGATACTCAGGCAAACCTGTTTGGGTAGAGTTGCCCTGTCCCCTGTGGAGGGGGGGGGGGAATGGGCACAGTGAGAACCAGTTTTTCCAGGCTTCTGTTCTCTGGCAGCTTTCCCTGGAGGCTTTCTGTGACTCTTCCAAGGGTCAGAGCAGCAGTGACTGTATCCAAGCCTCTGTCTCAGAACAGAAAAGTTGCAGTCTGCTCTTCACTGAGCTCTCCTGGCCACTTTAACTCTGTTTCTGTTGGTCCTGCTAAAAACCCCATGGTGTCCCGGGTTGTGTACCCCACAGCCATTCTCCCAGTCCTCACTCCCAAAGCCAGCACATCTCTGCCCTTTGTGTTTCTAACACCACCAGCAGCCCCTGGTTCCCATGTGTGCTCCAGAGCTCCTGGTTTCAGTCTAGCTCAAGTGTGTTCTCCAGAGCTCCCAGTTTTGGTCTGGTTTCTGTGTGTGCTCCCGAACTCCCGGTTTCAGTCTGGTTTCCCTGTGGCTACCAGTCCATGAGTCTGGCCCACTCCCCAGAACAGGGGGCTATTGCTTCCTGGCGCTCTAGTGTGGAAGCTCCCTCCACCTTCCATTTATCTTCGATACCTGTGCGCAGACTCATGATGCCCCACTTTGTACCTCAATACCCAGTGCTGGAGATGTTCGTTTGTAGAGATCCAGATGTATCTTCTTACGTCTCAGGCTGATTTCATGGGTGTTCAGGATGGTCTAGTAGATATCCAGCTCGATTCAGGGAACCAGCTGAAAAAGGGTCCCTTACTCTTCTGCCATCTTTTTTCCTCTCTCTCTTCAATCTTTTTTATTTTTAAGTTCAACTAGTAATCAAGAAATATAAATCAAAATAGTAAGATGTAATTTTTTTCTATTAAATTGGCAAAAACTAATGATAATACCATGTGTTAATGAGAATGTAGGGANGTAGGGAAACAAACTCTCTCACATTCTCCTAGTGGAGGGTAAATTGTTAATTTTTTTCTGAAGGGGTTCCAGTCCACGACGTCAACGTAGGAAGATTCTGAACTCATGTCCTCCAAGGAAACACTAAATCTACCCCTGTTTATGAGAGCAATTTCTCCTGAAGAAGAACTGAGGGCTGTCTGAATAGCTTCTGCATAACAAAAGAGAACAGCAAGAAAGACAGAGACTTAGTAACAAAGGGAACCTCCACCCCTGATGCTACAAACTGCAGTGGGTGGGAATAGTACTGAGATACAGGGTGGTAGATTCCTATGCCCTGAGGCACAGGGGAAAAAAAAAACAACTAGAATATAAAGGAACTAGCCCTAGAACCCTGCCAAACAGTGAAGGAACTACTGAAACTCTCTCCAGGTCAGAAAGGCTGGCAAGTGACACAGTTTATGCTCCCCTTCCACCTTGATATCATGAATGACAGCAAGATCTAGGCACCTTCACTGACCTACTGCCTCAGTGAACCCTGAACCCCTAGCCCACACCAGCCCCAGTCATCCCACTAAGGCAGTTGCAGGGCGGTGCACACTGTAACACCCCTGGTCAGCCACTCACTACAGCTCCAGCCATCCCCTCAAGGTAATACAGGCATAAAGCACCCTGGACACTCCAGGGTCCACCTTCAGCCTCAGATACCTTGGTAGGGCACCCCTGGGGCAGAGTACTCTGGGTCCTTCCAGCTGACACTTGCTTCAGTTCCAGCTGCTCCACATCAGGGCACCCCAGTTTGCACCCACTTCAGCTTCTGCTGTCTTTCTAGGGCACCCTCTACACAAAGAGTCCTAGGACAACCTCAGCTTGTACTCACTTTAGCTAGCTACAGCTATCCTGCCAAGACACTCCTTGTGCAGAGCACCCTGGGACCCCTGGCCTATGCCCCATTTTAGCTCCAGTTGCCCCGCCAGGGCACCCTCTACACACAGAGTTCTGGAACACCCAGCTTAAACACACTTCAGCTTCAGCTATCCTCCCAAGGTGCCCTCTGTACATAGTGCCTTAGGATCTCTCAGGTTGCACCCACTTCAGCTTCAGCTGTCTTGCTAGGGCACCCTCTGCACAGAGAGCCTCTGAACTGCCCCCAGCCCATACCCACTTCAGCTCTGGCCATCCCACCAGGGCAGCCCCAGCACAAAGTGCCCTGCAACATGCATCACAAGCCAGCCACTGTTCCAGCCATAAAATGTCACCAGGTAAACAGTCTACACAGGGGATGACCATACACAAGATCATTCCTTCAAGTTTAGGAGAAGTAGCTGTTCCACCTAATTCATAGACACAACATAGAAAATCAAGCTAACTGGGGAGACAGAGAAATATGTACCAAATGAAAGAACAAGACAAAACTTCAGAAAAAGAACTAAATGAAATGGAAATAAGCAATATGCCTGATAGAGTTTAAAGCACTGATCATAAAGATGCTCACCAGACTAGAGAGAAGAGTAGTAGAACTCAGTGAGAACTTCAATAAAGAGATAAAAAATACAAAGAAAAACCAATCAGAGTTGAAGAATACAATAACTGGAATAAAAAGTACACTAGAGGGAATCAACAGATTAGCAGATGCAAAAGAACAGATCAGTGATCTGGAAGACAGGGTAGTATAAAGCACCCAAGCTGCACAACAACAACAACAAAAAAGAATTTTTAAAAAATGAAAGTAGGTTAAAGAATCTCTTGGGCAACATTAAGCAAACAAACATTCATATTACAGGGGTTGTAGAAGGAAAAGACAGAAAAAGTGGCAGAAAACTTTTTTAAGATTTACATATTTATTTTATAGAGACAGCATGAGTGGAGGGAGGGGCAGAGGGAGAAGGAAAGAATCTCAAGCTGAATCCCCACTGAGCATGGTCTCCAATGCAGAGCTTGATCCCACAATCATAAGATCATGACCTGAGCCAAAATCGAGTCAGATGCTTAACTGACTTAGCCACCCAGGTGCCCCAAGAAAACTTATTTGAAGAAATAATACCTGAAAACTTCTCTAACCTAGGGAAGGAAATAGACATCCAGGTTCAGGAAGCACAGACAGTTCCAAACCAGATGAACCCAAGGAGGTCCATACCATGACACATAATAATTAAAATGTCAAAATTTAAAGATAAGAAAGAATTTTAAAAGTAGCAGTAGAGAAGCAAAAAGTTATGTACAAGGGAAACCCCATAAAGCCAGCAGCTGATTTTTCAGCAGAAACTTATTCAAAGGGAAGAAAAATTAAAAACAACAACAAAAAAACCCTATGACTAAGAATACTGTATTCAATAAGATTATCATTCAGAATTGAAGGAGAGATAGAGTTTTCCAGACAACCAAAAGCTAAAGGAGTTATCACCACTAAACCAGCTTTAGAAGAAATATTAAAGGGACTTCTTTAAGTGAAAAAAAAGGCCACAATTAAACATAAGAAAATAATGAACAAAAAGATGTAAAATATCAAACATATACAAAAAATGTGGAGGGGAGAGTAAAAAAAATTTTTTTTGAATGTGTTCAAACTTTAATGGCCATCAACTTAATATGGACTGCTATATACTTAGGGTGTTATATATGAACCTCATGGTAACCACAAATCAAAACCTATAATAGAAACACACACAAAAAAAAAAAAAAAAGAGAAAGAAAGACAAACACAACATGGCAGAAGGTCATCAATCACTAATAAAGAGAGCAAGAAAAGAAACAACAGAGTGGGGAGGAGTTAAGATGGCAGAGGAGTAAGGGTCCCTGGAATTCAGCTAGATAGTTATCAAATCATTCTGAACACCTGCAAAATAAACTGCACATTTGAAAAAAGAATTGCTGCAATACTACAAATAGAAAAGTGACCACTTTTTGCAAGGTAAAAGCTGCAGAGATGTGAATCGGAGGCAATATATCAGAAGATAAGCGGGGGGGGAGAGGAGCCTCCATAAGTCAGGTACTGGAAAGTGTTATAAGCAACGGAGCACAAAATCAAACTTATAGAAGTCTACCTGAAAGGTGCTCAGGTGGTGAAGTGGGCAGAATCCCAAGTGGGACAGCGTGGGGATCCTGGGGATCCTAAGAATAGGGGGTACTAGAGTGCATCAGAGTTCTTAAGCATTGGAGTGGGGAAAACAGTGAGTCCAGCTGCCAGCTTCGTGCTCTGTGTTGCCATGAACCACAAACTACTGCACAGTTGGGTGACCGCTCTCTGAGCAGGGGTCCAGCAGGAGGCAGAAATGCAGTGAGACCCCCCCCAGGAGGAACAGTGTAGGTGTGCACCGCAGGAGTCTATAAAGTGTGAAGCCTTGAAAACGGGTCTCATGCCTGAGATAAAAACATTCAGTCACAGGCTGGGTGAAAACAGAGTTCACCTGGAAACCAGGGAAACAAGTGTGATTGACTGCTTTTCTCTGAGGGCTCACTGAAGAGTGGGGGGCACAAACTTTCAGCTCTGGGGCTGCATATCGGGGCACTGCCGTTTTCATCCCCCCCTCCAACTGGTCCTGAAAGCCTTCAAGGAGTAAAACAGCACCACGTAGTGCAACTCACAGCTGCTTACACTGAGCCCAGCCCCCTGGCAAGGGGGTGCAATTCCACCTGGGAAAACACACTTGAGAATCAATACAGGCCCCTCCCCCAGAAGACCAGCAGGAATATCCATCTACTACCAAGTTTAAAGATCATACAGAACTGGAAACTCCACATCCTGAGGAAAACGGTACATAACATCTGTATTTTTTTCTTATTTTTCCTTAGTCTTTCTGGTTTTTTTTTTTCTTTTACAGCTATTTTCTTATTTTATCATTTTTTAAGTCTTTTTTAATTTTCATTTTTACACTTATGTTTTATATCTTTTTTTCATTTTTTGCTTCCTTTCATTGTATTCATTTTCATTTTTGTATATATATAAATTTTTCTTTTCTTACAATTTTAGGATCCAGTTTCTTCTAACAGACAGACCAAAATACACCCAGGATCTAGTTTGTTGTTCTGTTCTGTTCAACTTCTTGTTTGACTCTATATATACTCTCTCTCTCCCTCACTCTCTTTTTGTTTCTGTTCTCTTCTAATTTGTTTAGTGCATATTTTTCTGGTGTCCTTGCTACTATTTTGTATTTTCTCAATTGTTCATCTATTATTTTTTGGACATAATGACAAGACAGAAGAATGCACCCCAAAAAAGAGAACAAGAGGTAGTACTCTGCCAGAGATTTATCAAGGACTAAAGAACTAAAAGAAGAACTCAAGAACTAAAATTCAAAACAGTGATTATAAAGATACTAGCTGGGTTTGAAAAAAAGCACAGAAGACACTAGAGAATCCCTTCCTGGAAAAATAAAAGAACTAAAATCTAATCAGGTACAAAAAGACTATTAGTGAGATGCAATAAAAAATGGAGGCTCTAACTGCTAGGATAAACGAGGTAAAAGAGAAAGTTAGTGACATAGAAAACAAAATGATGGAGAATAAAGAAGCTGAGAAAGAGATAAACATCTACTGGATCACAAGGGGAGGATTTGAGAGATCAGTGATACCAGAAAGTGAAACAATATTAGAATAATTGGGGTCCCAGAGGAAGAGGAAGGGAGGCAGAAGGTTTATCTGAATAAACTGTAGCTGAGAACTTCCCTAATTTGGGAAAGGAAGCAGGCATTCAACTCCAGGAGGCACAGAGAACCCCTCAAAATCAATAAAAATAGGTCAACACCTTGACATATAATAGTGAAGCTTGCAAACATCAAAGATAAAGAGAAAATCCTGAAAGCAGCTCAGGACAAGAGGTCCTTAACCTATAAGAGTAGAAACATAAGGCTGGCAGCAGACCTGTCCACAGGGACCTGGCAGGACTGCTATGATATATTCAACATGCTAAATGGAGAAAATATGCAGCCAAGAATGCTTTATCCAGCAAGATTGTCATTCAGAATAGAAGGAAAAATAAAGAGCTTCCAAGACAAACAGAAACTAAAAGAATTTGGGATCACTAAACCAGCACTCCAAGAATATTGAAGGGGATCCTTTGAGTGGAGACAGAGCCCAAATGTAACAAAGAACAGAAAGGAACAGTGACAATCCACAGAAACAGTGATTTTACAGGTAATACAATGGCACTAAATTTATATCTTTCAATAATTACTCTGAAAGTAAATGGTCTAAATGCTCCAACCAAAAGACACCGGGTATCAGATTGGATTTTTTAAGAAAGACCCATTGATATGCTCCTTACAAGAGACTTATTTTAGACCCAAATATACCTTCAGATTGAAAGTAGGGAGTGGTGAACCACTTATCATGCTAATGGACATCAAAAGAAAGCTGAGTAGCAATCCTTATATCAGACAAACTATATTTTAAGACTCTAATAATGAAGAGTCTAAGATTAAGAGGTACCCTATATCGTAATTAAAGAATCTATCCAACAAGAAGATCAAACAATTGTACATATTTATTCCCCTAAATTAGGAGAGGCCAATTACGTAAACCAATTAGTAACAAAATTAAAGAAACAAATTGATAATAATACAATCATAGTAGGGGAATTTAACACCCCTCTCACAGCAATGGACAGATCATCTAAGCAGAAGATCAAAAAGGAAACAAGGACTTTGAATGACACACTGAACCAGATGGACTTCACAGATATATACAGAGCATTTCATCCTACAACCGCAGAATAATATTCTTCTCAAGTGCAGATGGAACATTCTCCAGAATAGATCACATACTGGGTTACAAATCAGGTCTCAACTGGTACAAAAAGATTGGGATCAGGGGCGCCTGGGTGGCTCAGTTGTTAAGTGTCTGCTTTCGGCTCAGTTCATGATCCCAGGGTCCTGGGATCGAGCCCCACATCGGGCTCCCTGCTCTGCTGGGAGCCTGCTTCTTCCTCTCCCACTGCCCCTGCTTGTCTTCCTTCTCTCACTGGCTGTCTCTCTCTGTCAAATAAATAAAATCTTTAAAAAAAAAAGATTGGGATCATTCTCTGCAAATTTTCAGACCATAATGCTTTAAAACTCGAACTCAATTACAAGAAGAAATTTGGCACAAATGCATGGAAGTTAAAGAGCATCCCACTAAAGAATGAATGTGTCAACTAGGAAATTAAAGAAGAATTTTTTTAAAAATTCATGGAAACAACTGGAAATGAAAACACAACTATTCAAAACTTTGGGATACACCAAAGGTGGCACCAAGAGGGAAGTACATAGCAATACAAGCCTTTCGCAATAAAGGAGAAAGGTCTCAAATACACAAGCTAACTGTATGCCTAAAGGAGCTGGAGAAAGAACAGCAAATAAAGCCTAAACCAAGCAGGAGAAGAGAAATAATAAAGATTAGAGCAGAAATCAATGAAATAGAAACCAAAAGAACAGTAGATCATATCAACAAAACTAGGAACTGGTACTTTGAAAGAATTAATACAATTGATAAACCCCTAGCCAGACTTATCAAAAAAGAAAGGAGAAAGATAAATAAAATAAATAAAATAATCAATGAAAGATGAGGGATCACAACCAACACTGCAGAAATACAAACACTTATAAGAACATATCATGAGCAACTATAATGCCAACAAATTAGGCAATCTGGAAGACATGGATGCATTCCCAGAAACATATAAACTACCAAAACTGCAATAGGAAGAAATAGACAACCTAAGCAGACCCATAACCAGCAAACAAATTAAAGGAGTAATCAAAAATTTCCCAACAAACAAGAGTCCAGGACCAGATGGCCTCCCAGTGGAATTCTACCAAACATTTAAAGAATTAATCCTTATTCTTCTGAAGCTGTTCAAAAAATAGAAATGGAAGGAAAACTTCCAAACTCATTCAATGAGGCCTAGTTTACCCTGATCTTAAAACCAGACAAAGACCCCACCAAAAAGGAGAATTATAGACCAATATCCTTGATGACCTGAATGTAAAAATTCTCACGAAGGTACTGGGCAATAGGATCCAACAGTACGTTAAAGGGATTATTCACCAGGACCAAATGGGATTTATTCCTGGGCCACAAGGGTGGATCAACATCTCTAAATCAATATGATAGATCACATTAATAAAATAAAGGACAAGAACCATATGATCCTCTCAGTAGATGCAGAACAAGCATTTGACAAAATACAGCATCTTTTCTTTTTTTGGGGGGGGGGAACGACTTCCCTGTCTTCAATTCTTTTTTTTTTTTTAATTTAAATTCAATTAGCCAACATATAGTACATCATTAGTTTCAGATGTAGATGTGATTCATCATTTGTGAATAACTCCCAGTGTTCATCACATCACATAGCCCTCCTTAATAAGCCAGCACCCTCACCCAATTACACTATCCCTCACCCCCCTTCCCATAGCAACCCTCACTTTCTTTCCTATAGTTAAGAGTCTCTCGTGGTTTTTCTCCCTCTCTGATGACTTCCCATTCAGTTTTCCCTCCCTTCCCCTGTGATCTTCTGTGCTGTTTTTTATATTCCACATATGAGTGAAACCATATGATAATTGTCTTTCTCTGATTGACTTATTTTGCTCAGCATAATATCCTCCAGTTCCATCCACATCAATGTAAATGGTAAGTGTTCATCCTTCCTGATGGCTGAATAATATTCCATTGTATATATATAACACATGTTCTTTATCCATTCATCTGTCAGTGAACATCTCCACTCTTTCCACAGTTTGGCTTTGTGAACATTTATAGCATCCTTCCTTGATTAAAACTCTCCAGAGTGTAGGGATAGAAGGAACATACCTCAATATCATAAAAGCCACATACAAAAGACCCACAGAGAATATCATCCTCAACGGGGAAAAACTGAGAGCTTTTCCCCTAAGGTCACCACTGTTATTCAACATAATACTAGAAGTCCTAGCCTCAGCAATCAGGCAACAAGAAGAAATAAAAGGCGTCCAAATCAACAAAGAAGTGAAGCTCTGACTCTTCCCAGATGACATGATTCTGTATGTGGAAAACCCAAAAGACCCCACCCCAAAACTGCTACAGGAATTCAGAAAAGTGGGAGGATATAAAATCAATGCACAGAAGTCAGTTGTATTTCTATACACTAACAATGAAGCAGAAGAAAGAGAAATTAAGAAGTCTATATCATTTACAATTCCACCAAAAACCATAAGATACCTAGGAATAAACCTAACCAAAGAAGTAAAGGATCTGCACTCTAAAATCTATAGAACACTCAGTAAAAAATTAGGAAGACAGAAAGAAATGGAAAATATTCCATGCTCACAGATTGCAAGAACAAATAAATACTGTTAAAATGTCTATGCTACCTAGAGCAATCTATACATTCAATGAATCCCTATCAAAATACCACTGACATTTTTCACTGAGCTGGAACAAACAATCCTAAAATTTGTATGGAACCAGAAAAGACCCCAAATAGCCAGAGGAATGTTGAAAAAGAAAACCAAACTGGTGACATCACAATGCTGGACTTTAAGCTATATAACAAAGCTGTATCATCAAAACAGTACGGTACTGGCACAAAAACAAACACATAGATCAATGGAACAGAATAGAAAACCCAGAAATGGATCTTCAACTCTATGGTCAACCAATTCATTGTGCTATGGTTAAACATCCAATGGGAAAAAAGACAGTCTCTTCGATAAATGGTGCTGTGGAAAATTGGATGGCCACAGGAGAGAGAATGAAACTAGACCATTTTCTACACCATACACAAAGATAAACTCAAAATGGATGAAAGACAGAAATATGAGACAGGAATCCATCAAAAATCCTAGAGGAAAACATAGACAGCAACCTCTATGACCTTGGCTGCAGCAAACTCTTCTAGACAGGTCTCCAAAGGCAAGGGAAACAAAAGCAAAATGAGCTATTGGGACTTCATCAAGATAAAAAGTTTTTGCACAGCAAAGGAAACAGTCAACAAAACCAAAAGACAACGACAGAATGGGAGAAGATATTTGCAAATGTCTTATGAGATAAAGGGCTAGTATCCAAGATCTTAAAGAACTTCTCAAACTCAACACCCCAAAAACAAATAAGCCAGTCAAGAAATGGGCAGAAGACATGAACAGACATTTCTCCAAAGAAGACGTACAAATGGCCAACAGACACATGAAGAAATGCTCCACATCACTTGTCATCAGGGAAATACAAATCAAAACCACAATGAGATACCAACTCACACCAGTCAGAATGGCTTTAGCCATTAATTTTGTTAATTTTAATTAACAAGACAGGACAGGAAACAACAGATGTTGACGAGGATGCAGAGAAAGGGGAACCCTCTTACACTGCTGGTGGGAATGCAAGCGAGTACAGCCACTTTGGAAAACAGTATGGAAGTTCCCCAAAATTTACAAATGGAGCTCCCCTACAACCCAGCAATTGCACCACTAGGTATTTATCCATAGGATACAAATATATTGCTTCAAAAGGGCACTTGCACCCCAATGTTTATAGCAGCAATGTCCACAATAACCAAACTGTGGAAAGAGCTGAGATGTCCATTGACAAATAAATGGATAAAGATGTGGTGTGTGTGTGTGTGTGTGTGTGTGTGTGTGTAGTAATGGAATTATTCAGTCATCAAAACAAATGAAATTTTACCATTTGCAATGAGGTGGATGGAACTAGAGGCTTTATGCTAAGTGAAATAAGTCAATCAGAGAAAGACAACTATCATATGATCTCATTCATATGTGGAATTTAAGAAACAAAATAGATGAACATAGGGGAAGGGAGGGGAAAATAATATAAGATGAATTAGAGAGGGAGACAAACCATAAGTGACTCTTAACAATAGGAAAGAAACTGAGGGTTACTGGAGGGGAGGTGGGTAGGCAGATGGGGTAACTGGGTGATGGGCATTAAGGGGGTCACTTGATGGAATGAGCACTGGGTGTTCTATGCAACTGATGAATCACTAAACTCTACATATGAAACTAAAAAAAAAAACAAGAGAAAAGAAAGAAAGAAAAAGAAGAAAGAAAAAGAAGAAAGAAAGAAAGAAAGAAAGAAAGACAAAGGAAAAAACAAAGAACGAAAAAGCAGAAACAGACCAATAAATACAGAGAACAAACTGATGATTGAGCTGGGGTGGGGGATGTGATAAGCAAAATGAGTAAAGGGGAGTGGGAGATACAGGCTTCCAATTACTGAATGAATAAGTCACAGGAATAAAAGGTACAGCATAGAAAACATAGTTAATGGTTTTGTAATAGTGTTGTATGGTGACAGATGGTAGCTATATTTGTGGTGAGCATAGCATAATTTATAAACTTGTCAAATCATTATATTGTACACTTGAAATTAATGAGACATTGTGTTCAACTATACCTCAATTTTAAAAAAGCTTACAAATTTTTCTGAACATTATATATATCAAAAATCTTAAAAGTGGGGCCTAGCCACTCTACTTCTAAGAATGTATCTTAAGAAAATAAGAATAGGCATGCAAAGATTTAAATAAAAGAATGTTTATAATAAACAAAAAGAAAAAAATAAGTAAAAAAGAAAACATGGAAGCAACCTAAATACTCAACGACAGATGATAGATTGAAAACGTGTATATTTATACAATGAGGTATCATTGAACTAGATTTTTTTTTGCCTCTGCAGCTTACATCTCCTTCTCCACTTTCTCTACTCTTTTCCTGCCTACTCTGTGCTCTGGAAGGTTAATCTTTGTAGACAGCATTGAACAGGTTTCCTTTCCCTCTGGCTTCAAGTTAGGTTTGGCAGATGGAAAGCATTAGCAGGAGATGGATGTTCTGATCAAAGGGTAGGAGAGCGGTCAGGGTACTTATTCCTTTTACTCCCTCCCTGCTGGGCCATAGTTTAGCATGGCTATGTGCCTCTACCAAAGACCACAGCTCTCAAGAGGTTTCTGTAACCATTCCCTCCTTCACCTATGCAGGCCTAGGGATAGTAATGGTTTCCCTATTGCTAGCCCAGGCTGCTGTACTATTCCTCAATCCTTTGTAAACTCTCTTCAATTATTTATTTTAAGTAAATCATCTATTTCCAGCTAGGATCCTGATTCTGCTACCACCGAAAATCATTTTGTGGTGATATACTAAAAGACACTGTATGGGTGTGCCACAATTTGTTCAACCAATACCTACTGAATAACATTTAAATTGTTGCTAATATTCGTGATAAATCTGACTCCTGGCCAAAAACCCATGTGTGATTTCTCAGGCCCCAACACAGGCAATTACAAGGGCTTTATCTAGCAGGTCTGTTGGGACAAGCTGCCCTCCCACACCAGATTTGGTGTACAGCCAATGCACTACAGTCTCAGAAGGAAGTTGTCAAAGACTCAGGTCCCCCCAGCCAACCATACTCTTATATGCACCTTCACTCCTACCCCAGGACCTCCATTTGGAGGTGTCTTTATCAGGGAACCTTTCCCAGATACCTCTACTGAGGCCTCCTTATGGGGGGGGGGGGTGGAAGCCTGAAGACACTTTTCTACAATGACTCAGTACTCAGTGAGTATTCTTTTTCCCTATCCCTTTCTCCTCCACCTCCTTCCAGCCCCTGGGTCCATAAGATAGCAGGAGCCTCAGGGATCTCTTGGCAGTGAGAAGACCCTCACATCTGCACTGATCCACCTGACCCTCACTGGGTACCGTTCCATGGAGAAGACTGGAACACTGGGGAAACCACATTTTCTCTTGGTTAGCCTCTTGCTTATACTAACTGGAGCAGTAAGTGATGAAAGGCTTGACTGTTACTTTCATTTTAGCAGCTTAGCTCTTAACACTTTCCTACTATAAACACTACTACAAAACATAAATTTGTATATGTATAATTTCTCACATGTTGAAGAATATGATAAATTCCTAGAAGTGTAATTTCAATCAAAGAGTAAATGTATAATTTTGATAGCTCTTGCCTAACTTCTCTTTATAGAGATTATGTCAGTTGACATACCCCAATCAAAGAGTAAATGCATAATTTTGATAGCTGTTGCCTAATTTCTCTTTATAGAGATTGTATCAGTTAACATACCCCAGCACCCTGGGTAAGTTATTTAAATGCTGTGCATCAGTCTCTTGCTCTGTAAAATGGGCATAAAAACAGAAGCTACTTCATTGGGTTGTTGTGAGGATTGAATTAATTATCACAAGCAAACTGTTTAGAATAGTGCTTGATTATTTATTATTATTATTATTATTATTATTATTATTATTTCATTATACCCCTGACAACACAGAATGTCATTTTATTTTTGCCAATAAGATAAAAAAATGGTCTCTCCATGTATCTGTAATTTGTATTTTACTTAATATGAATAAAGTAAGAATTTTGTCATACGTTAAAGGATGAGAAAGCTCCTGATACTGATGTGGAAATGCTGATATGGAATAATCTTCAAGAAACCTTATTAATAAAGACAGCAAGGGGCAAAATAGGGCAGTAAATAGTATAGTATTACAGTTATGCAGTATGCTAACATTTGTGCATAAGAAGGGGGAAAATAACACGTGTATATATTTCTTTATATGTGCACAAAATAGCTCCAGAAGAATACACTGGGAAGTGGCAACACTGGATCCTGGGGCAGGGGGAAGACTAAGGTAAGGATCCGAGAGAGGCTTTTTGTTGCATACTTTATGTACCTTTTGAATGTTGTGTCTTGTGAATGCTTTACATATTCCATCACCACATACACACACAAAAATTTCTAACAAAAATGCTTTTAAAAATATTTTTTAATTATTGTAAAAGAATGTATGTTTAATGACATGGAAAACATTCATGATAAACTGTTAAGAGAAAATAGAAGGTTATAAGACAGAAATGTGTATATAATCGAAATCAAGTAATCATATATGCATAGGAAAAATAAAAGCCTGGCAGGGTGTAATCAAAAGCTTTAACAATAATTATCTCTGGATAGTGGAGTCATTTTTATTTTCCTTTCTATGCTTTTTCTATTTTCCAAATTCTCTGTTTTGAAAATATGTTATTTTTGCAGCTAGAAGGAAATGTCAGCTTTGAAAGGACATTATGCATAGCAACAAAAAGACATAACAAAATAAACATATAACAACATAAATAAATCTCAGACATAGTTTTAAATAAAAGAAGCCATACGCCAAAAGAGTGCCTATTATATGATTCCATTTATGGCCTGTTCACGAACAGGCAAAGTCTATGCTGATAGAAGCCAGATAAGCTACAACGGTGAGGGAAATGGCTATGATTGGAAAGGGGCATGAGACGGTCTTCTGGAGTGTTAGAAATGCTCCATGTCTTCATCTGGGGGTGGTTACTTACGTGTGTACATACATACAAGTACTCTGAGTACTCAAGATTCCAGCCACTTTATGTATGTTATATTTCAACTTAAAAAATTAAGTCTAGAAGGATAGATTCCTACACACAAAGATACTGTGAGAGTTATCTATGCCGTATCTCAAAAGTGAAATGGTATAATGGGGATGTTCCAGAGAACAGGCAGGAGTAGAGCACATAAAGAGGATAGATTTTGGAGTCAGAAACACCTAGGTTTGAATTCCAGTTCTGCCACTTATTAGCTCTGTGAATTTGGGCAATTTACTTAACTTTTCTCTCAGGGTCCTCATCTGTGAAAATGGGAACAAAAATAGTACCAACCTCATAGGATTGTTGTAAGAATCAAATGAAATAATGTATGTGAAGTGCTTAAAAGAGTATGTGAGTCACAGTAAGTATTCATTAAATATTTCTGCTGCTGCTGAAGATAAATGTAGAAGTTCCCTTTGTTGATCTAACACATGAGCACGCCCACGCGTGGGTACCCATCTGCACACACGTGTACACACACACACAAACACATACACACAGATACCCTACAAATGAGTCTATTCTACTAGCCAAAATTACCAAGAAACAAAGCAAGAAGAAAAGAGACTAACAGCCAGGGTGATACCATTTCCATGGGGAAAAAAAAATCATGAGACAAAAATATTCTAAATACGCATTATTTGCAATTGCGTAAAACATTTTGCAAAGCCTCAAATGAAAATTTCAAAAATCCCAACAGAAAAAGAATATATGTTAATATTCAAAATCAGTATTCAAAATTATCACTTAGAATTGCAAACAGAAAATTGAAAATGCATTAGAAAACTGACATACAGATTTGTAAACGCAATTGTCTTTCCTTTTTGGTGGTATTAAGATCAACCATTAACTATGCAGTGAATATTAAATCTCATTTGTAAGACTAATAAATGCTGAAACACACCCTGGGATTCCTTTACTTGGGCAAAAGGTAAGAAAACAGTAATGACGCTTTCTTATAGATTATTAGTGAGAATTGGATTTGTAGCCTGCAGAACCAGAAATATATTTCAGTGGACCTATGGCTAAGAGACAGCCAGCACTCTGAAGAGAATTTTCAAATTGTAAATGAATGTAGCACAAGTTTAATAACTGAGCTATAAAAATAAAGTTATGATGAAAATACTAAAAGGAGTCTCCTGAAAAAGATTCTCATTAGCAGACATTGCAAATTTTTAGGGAAACTAAAATATTTTAGGGATAATTCAGAACCCCAAAAAACAATAAGACAAAGATCTTCCCATCTTCAAAATTTAAAACACAGGTTGTTTGTGATTTTTTTTTAATCACTAAATAACAATAGTTTAATTTTCTGAGGTAAAGAGAGACAGGAAAACATACATAAAAGAAATATGCAAATCTCATGTTAATAATATCAATAATAGTCAAAGTTATATTCTATTTCCTTTGTGCCAGACATTGCTCTAAGTGCTTTTCATGTATTTACTAATTCAATGAGGTAGATTCTATCATTATTCTCACTTTACAGATGAGGAAACTAAGGAATAGAGAAATTAAGTAACTTTCCAAAGTCACAACTAATAAATGAAAGAGCTATGATCATCTGAATTCAGTCCTTAGACCCCAACATCTATTCTTTCACCATCCACCCATTTAAACTAAAGATATTAAAATTATGTAAACTTAGTGATAAGCATGTACCCTTGATGTAATATGATGAGAGTGGCACTTTCTTTTATGGTGATCCTCCCCCAAACCCCAAACCCATCTAACCATGAGAAAAATATCAGACAACCTGAAATTGATAGGCATTCTACAAAATACTTGACCAACACTACTCAAAACTGTCAGGGTCATCAAAAATGAAGTAGGTTCAAAAAACTATCACTGGGAGGAGTTAAGATGGTGGAGGACGAGGGGAACTCTAAGCTTGCCTCATCCCTTGAACACAGGTAGATAAATATCAAATCATTCTGAACACCCAAGAAATTGATCTGAGGACTGAGAGAACAAACTGCACATCAGAGGCAGAAAAATGGCCACATCGTGTTAAGTAGGAGCTATGGAGAGTTTATTTGGGGGGAGGAAAGAATTGCAAGGCTGCAGATGGGTAGGAGACCTGATCAGTGAGAGAGGAGCAGGAGAGAAAAAGAGAGAGAGCAAAAGAGCAACAGAGAGTGCAAGCTGCACACAAGGGATTGCACAAGAAACTATTAACTGGGAAAAGGAAAAGGGCTGACTTCTACAGGGTTTTATAAACAGTGGAGGTAAAAATCTGAAGTTTTAGAAGTCCACACCATCACCAGGGTCGTGCCTGGCAGGCTAAGTGGTGCTCTGGTGAGGAAGGAGGGTGCAGGATCAGGAGCAGGCAGCATGGTCTTGAGGATCCCCTGGGTGGCACAGGAGAAACAGTTCCCCTTCTTAGAGTGCATTTGGGAGTAGTGGCATGGCGTCTCCAGGGACAAAAGAGCTGGCAGGTGCCAATGTGCTGCTCTGTTCAGTAGCATAAGAACAGACACACCTGCAAGGCAGCAAAACTCGGTGCTGGCTTTTTGCTGCACTTTACCATAAACTCCAAACCGCTGCACAGTTATGGGACTGCTTTACTCAGACAAACCAGCACCAGCCACAGCACAGTGAGACCCTTCCCCAGAGGATCAGTATGGGTCCACACCACGTGAGTCCCTAAAATTTGGAGTTTTGAAACCTCGCCTAACACCTGAGATTAAACACAGGAGTGCTGTGCCACCTGGCAGGCAGACAGCTTGAACACAGACAGGGTGAAGGCAGGGATCTGACAGAAGCCAGAGACACAAGAGGGAGATTTTTTGTTCTTCTATGAGGTCTTCCTAAAGTGTGGCAGGTGTGAACTCCCCGCTCTGGGGATGAAAGAGCAACTCCCCTGCCCATCAACACTGACCAACTTCAGTGAGCAACACAGCACCTTCCCCCCTGCCCCCAGTGGAGATTGGAACCACTTACATCAAGCCCCACCACCCTGCAGGTGCATCTCCATTAGGGCAAGTCAGCCCAAGAATCAGCGCAGCAGGCCTCTCCCCCAGAAGACCAGCACAAACCCCTCACACACACCAAGTCTACTGACCGTAGAATGCTGCAAAGCTTCAGTTACAAGGCAAACAGGATCAAACGTGTTTTAACAAGCAGACTAAAACACACCTAATTAAAACTTGTCAAATAGTGGACGAGGTCTAAACACCCCCCACCGTAGGCAAGGAGAAACTCTGCAGAAGACTGACCTGACAGAAGGAGCAGTCAAAACAGAATAGCAGAGTGCACACTTTGAAACACCCCCTGAAGCACCAGCCCCAAGACAGTATAGGACTTCTTCTTAATATAGCCATTACTCTCAGGAGCAGGAATATAACAGGCTTTCCTAACAATTACACACAAAAACAGTGACCTTGACAAAATGACAAGACAGAAGAATTCCCCCCAAAAGAAAGAACAGGAAGAAATAACAGCAAGGTATTTAATCAAAGCAGATATAAGTAAGATGCCTGAACCAGAATTTAAAACAACAATCATAAGGATACTAGCTTGAGAAAAGCATAGAAGACACTAGAGAATCTTTTACTTCAGAGATAAAAGAACTAAAAACTAGTCGGGCTAAAATAAAAAATGTTATAACCAAGATGCAAGACCAAATGGATACAATGACAATGAGGATGGACAAAGCAGACGAATGAATCAGTGATACAGAAGATAAAATTATGGAAAATAATGAAACTGAAAGGAAGAGGGAAAGAAAACTATTGGATCATGAATGTAGACTTAGGGAACTCAGCAACTCCTTAAAGGATAATAATATTCACATTATAGGAGTCCCAGAAGAAGAGAGGGAAAAGGGGGCAGAAGGTGTATTTGAGCAAATTAAAGCTGAAAACTAACCTGGGGAAGGGAACACAATCAAAATCCAAGAGGCACAGAGAACTCCCATCGAATTCAACAAAAGCTGGCCCACACCAAGACATAGTTGTAGTCAAATTTACGAAGTATACAGACAAGGAAAGAATCCTGAAAGCACCAAGGGAAAAAAGTCCTTAACCTACAAAGGAAGTCAAATCAGGGTCGTAGCACATCTGTCCACAGAAACTTGGCAAATGGCATAATATAGGAGAGATGAAGAGTTTCCCTAACAAAAACTAAAGGAGTTTGTGACCACGAAACCAGCCCTTGCAAGAAATATTAAAGGGGACTCTTGTTGGGAAAGAAAGACCAAAAGCAACAAAGACTAAAATGGAACAGAGAACATCACCAGAAACACCAACTTTACAGGTAACACAATGGCACTAAATTCATATCTATCAATAATCACTCTGAATGTAAATGTTTGACCAAATGCTCCAATCAAAAGACATAGAGTATCAGAATGGATAAATAAATAAATAATAAAAAACAAAACAAAAACAAGACCGGGGTGCCTGGGGGGCACAGTCAGTAAAGCATCTGCCTTCAGCTCAAGTCATGATTCCAGGGTCCTGGGATCAAGTCCTGCATCAGGCTCCCTGTTGAGCAGGGAGTCTGTTTCTCCCCTCTCCCTCTGCTGAGTGCACTCTCTCTCTGTGTCAAATAAATAAATAAAATCTTTAAAAAAAAAAAGACACATCTATGTGCTGCTTACAAGAGACTTATTTTAACCTAAAGTCACCTGCAGATTGAAAGTGAGGGGATGGAGAACCAACTATCATGCTAACGAATGTCAAAAGAAAGCCAGAGTAGCCATACCTATGTCAGAAAAAAATAGATTTTAATGCAAGACTATCACAAAAGATGAAGAAGGGCATTATATCATAATTAAGAGGTCTATACGTCAAGAGACCTAACAATTGTAAATATCTATGCCCCCAACTTGGAAGCACCAAATATATAAATCAATTAATAACAAACATAAAAAAACTCATTGATAATAATACAGTAATAGTAGGGGACTTTAATACACCACTCACAGCAACAGACTGATCTTCTAAGCAGAAAATCAACAAGGAAACAATGGCTTTGAACGACCAGATGGACTTAACAGATACATTCAGAACATTAGATCCTAAAGCAGCAGAATACACAATCTTTTGAGCGCACATGGAACATTCTCCAGAACGGATCACATACTGCGTCACAAATCAGCCCTCAACGAGTACCAAAAGACTGAGATCTTACCATGCAGGTTTTTAGACCACAACACTAGGAAACTTGAAGTCACACACACACACACACACACACACACACACAAACACACACATAATTTGTAAAAACCACAAATATATGAAGGTAAAAGAACATCCTACTAAAGAATGAATGGGTTAACCAGGAAATTAAGAAACAAAAATACATGTAAGCAAATGAAAATAAAAACACAACAGTCCAAAACCTTCAGGATCCAGCAAAGGCAGTCCTAAGAGGGAAGTATATTACAATACAGACCTTGTCATGATGAGCACTGGGTGATATATGGAATTGTTGAATCTCTATATTGTACAGCTAAAACTAACATGACACTATATGTTAACTATATTGGAATTTTTTTTTAATTAAGATTTATTTATTTATTTTAGGGAGAGAGAGAGAAAGAGAACACACTGGGAGAGGAAGAGGGAGGGGGAGGCAGAGACAAACTTTAGCAGACTCCTCACTGAGCTCGCAGCCCAATGCGAGGCTTGATCTCAGGACCCTGAGATCATGACCTGAGCAGAAACCAAGAGTCAGAAGCACAACTGACTGTGCCACCCAAGGGCCCCTGGAATTAAAAAAAAATTTAATAACAAAAAATAATCTGGATAGGAAAGACAAACCTCCCCCCAAATAAAAGAAAGTCCATTCTGAATTCCAGTAGAATAATCAAGCAGAGCCATTGGTGTTTGTAGCTTGCTGCATTACAATTTCTTCAATTCTAAGATACACATTTTGTGGCATTTTAATGTTTCTAAAATTGGGATTGCATCTTAAAATCAATGTATAATTTAACATAGTAGGTTTTTCCTCCTAGAAACCTCCTACTAAAATGAAGATGTGTCTTACAATTGATTGTATCTCAGAATCAAGGAAATAAAGTAATTATGCTGTTGCCATAGCAGGCGTGACAATTTTAAGACAAGAATAACTAAGCAACCAGGGAGTAGAGTCCAGGCTTTAGGTTTTTCATGTTACAGCAAATCCACCACAATCGTCATAACCTTTAAAAAGATTGCTAGTTGTCTTATTAGTAACCTGATTGTTCCCAGGCCTCTGCAGTCTGCGGATATGTCAGTCAAACTGCTTTGGCCCCCACATTTTGCTGGTTCAAAATCCTCAGTGCCACGCTTCAGGACTTCAGCACCCCCACCACAAGTCTTCCCACTTAGTTCTGGGAATCCTCTATGCTCAGGGTTAACTCTTCCATGTACTTCTTTTTTTTTTTAATAATAATTTTTTATTATGTTATGTTAGTCACCATACAGTACATCCCTAGTTTTTGATGTAATGCTCCATGATTCATTATTTGCATATAACACCCAGTGCACCATGCAATATGTGCCCTCCTTAATACCCATCACCGGCCTATCCCAATCCCCCACCCTCCTCCCCTCTGAAGCCCTCAGTTTGTTTCCCAGAGTCCACAGTCTCTCATGGTTCATTCCCCCTTCTGTTTAGTGAAATAAGTCAAGCAGAGAAAGACAATTATCATATGGTTTAACTCATTTATGGAACATAAGAAATAGGAAGATCGGTAGGAGAAGGAAGGGAAGAATGAAGGGGGGGGTAAACAGAAAGGGGAATGAACCTTCCATGTACTTCTACTCTGTCCTCTCTGTAGATGTCCACTCTGTGCCCAGTCACTTGAGGAAAGATGTATCTTCTGGTACTCCAAATCTAAACATCATCCAAATAAATTTTCCTGCTTAGTTAAGGGTCAAGTAATCTGGGTCTGCTGCAGACATTTTAGCAGTAGTCTGCACACATTGGAATTGCATGTAATTCAGAAAGTGTGGTGGTTGGGGAGGGTGATAGTGAGAAGCAAGTCCCAATCTTGTCATTTTACAATCTTTCTGGGCATCCTCTGAACTTCTAGATCATAACCAGACAAATACGTGAAGCCCTCAGGTTCTTGGCAGTACACAAGCAATCTATATCTATGAGCCCATTACTGACCAAGTCTTTTCTTGCTCACATACCAGTTTTGCCCACTTTCTTTCCTAGATGACTCCCCACTGTTGCCCCAGAAATTATCTTCCAACATGCTATCCTCCAACATGTAAAAAGGAAACAAAAGTCAAACTTTTGGGAAGGGAGAATCTGTTACCCCACCCTTTTCTCATCCAAATGAAAAGAAAGGAATGAGAACACCTTACATGGGTTCCTTCTAAAGTTTGCCCATTCTGTCTTTTATTTAGCTTAGTTCATAGGCTTCTTTGCCCTTCATCTTCAGCCAAGAGAGCAGTTTCTGCTTCAAAGTCTAGGAGAATTCCTGGAACACTAGCATTTCTGCAAGCATCAAAGGAAAAGTCTATTCTCTAGAACAAAATACAGTGTTTAAAGGGTACTTGCTACATTTTGCGGACCTTTATGTACACACCCTTCATGTTTCCAACAAGAAGAATCTTTGTTTTTAATCTAGGGAAACTTCTACATCTTTCGATCCTTTTCCTTTCCCTTGACTCCATCCCTCCATCTTCCTGTCATTTCTCTTCTTCTAACTCTAAGGATCTGTATGACAAAATTCCTAACAAGCCCATTTACCCCATACATATTAACTCATGAAAATAGACAGCTGTGGGAAGGAGAACAGGTTCTAAATTTTAATATCATTCTTCTGGGGACTCCTGCCACAACTCTATACACCACCAAAGACAGTGAATAACAGTAATAAGCTCCAACTTAGTATCCTGACCGCATGGGGTTTAAAAGGAAAATCCTATTTTATAATATAGCTAAGTATTTTTAAAACAAATTAGTCCATGTAGAACGGCTCCTGAAAGGAAATATCATCCAAAATAAACATCAACTTAACTATTGAACTATGAGTATTGCTAGCAATAACATTTGCAGCTGTAAACTGTAACAAATATTCCAGTTCGTGCTGGATAATACCTCTGGGGAGGGTGAAACATTGCATATATTATTGATGGAGCTGGGTGATAATACAAGATAGTAGTGAAAATAACTTGTAAACTGAAATTAAACATAGTATTCTGGCTTTCCACAAGAAAGGCCCAACTACCAATTTTCTCCCCCTACTCTTGAAACATTCTGACTGGTTTAGGATTTCAACTACATGCCTTATTTTCAGGCTTAATTAAATATTTAAACATTTTTCCTGGTATTCAGCTAAAATGAACAAAATGTTCATGGTAGTAGTTCTATAATATCAGAAATAAAGCCCTAGAGAACTCACAATGGTTAAATCTAGCACTGCAATTGATTGGACTGCAGGGTGAACTGTCAGTTCTTCAGAAGCAATCTGAACCACCAGGGTGGATTATTTTACAAGTTCATGTAATCAGGAAGCAGCCACATGTAGAAGAATGAAACTGGACCATTCTCTTACACCATACACAAAGATAAACTCAAAATGAGTTAAAGACCTCAAGGTGACACAGGAATCCATTAAAATCTTAGAGGAGAATACAGGCAGCAACCTCTTCGACCTCAGCTGCACCAACTTCTTACATGACATATCTCTAAAGACAAGGGAAACAAAAGCAAAAATGAATTATTGGGACTTCATCAAGATGAAAAGTTTTTGCACAGCAAAGGAAACAGTCAACAAAACCAAAAGACAACTGACAGAATGGGAGAAGATATTTGCAAATGTCTTATCAGATAAAGGGCTAGTATCCAAGATCTTAAAGAACTTCTCAAACTCAATACCCAAAAAACAAATAACCCAATCAAGAAATGGGCAGAAGATGTGAACAGACATTTCTCCAAAGAAGACATACAAATGGCCAACAGATGCATGAAAAATGCTCCACATCACTTGTCATCAGGGAAATACAAATCAAAACCACAATGAGATACCAACTCACACCAGTCAGAATGGCTAAAATTAACATCAGGAGATGACAGATGTTGGCAAGAAGGTGGAGAAAGGGGAACCTCTTACACTGTTGTTGGAAATGCAAACTGGTGCAGCTGCTCTGGAAAACAGTATGGAGGTTACTCAAAACATTAAAAATAGAGCTCCTCTATGACACAGCAATTGCACTGCTAGGGATTTACCCCAAAGATACAAATGTAGTGATTTGAAGGGGCACCTTCACCCCAATGTTTATAGCATCAATGTCCACAATAGCCAAACTATGGAAAGAGCACCGGATGTCCATTGACAGATGACTGGAGAAAGAAGATGAGGTATATATACACAATGGAATACTACTCAGCCATCAAAAAAATGAAATCTTGCCATTTGCAATGATGTGGATAGAACTAGAGGGTATTATGCTAAGCAAAACAAGTCAATCAGAGAAAGACAATTATCAGATAATCTCACCCATATGTGGACTTTAAGGAACAAAACAGAGGATCATAAGGGAAGAGAGGAAAAATAAAGTAAGATGAAATCAGAGAGGGAGACAAACGGTAAGAGTCTCTTAATCATAGGCAACAAACTGAGGGTTGCTGGAGGGGAGGGGGGGAAGGGGACGGCATAACTGGGTGATGGACATTAAGGAGGGCATGTGATGTAATGAGCACTGGGTATTATATAAGACTTATGAATCAGTGACCTCTACCTCTGAAACTAATAATAGATTATATGTTAATTAATTGAATTTAAATTTAAAATTTTTTTAAAAACAATAGTCTTTGCTTTTATTAAGTTTAAACCTGCCACAACTCTTACAGATTTATTTGTTCTTTCTTTCTTTTTCTTCTCCGTCTTTCTTCTCCCAAAAATAACAATTATGACTGGTCAGACTCGCTTTCTGAGTTTCACTGTCCCAAGCCTCATGCCACGGGAGCATGCTTGTTCTTCACTACGTAGACTCAAGAGTTACAAGGAGCCTTCAAATCCACTGCACGGTTAGTCGTAGATGTTTCTTGGGCCCTTTGGTAACCTGGGAAGAGAAAATGGAGACGATACAAGGCCAGGAGTTCTAGACTCCCTTCCCCGACCTTCGGGCAGTTTTCATTTATTCCGTATTGGGCTTTTAAATAAATTTATAAATTAGTAGAAAGGGTTCAACTGATTTTCAAGAGTTTGTCAATGTCTGGTGTGGTGCAAAGAGGTCTGTTAGGAAAGTCAGACTTTGTTTGAAGGCTGGGACATACCCCCTACGGTGGCAGAAGGGAAAATACCGCTTTCTCTGATAATAATCCACACACTGCCCACCTCACACGTTCATTGTGACGTTGAAGCACCACCAGGAGTGTGGGACTCGTTGCAGCGGAGCCCAGGGTTCCTTCCGCAGCTGCTTTTGGCCTGGAAATCGGCCACCGCACCACCAAGCAAGCAGAGCCAGGCCCTGCCCCTGCCCCTGCCCCTTTCCCTGCCCACCCACTCTCTACCCTCCACCCGGAAGTGGACCCACTGGGCGGAGGCATCCATTCCACGTGTCAGAGCAACGTCAGAACAGCCGACCACCGGCCAAGGAGGCCGTTCCACCCACTAAGATATGGATCCATCCCTCCCAGCGTCCCACTCCACCAGCCAAGAGTCGGACCCCACAGGTTTAGATTTCAACTCTGCTGGACAAGATTATTTCTCCGCTGGCTACGTGTACGACTCTCTCTACCAAGACCTGGACCTGAACTCTCTTCATGAAGATCTTTCCCAGTCCATGCCAGGCACCGTGACAGAGGCCTCAGCAGACACACATGAATCTCACCCTGCTGCCAAACCAGAGGATCTCACAGAGGCTGAACAAAAGGAGCTCAAATTAGAGCTCACTAAATTGGAGGAGGAAATCGTAACTCTACGCCACGCTCTGGCCGCCAAAGAAAGATGTTGCATGGAGCTCAAGAGGAAGCTGGGCCTCATAGCCTTGGTGGGGCTAAGGCAGAATCTGTCCAAGAGCTGGCACGATGTTCAAGTCTCCAATGTTTACATGAAACAAAAGACGTCAGCTGCCCTGTCCACCATGGGCTCTACCATTTGCAGGAAGCTTGGAGACATGAAGAAGTCAGCCACATTCAGATCTTTTGAAGGTCTGATGGGGGCAATCAAGTCCAGAGTTTCGGGGGGCAGAGAGCTTGGCAGTGACAGCCTTCCTTCTTCAGCTGGGAGTGGAGATGATCCGCCCCCATCTTCAGGGAGTAGGGTTGACCCGCTCCCACTTTCCAGGAGTGGGAATGATCTAGCTCAGTGGAGTGGAGTTGATCTGGTTCAGAGGAATAGAGATGATCTGGTTGCAGGCAGTGGGCATGACCTGTTGCCCTTTCTGGAGCTGTAATGAAGCCCTTGGTTACCTTGCCTGACCACCTAACCAGTGCAAGAATTCCTTTTCCTCATCACAATTGCGACTCTGCCTATCAAAAACAAGCAACGAAACCACAATGGTAAAGTTAAATCAGGAAATGTACAGAGTTCGGTTTTGAGAAAAGTAATTCCCATTTGTACATAGGTGTTTGCTGCTGTTCAGATAGAGACCTCAACATTTTGCACCCAGTTATTTTACACTAAAGTTAGTGGATGAAATGTTTAACCGTACTAGCCTTCTGGAATTGACATTTAAATGGACAGGACAATGGCTTCAGAGAGATCTTAGGCCCACGCCCAAATTCTTTTTCAGAAAAACTAGTCTATCAGAATGCCAAAGTAGTTTTCTTTTTAGAACTGGGAAAAGGTATGAAATAATCTGTAATTTTATTCCCTCCCCATTTCCTTCCTTCCCTAAATTTCTAAAGGAATCTTGAAAGTTCTACCTGACTTACAATTTTTACTTTAAAAAAGATGGTCAAGAACACTCCTTTCTCTGAGACCCTCAGAAAGGAGGGGAAAGTATTAGTAGACTAATTGTTATGTAATACCATAGCTTTAAAAAAACTCAATTTTTTAAGCTCCTAATTAAGCAAAGTAACTTTAGCTTCAATTTAGGAGATTGTTACTTTGGACTCAAGCTGAAATTGCAACTTTACTTTACCTTGTGCTTCTTAATCTTTTTATGTATCAAAGTTTAACCTTTGTGGCAGCATGTGCCGGCCGCAATAGTATGCCATCTAAAAGGGGGAAAAATGTTTCTCTGTTCTGCAGCAATTCCTAATTTGTTACCAGCTCCAGCTGGGTGGCTGGAGGGAAAACAGCACAGCCAAATTCAAGAAAGATAAACTCCTGTCTTAAGCAACACTGCAGCGTTTAAAACAGAATGCTCATTCCTTGTAGAGCTGGCCCTTATGCCTCTGAGCGTACCTAACAGATTTTATACATCACTGGTCTCTTTGACTCCAAGTCTGTCCTCTTTTAAAACTAACCCCAACTGAGAAGGAAACGGAACTTGAGCCCTTAAGGGATTTGGGGAGGGGAACAAAGGGCAGGGATTCCTTCGCCATTTTTAAAATGCCAGGACCCAGCAGCTACTTTCACTCCTCCAGTCACATTGCCTGATGTAGAAGTTTGGGTCTTTTTAGTTTTCAGCCGGGGGATAGGACCTTTATTTGCTTGGGTATAATAACGTGTCACTGCCTAAAGGTAGACCCTCCAATCTAAGAGGGTGATCCTGTTTTATTGATTCTTGAATGCCTCCTTATTCCTTTGGTTTTCCTATAAGCAAAACCAAGAACCACAATACATGCAAAAGCACTCGGTAAATTATAAAGTCACTTATGTCTCTCAACCCTCCACAGACTTCTAAACACAAAGTTTTGCTTGGATTAAAACAAGATGTTCAACTGTTTTACGTGTTTGTTTCTTACTTTGTAGTGTTCATCAACCAAAATGGTTTTTCTGTGCTGAAGAACTAACGACGAACTTGCAGCACACATAAAGTAGCCCAACATGCAAAGGCTTTGACCTCATATGGCAGAAAGCCCAGTGTTAAGGAAAATCTCAGACTGATGTCATGGGCCAACCCCAGAGTATGTTCTATTTTATTTAATAATTCAAGCAAATGCAATAACAGCTTTCCCCCAATAAATCTTCAGCTCCCTAAGAGCAGTAAAGAACATATCTCTTTTTATTCATCACTGTATTCCCATGCCTGGCTCAGGGTAGATGCTCAAGAAACACTTGTTGAATTAATGAAGGAATCAATATCACATACTTCAGACATCAAATCTTGGATTAAGAGGTTATCAACAACATGTTGACAAGTTCCTCCCACTTTTATTTTTATTTATTTATTTTTAAAGATTTTATTTATTTATTTGACAGAGATAGAGACAGCCAGCGAGAGAGGGAACACAAGCAGGGGGAGTGGGAGAGGAAGAAGCAGGCTCATAGCGGAGGAGCCTGATGTGGGGCTCGATCCCATAATGCCGGGATCACGCCCTGAGCCGAAGGCAGACGCCTAACCGCTGTGCCACCCAGGCGCCCCTCCTCCCATTTTTAAACAAAGCATTTTGCTTCCCTATTCAAAGATAATTTAAAGGGTACCTCAGTGGCTCAGTCAGTTAAGCACTTGCCTTCAGCTTGAGTCATGATCCCAGGGTCCTGGGATCGAGCTCCACATCGAGCCCCACATTGGGCTCCCTGAACAGCGGGGAGTCCACTTGTCCCTCTCCCTCCCCCCTTCTCGTGTTCTCTCTCTCTCTCAAATAAATAAATAAAATCTTTAAAAAAAAAGATAATTTAAGACTCTCCCATGTGTCAGGCCTGGTGCCAGGCTCTGAAGGCACAGAAATTAGGCATGGTCCATGTTCTCTAGAAACAAATTTTCAAATTGTTTTGATTCCCTGCAGTAGGTGCTATAATGGTCACTATAGAAATAGATCGAGGAGTATTTAAGAGGTAGAATCTCTGACTTAGGAAACAACTGCAAAGGAGAGAGGGATGGATATATTTGCAAGTTGATAAGGATGTAGAATTAAAGAATACTAGCAATGCTGGAGCTGCACATTTGTTTTGCTTTGGCTCTTTTATTAGATTTCAGCATACCTGCGTCAATAGTCTTGGACATCAAATAAAATGCCTCCGTGAACATGTGGTTACTGGACTAAAGGTTTCCTCCAGACTTCCTTTCTTCTACTTGCTTCTACTCTTCTCATGCATTGCTTCCTCTCATTCTGTAGTCTATCCTCATAATAGCCCCATTTGGATCTTGTAGCCTAGCTTCAATCCATTTAACTTTAACCTGACCATTTCGGGTTGCAATTTCCTAGTTCCTGGAACATGTGAACCCTCAAAAATGCCCATTCCTAGGTCTGGCTCAACTCTTAAAAACCACTAGTTGGGAGGGATATTGGAACAAAATTCCCTGAGGCTCTCAGTTTTCTTGGTCTTTCATTACCCATATGAGTGTAGGGGTTGGGGTAGAGGGTAGAGACAAGGGTTGAAAGTTCTAACTCTCACAGATGACACTCCACGTGCAACTGGAAGGACGGGAGTAGAATACCAAGCCCTTGTACATTAGCATCATACATAACCCAGCATATTGCTAATAGCACTCTCAGAAAAATTCACCAGCAACTTCTGGAGGCTACTTTACTTCTAAGCTCCAGATTTGACAGAAACATACCTACTCTCATAGCTTGCATGGACTGCAGAGAGGTGAGCAGGGACCTCTGGCCCAGAACTTTGTAGGTCTTCTGATAATGCTAATCAATGTTCTTGATGGTTCTACCCATCAAGGAGATGGTGCCACATGTTGATTCTGCTAGGGTATAAGGTCAGTTGTATCTGGGCTATGAAAGTATAGTTCTTGCTCATGAACACCAGTGTAAGAAAAAAGGATGAGTGCCACTCTATCAAAACTACTGGGGCTGGGGCACCTGGGTGGCTCAGTTGGTTAAGTGCCCAACTCTTGGTTTCAGCTCAGGTTGTGATCTCATGGGTCGTGAGGTCAGGCCCTATGTCAGGCTCCATGCTCAGTGGGAAGTCTGCTTGAGGATTCTCTCCCTCTGTCCCTCCCCCACCCCATCTCAAATAAATAAATCTTAAAAAAAAAAAAAACTACTGGAGTCTCAATGCAGTCACCATCATGCCCCATTCCAGCTAACCAGATGCTTGGTAGGAAACTCAATGATGCCACAACTCCCAGTGTCCATCCAGAGCCTCATTCACTAAGCCAAGGGATGAGTGGAAGAATGCCTTACAGATAATGGCCAGCTAGTATGAGCACATTTTTCTACCACTTGATAACCTCTCAGAAATTACTAAGCAGCTCCCTGAAATAGTCAAAAATGCCTGCCTATCCCTGAAGGTTCACCAGGTAATTTAAAAATTCATTCCCTGTTTATTTCTACTATCATTTAAATAATTGATCATCTCAAGAAGAGAAGTGAGTTCTTCTGGAAGTTGAAGGTTTTGATCACCTCTACCCCAGTCCTGCCTACCCACCCTCAGACCCATGGGCTCGAAAGCAACACATCCAATATAGTGCCATCTCTCCAAGGAGACTCTCCTCTCTCTCCTACTCTCAATAACTTGAAGCCAATTGGAGAAGAAATGGTTACCTAACTTACAGGAACAATTCATAGACTTGGCTGAGCTAAACTTTCTTTTTAGAACATTAGAACTAAGAAATAAAAAGACTCAATCAGGTGGGAACTGGTCTGTACAATCATATAAATATAGGCTTTGTTTCTGTTTTTGTTTTTGGAACATATACAAGCACAGAAGTTAATCAACTGAAAGACCAGAGCAGATGTGCAGAGAATTGGCATGTGACTACCTAGACTCACCCCCTAGCCAGGGCTGATGGCAAGACACAATCTCAAAGAAGTGAATGTGAGCTGGGCTGTGATGTTAAAACTTAACCAACACAGAAATCCTCTCTGATACTCCTCAAGTGTGTACCCATGCCAGAAAAGAGAAGAGTCACCTGGGTTTTTAACGCAGCAGAAATCAGTTATTATTACCACTGGGAAAGTTGGATCAGATAGGCAGTCTTTGGAACCACTGGGAAAACTAGGGAGACACTGGCACCCTGGCCAGGGAAAAGGAGGAATCTCTGCTCCTAATATGCTGTTTCTTTAATTATGAGTTTATCTGTTTATTCAACAAATATTGACCACCTACCATGTGCCAGGCACTGTTTCGGTGCTAAGGATTCAGCAGTGAGCAGAACAGACCAAAAAAAAAAAAAAATCCTTGGCTTCATGGATCTTACATTCATATGGGGGAAAATTAAATAATAACATGACAAACACCCATGCATCCACGATACAACTTAAGACCCAGCATGGCTATTTACCAGAGGTTATGAATACTTTATAAAAAGTGCTGGTGAGACTGACTCCTTCCTAATTAGCCTGGTTTCACATAATTCTTAGCCTCTCTTTTTTATTTTGTCATGTTTTAACTTGGAAATATGGCTTCAAATATCCTAATATTGACTTAGAAACCTGTATTGTAACCCAGGCCACACACACTTCTGACCAACTGGCCACAACTCTTCAGGAGTTCTTACTACCCCTTCAAATTCCATAATTCACTGGAATGACTCACAGAACTCAAGAAAGCACCATACTTAAAATTACAGTTTAAATATAAAGGATATGAATTAGGATGGGCCAAGTGAAAAGACACATAGAATGAGATCTGGGAGGAAACCTGAAGCTTCCTGGTGCTCAGGACGCATCACCTTCCCAGCACATCGAGGTGTGATTATGGACCTACGAAGCTCACCTGAGCTTCAGGTATCCAGAGTTTATACTGAGGTTTCATTACATAGGTATGATTGATTGAATCACTAGCCACATGACTGAATTCAACTTCCGGCCTCCCTTCCATCTCCAGAGGTTCAGGGGTCAGGCTGATATTGTGTGGCTCAAATCCTCAAACCTCCTAATAACATGAGTGGGTCTTTCCAACATGGCAGCCCTCATCCTAAAACTATCCAGGGACCTACCATGAACAACAAAGACATTCCTATCACTCAGGAGACTCCAAGGATATAGAGGTCCCCTCCAAGGAGCCAGGGACAAAGACCAGCCAAATTCCTTATTATACAACAAAACCAGGCAATAGAAAGCTGCCCTACAAAATGGTCCCCCAAGCTCCACAAACACAAGCAAAGGGCACTATGCCTCCATGCCAGCCTGTAAACACTTCTTAGAAACAACTTGGCTGGCCAATATCCCTTACCACCACATAAATCTCATGTAATAATTTATTGCATTGCTCCACCACCAACATACACCATCCCATAGTTGTTATAGCTTCCAGACCATTATTTACCCCCCTATTTCCAAATTACTGATCATTGGTAACATGGTAATGATGGGCACCTAGAAAAGCCACAGACCACCAATGGAGAGGTATAAAATACCTTTAAATATATGAATGACTATTGGGCTGAGGCAGTGCAGGAGATAGAACATCTGTTTTACTCAACCTTGCACAAAACTGGAAGGTACCTTTCTTAGCCTATTGAAAAATTTCATATACCCTATGAAATCTTCTATCTCATTATTCCCATCTCTGCATATTTATCTTGGCTTCCATTGATCCTTGCTGAGCCTGGTGCATCCAGACCTTTACCCATCTTCACATATTATCTCCCAGCCCCAAAAACATGGTTGGGAAGCCAGAGCACATCCAAATATTAGCCACCTGCTGGTTGATGCTTTGGTTCCCTCTATACTCAAAACCATAGAAAGGTTATGGAGCCAGAAAAAATGGTGGTGGAAATCAACCTCCCACTGCAAGCATATCCTAGACCCTGGTCAAGGTCTTTCATGGAGCTCTCCTGATGGGATTGTGTGGGGAGTTAAGGGGGGTGGGGCAAACATTTGCATCAACCACCCTGGACATCCTTTCTCTTATTCCTGGCATGCTGACATGGAACTGTCCTTTTTCTGAACTCTGCCCCAACTCTGTGTGACTCCAAACTTTTGGCACCCCAAACTTTGAGCCTACCTCTAGCCCAGTAGATTTGGTATTCAAATCGAATGTTCCCATCAAACGGCACTTGTCTTTTCCCAATGAGCTCTTTTTAATTTAGTTTTCCCTTTGATCTCTGACTCTGTGTTGCTGTGTAAGCCTGATAAGCCTGTGTGAATGTTATGGGACAGATGATGGGCAATTCACACATTCAAAATCACCAAAGACTGTCTAGTCTGCAATGTGTACAGTTGCCAAGAATACATTTATTTTTTTAATTTAAATTTTAGTTAGTGAACATACAGTGCAATATTGGTTTCTGGAGTAGAATTCAGTGATTCATCACTTAGATATAACACCCAGTGCTCATCACAAGTGCACTCTTTAATACCCATCACCCATCCCCCACTCACCTCCTTCCATCAACTCAGTTTGTTCTCCATCATTAAGAGTCTCTTATGGTTTGTTTCCCCTCTCTCCTTTTTTTTTTCTTTTCCTCCTTTGCATATGTTCTCCTGTTGTCTTCCTGAAATTCCATATATTTGTGAGATCAAATGGTATTTGTCTTCTCTGACTGCCGTATTTCACTTAGCATAATATACTCTAGCTCAATCCATGTTGTTGCAAATGGCAAGATACCATTTTTTGATAGTTGAGTAATATTCCATTGTATATATGTACCACATCTTCTTTATCTATTCATCAGTCAGTGGACATTTAGGCTATGGAGACATAGTTTGGCTATTTTTTATAATGCTGTTATGAACATTGGGGTGCATGTGCCCCTTCAAATCTGTATTTTTGTATCCTTTGGGCAAATACCTAGTAGTGTGATTGCTGGATCATAAGGTAGTTTTATTTTTAACTTTTTGAGGAACCCCCATACTCTTCTCCAGAGTGGCTGCACCAGTTTGCCTTCCCACCAACAGTGGAAGAGGGTTCCCCTCTCTCCACATCCTCGCCAACATCTGTCATTTCCTGACTTGTTAATTTTAGCCATTCTGACTGGTGTGAGATGGTATCTCATCATGGTTTTGATTTGTATTTCCCTGATGGTGGGTGATGTTGAGCATCTTTTCATGTGTCTCTTAGCCATGTCTTCTTTGAAAAAGTGTCTATTCATGTCTTCTGCCCATTTCTTAACTGGATTATTTGTTTTTTGGGTGCTGAGTTTGATAAGTTCTAATAGATTTTGGATACTAACCCTTTATCAGATATGTCATTTGCAAATATCAAGAAGGCAAACATTTAGAATAATAAGATGCCACTTACTATGGACCAGAAACTATGCTAATTCATTTCATGCTTTAACTCATTTAATCTTCACTGTAGCTCTTTGATGTAGACTTTTTGTTAGTCTGATTTTATAGATAAGGAAACCAAGACTCAAAGAGGTAAAGTAATTTGCTCTAAAATCTATAGCTACTAAGTGGCAGAGCCATCTGCAATCCAGGAAAAGAGGTCTCACCAGAAACCAACTCTACCGGCATCTTGATCTTGGACTGCCAACCTCCAGAACTGTAAGAAAATAATATCTGCTATTTGATCAGCTCAGTCTGTGGTATCTTTTATAATAGCCCTACCAGATTTGTATAATCTCCTTCATTTTTACTCAAAAGTCACCCCTTTTGACCACCCTATGTACAATTTCAACCACCATATCTCCATTTCTGTCTTTAACATATATCATAAATTCATGTTGTCTGCTGTCTACCGCTTCTACTAGAATATAAACTCCATGAGGGAAGAGATTTTTGTCCATTTTGTTCACTATTACATCCCAAGCATCAAATGTAGAGTCTGGAACACAGTAAGTGCTCAATAAATAAAGGATAGGAGGGAAGAAAGTCCTCATGTCTCATCAAATTCCATAGGACAGGAAGGAGACAGGGCTGGACCAATAAGTGAAACCTGGTCTATACATAGAATGGGGTCATCATGATGGCAAATATCAACCTCAACAAAAGATCAAAGTAGCCAGAGTCAGCAAGACAAACTAGGTCCAAACCAAGGAGGCATTTGAAGCCCCTAAAAACTTATGGGCATGTAGGCAGCCAGCAATTAACTCTGCCACATTCCTGGTTGTTAAGCCTTGTGTCTTTTACTTCTGCTTGCTTCACCTGCTCAGATGTTGGCCTCCAGTATGCTTTAAAGGCTTCTCACTTCTATGTTGGCACACTTGCCCCTAGCCCAAGCAAGATTGGTGGTGATCTGTGGAATGATATGCAAGTCTACTCTGTGCCTTCAGAAGTTTCCTTCCCTCCTAGAGCTTGAGAGGCCTAGAAAAGCAAGTGCTTACATCACTCCCCCCTGGGAGTCTCCCCGGGCTCCATCGGAATCTCTTGCTTTGGCCTTGTTTTCCCTGATGTCCTATCTCATTGTCTGCCACTGGGTTTCATCTCTCTCTCTGGTCCTTTTTGACGGCATCTTAGCTGGGATTTCATTTCTGGATGTTGTCTCTTTAATTACCTTTAAAAAGTCTCTGAGCAGCCAAACCAAGACTAGAGGGCTCCTGCAGGAGTGGATTTAGACCAACAGAATAGTAACTCTAACACACCTCTTTTTCCAGTCACCTCCCTGCCTCACAGCTTCTCTTTGACACTAGGGGGCACTACTCACACGGCCATTTTATTCTGTTTGTGCCATACAAATCCCATGGTCATACTCTTCATCTCTAAACCGCCACCAGCCACATGTCTTGATAAAATGTTTATCATTAAAGCCTAAGTCTATGATTCCCCCTGAAATATGGATAAACCTCACACCAGTTCCTTAAGTGAAAAAAGACTTCTCATTAACTAGGGTTTTAACATTAACTTACAGAACCTACTTGCAATACCAAAAAGGGGTCAAAGTGAATTTGTTGTTAACTCCTTAGAGTACCTGAAAAAGTTTATGTATTTGGTTCAGGACCAGGGAAGTAGAGGGAACTCCTTGTTCTGATCCAAAATAAGCAGTGAGAAATCTTTCTCTGAAGATTCTCTGAGATTATTTGTGGCAATGGAGGGAAAAGAAGAGGATCAATTATTAGGATCACTGGATGAAAAGAAAGGGGAAAAAAGGAAGTCTGCCAGGAGCTGCTCTGAAACTGAGCCAGGAAAAATTCTCAGCTTCTTACAACACATCGTTCCCCAGTCCCCAAACTCTGAAAGCCTCCAGCTCCATACCTCATTATCTTCCTCCCAATCATCTCCTAGGGAGATTCCCTGCCTTAAGTGACAGAGACTCAGAAGTGGGGGATAATGAGGGAGGGAAGAGTCTCCCATTCCTGGCATCCTTAGCTGGACCCCTGAACACATTTCCTTGTAAAAATTCCACCCATCCAAGTCCTATTACTTCCATTGGAACTCTACTTCAGAGCACTATGGGTTAAACATAGCTAACCACCATGCATAATATGGTTTCTAAGGAGAATGCATCCTGAATTCCACATAACTTGCTTCAAATGGGCCGCTGGAATTCTGACATTCTTACATGAAGACTGCCTATGCAACATTCAAATGAGAGAGGAAGATATGTTCATAGGACAAGGAAAGACTGTGTGTCCTTTTTGCTTGAAAACTTTCTTATATTGCCTTTTGATCATTTTAAAGATCAAGAAATGTGTTTTTTAAAAAAAGGAAGGAAACATGCTTCCTCCTTTCTAGCTAGGTCTTGAGGATTCTGAGGCCACTGACCAACATATCCATTGATTCCTATAGAGTCAAAAGCAAAAGTGTTGGCATCTCACTTGTTTGAAAATGTAAGAGAACAAGCAAAAATTTGAAGGAAGTTTGATTTTAGCTTCTTTGGACATTTTGATCATGAAAACTTCTAAAGTATATCTGATTAAAGTGCACTTATTCACTGAAGCTCAGAGAATTAAGTTTATCTAAATTCAGGTTACTAAACTATATTTTATTTTAGCTGTTTTCGTAGAATTGTGAGTGTGTATGCATGCATGCATGTGTGTATGTGTGTGTGAGTTTGTGTGTGCATGTAAGGGAAGGAGGGTGGGGAGAATATGACTCATGCAGTCTTCTTAGTAAAACGGAAAGTTTAGTTAGCTCTGAAAAGATGCCATTACTATGTGAGCTATAGCTCATTGTTTATATGCAAGCTAGCCACCAAATCATATCTATCCTTTTTGGGAGCCCTTAGCAAAACAATGCAATCAACTTCCCTAGTACATGGAAATATTCCTGCTTGCAAGTTGTTTTTCTGAGGGGGGAAAAACATCATTTGAAAATAGCAAGAGATGAAACAGGCTTTTTCATATGATGATTTGGTAATTAACATTCTTTCATATAAGAAATGTCCTACAGTTTCATGCAAGTGGACCCAGGAGGCTCTCAGCTAAGCTGGCCCAAGAAGAGCTGTGACAGGACCTTCAGCATCATGCAGGAGCTGATGAGACATGTCACCATGGAACATGTGGGGTGCCTGGAGCAGAGCAACCACGTCTGCTACTGGGAAGAGTTCCCTTGCAAGGACAAGTCCCTCAAGATGAAGTAAGAACTGGGTAACAACGTTTGAGTGCATATGGGCCAGAAGCACTTCCCGTGCCCCTACCCTGGGCTGCAGGAAGATCTTTGTCCACTCCAAGAACCTCAAGATCCACAAGAGGACCCACATAAGTGAGAAATACTTCAAATGTGAATTTGACGGCTGTGACAGACGCTTTGCCAACAGCAGAGACTGCAAGAAGCATGTGCATTTGCGCACCTCAGATGAGCCTTATATCTGCCAAGTATGCAACAAGTGCTACACGCACCTGAGCCCCCTGTACAAGCACATGAAGGTTCATAAATCTCAAGGGTCAGATTCCTCCCCTGCTGGCAGTTCAGGCTATGAATCCATAAGCTATAGCTTCTGCAAACAGTAAAGATACCGCTAAAACTCCTTCTGCAGTTCCGATTAGCACCAGCCACAACCCTGAACTTCCTCCTTATTTTAATGAATGGTACCTGTGAGGACAAACACAAACACTGTTAACCATAGAATGGATCAAATGCATTTTAAAAAGAAAACTGAGACCAATCAGATGGAAACGGAGTTTTAAGGCAAGAGGTCATATATATAGGGTTACATCTTGTTAATTGCATTTGTCCAGAAAAATTTGGGGATATCCCCTTTTCTTAGGATTAGAACATATGTTTTGGCATTTGAAGGATTTTTTTCTTAAATCTTTTCACTGGTTTTCCTCTCTTTTTTCTTGCTCTCTGCACACTCCATTCCTAAACTCCTTCAGTTCATTTTAACACCTGTCCTGAGAGGAAGTTATAGAAGGCTTGTTGTTGGTGGTGATGTTAAATTGACGGAAATTCTTTGCCTTTGTGGTGATTGTTTAAATTCTCACAGTCTTAAACCATGTCAAAGTCCTGTTATGTCTTGAACTTCTCCTGAAAGCATTACACTTATGAATGTTATTTTTGTCTAATGGGGTCAAAACTGTTGTTCAGTATTTTTTCAGGCTGAGGATGTGATGTTATCTCTACAGGAATTACGACATTTAGTATACAGTTGCCTTTTGTAACAACTTTATTTTTTGTAAATACATATCCACTGATGCCATATTTATGGTTTGTAATTTAATTATTACTACAAGTACCAGGAACTAAACAATATTAATGGAAAAATATTTTCCAACAAATGCTGTACAGCTTTTGATTATAACTGCTTTAGCATTTTGTTTTGAAAGAACATAATTTACAGTTTTTGAACCACTGACTTCTTTCTCTTGCTTTGTAACAGCCTCCTTCTACAAAGAGATGTAAGCAAATGAAATCTTGCTTGTTGTTATTTTTAACACAGATCCCTTCTTTAATTGTTAAATTTTTTCAAAATTGCAGTATAGTGTCAGTTTCCATCTGGGGAGACCCTCCTGTCTTTATCCCTAGCTCAGATGGTTGTTTAACTGGAAGTTTAAGGGTGTTTGTCCTGGATTTTCAGAATGCAAATCAAATATTACTGATCAGTTCAGTCAGTGGTCATGACTTCTCAATCTTGTATTTCAGACTGAAAAGCTGGATTTAATCATCCCTGTCCTACACATATAAACAAGGTAACCTAATGAGTTTTATGTCCCTTAGTTTTTTTATTACCTTACATAAAAATGAACATTTCAGAGGGATGCATGTCTGTGTATTCTATCAAGAGATCAGCCATATACATATAAATGTTTGTATCTATGGCCTATCTAATCTGCCTATCAAATCTAGGTATCTATATATTTTCAAAAGTAACCATATGTCTGAAACAGTGGTGATGAGTAAGGCCAGTTGATCTGTGCTTACTTATTGTTACAGTGCTTCCTAAAAGAACCACAATCCATTTACAACTTGGAAGGCAAAGGCTGATTTGTTTTGCTGTATATAGTTCAATTTGTAATTATCACAATTATTCAAAAGATTTTTATAGCAGTGTACTAACTGTATGGTTCTGAAATTATATTATGGAAAGAAAAAACATTTGCAAAATATGTATTTTAAAGTTCATGGTTTATAGGCACAGATGTTAAAAGCATTGTTTCCATTAAAATCAATAACAATGAAAAATGGTTGTTCGTTTGTTTTAATAATTTTTATTTTGTTATATTAGTCCCCATACAGTACATCCCCAGTTTTTGATGCGATGTTCCATGATTCATTACTTGCATATAACACCCAGTGCACCATGCAATACGTGCCCTCCTTACTACCCATCACTGGTCTATCCCATTCCCCCACCCCCCTCCCCTCTGAGGCCCTCAGTTTGTTTCCCAGAGTCCACAGTCTCTCATGGTTCATCCCCCCTTCTGTTTACCCGCCCTCATTCTTCCCTTCCTTCTCCTACCAATCTTCCTATTTCTTATGTTCCATAAATGAGTGAAACCATATGATAATTGTCTTTCTCTGCTTGACTTATTTCACTTAGCATAATCTCCTCCAGTGCCGTCCATGTTGCAGCAAATGTTGAGAAATCGTTCTTTTTGATGGCTGAGTAATATTCCATTGTATATGGACCACATCTTCTTAATCCAGTCATCTGTTGAAGGGCATCTCGGCTCCTTCCACGATTTAGCTTTGTGATAAAACAGTAACAATCCATTAATCTTCAGTGAAGCAACTCATTTGGACAAACAGTTATTTTACAGTTGTTATATGGAAAGAGACCTGAGTACTACATTGAGGTGTCAGAGTAGGTACAGTATCAAGAAATTGTTCTTAAATAATTTAGGGTGCTGTTTAAAATAACAGCCCAGTCTCTACATTAATAACCAGCCTGGAAATCAGCAAATAGAATGTTGGAGATTAGGAATTTTAAAGAATTTAGAAATATAATGAATAGGCTTAAGCACCTCCTTCTCTTGAAGGGGTAATGCTCTAGGTTGTTTTGGTGGCAGTCAATTTGATATTATACATAATCATTATGAATTCTAGAATTTTGTTTATTCTTCTTTTTGAAGAAATAAAATCTTGGCACATCTTAAAAAAAAGAAAAAAGGAAAAAAAGAAATGTCCTACAAATATTTAAGAAGCACAGTTCCTGTAAACCTTCATGTCATGCATTTATTTGAATGCTGTTCTAAAGACTTTACATCTATTGTCTTCTTTAATCCTCACCAAAGCCCCTCAAGGAAGAAATTTCATAAGTGAAAAAGTTAAGGCAGAAAGATTAAGAAATTTGCCCGTCTCTACAGCTTGTAAATGGCAGAGTGGACATTTGAATCCAGGTGTGTCTGACTCAGATCCAGGTTCTCAGGTAACTGCTGCCTCCCAAATGGCAGAAGTCCTGCTGCCACTGTTACACATTAGTCACTGTTACCAAGGATTATCCAGGAACATCTTTATAGTGCAAGCATCAGGGGCGCCTGGGTGGCTCAGTCAGTTAAGCATCTGCCTTCAGCTCAGGTCATGATCCCAGGGTCCTGGGATTGAGCCCTGCATCAGGCCCGCTGCTCAGCGGGGAGTCTGCTTCTCCTTCTCCCTTTGTCCCTCCCCCTACTCATGTGTGTGTGCATGCATGTGGTCTCTCTCTCTCTCAAATAAATAAATAAAATCTTTAAAAAAATAATGCAAGCATCATGTATAAAACATTCCCAAAGATTTTCTCTGTATGAAGGAGGGCACTTACCAGAGGCAGTGTTCTTGAATATTAATTGCCAATAACAAATCCTTAAAATTAATCTATACTTTCTGTGCAATAGATGATCTTTAAGCAAGTATTTTTAGAAGTAGAATAGGAATAATGCAGTCTGCATAAAAATAGGCATGATGTATAATGGGGATAGAGGTGCCTTACTTGGGGTAGCTGGCAAACAGAGGGGGACAGGTATGAACACGTACACACATGTGCATACACACATGCGCACACCTTGGGAAAGTAGCCCTGTTACCATCCGAGAGACAGAGAGACATAGTGTGTGCTAGTCCCATTTCCAACCTTGTACAGAAGCTTGTTAATATTGAAAGGCGCGAGCCTGGTGACCTGAGCTAGCTTATTACATAGTCCTCTCTTGAGGCTGTGGCTAAATTGTGGTGGAAGTTTGGATCATCCCCACCTCATTTCCTCCAGAGTAGCCCATAAATCTCTAGAGGTGTCAGTTCTTCCTCCTAGCAAGTAAGCAATATCAGTCGGCTCCCCCTCTGGACATGGCTTCTGGGCTTCAGGAGCAGAGCTATCACCCTCCACATCTTTTAAAATGCAGTATGTTAGAAATGAAATCAGTTTGCACCTAGCACCACCCACCTCCACCAGTTTTCAACCAAAGCTTTGGATAGTCAGTGAATCATAATGACTGCTTGATTTCAGAGAGTTCGGCTGAGTTGCCTCTACATTTCTCTGGATGGGTAAATAAGGATGAGCCTAGCTGCCTACAGCAGCTGCTAGCCCCGGTCTGTGAAAGCAGGGTCTGTATCTGCATCCCAACCCTCCACTGACTGGGTGGACCCAACAGGAACCTGTCCTTGGGGCTCTGAATTTTACTTCTGTACTGTCATATTCTCCAAGCCCGGGGACTAGAGAAAAACAGAGCCATTGCCTTGTTGCCAGGGCAACCAAGCAGGTGCTCTGAATCTGGTGGTTCATAACAAAATGCTTAATTTCTCCTTGCTGGGAGGCAGAGGTTGTTCTAGCTAGGGCAGAAGTTAGATTGCAAGTGGTCAGACTGGAACAGTGTTTGCCATGTGGCATCAGGAGGCCAGACAGGCCAGGTAAGTCAGACTCTATTAGGGAAAGCTTACATTGGAAAGTTGGCAAGACAAAGAGCTAATACTTAACCCAAAGGCCAAAGGCTGGGATTGCAGAACCAGGATTTGAGGTTCAGGCAAACTGGGGTTCAGTTTATAGGAAGGTAGAAAGAAAAGAAAGGTCCAAGGACACTGCTGTAAAGAACCTCAGGGTATTTGTAAGTAAAACCAAGACAATATGAAACATAAACATTTGTCAGCTTCATAGCAAAGCATAGCTTTCTGTCTCCTACCTAGCTCTTAGGTGAGTTAAAATAGGCCTTGTTTCTAGTTCCAGTCCCTGGGATATACATGGTGACTTATATTATGAAAATCTCCTTGCTCCGTGCTATGATATTACCTTGGCTCCGTCTGAATACTTTGGTTTACTTTGACCTCTGCTTCACCACAGACTGGCTGAAATTTCAGGCCCTTTCTTTCACAAAGTCTCCTGTCCCAAAGTTTTGCAGATAAGCCTCAGACAAGGTCATAATCAGTTCTTACTTAAGGCTCTGCAGACCTAATGCAGTCCAACTGGCAAATAAGCATGCCAATAAAACAAAAATCTAAATGCCCTGTCATGATCTTCAAGGCTTATCTCATCAATCTCCTCCTATTACCACAGCCTCTCATGTTTACCTCTTTCCAGCTTCACCTGTCTTTTTTTCCTTGATCATGCCAACTTTCCATATCACCCATAGACCCCGGCCCTGCCTCAAATCCTGTACTTTATAGGGGCCTGTCTAGCCTTCCTCCATCCATGCACCTCCCTATAGAATGAGGTCCACAGGTCAAGAGACTTGCCTACTAAGACATAGTACCTCCCATCGTTCTAAATCACACAAGAAATTGCTGGGACCAGAGAAAGTTTTGTCCTAAGAGCATCAAGCCTGCTCCTAGAGTCTGCAAGGACCTCTTTCCCAGGTCTACCTCCTGAGGCAGTCACTCCCACAGATATGTACATCTGTAGAGACTGGTACGCAGCATATCACGGAGTACAGTGACATTGAAAATAATTATTAGATAACATGCTTGGTTAGGTCTATCCAGAAAAAAAGGGTTAAATTAAAAGCAGTGCCTTTGAAACTGTGCCCTGAAGGTCAACTTATTAAGACTTTGTTAAACCAGAAAGGCAGGGAACCTCAGAGCTCAAGTTCCCGTCAAGACACCTTTATTTTTGTCTCTTTTGATGAAACTTCAGGAACTTGCTCCTAGTCTTCCAATAAACTCAGTGCCTATGTTTGAGGATTAAATCCAGCATTTCATAGTCCACTGCAAACTAATGCTACAACACAACCTTTATTACTGATGGTCAAAACTGTCTCTTTAAAATGTTTTTCAAATCAGACTGTCAACCATACTTGGATTCTGGTGCAGAGATTAGAATATTCAGTACTTGCAATCTTAAAAGAGTTGCTCATAGACATTGGCTTGCTGACACAAACTAAATGATAAACATAAATAAAAATGATCGGATGCTATACAGCTATTCAGAAGGTCTATAGCTCCAAGGGATATCAATTTTATTAATGAGTAGTAAGTTAATTTATAGTCTAAGCTGGCCAGTTATTACAGAGGTAAATAGAATTTATATCTCTATTGTGTAAATCTTTTTTAAAGATTTATTTATATATTTTAGAGAATGAGAGTTGGGGGGTGCAGAGGGAGAGGGAGAGAGAGAATCTCAAGCCAACTTCCTGTTGAGTTCAGAGCCCAACACAGGGCTCCATCTCAGAACTCTGAGATCATGACCTGAGCCAAAATCAAGAGTCAGTTGCTTAACCGACTGAGCCACCCAAGCACCCCTTTATTGTACAAATATTTTTAAATGCAATCTGTAGTTAACTTTTAAAACAATCTATTTGACTTTTACTTCATCTTCTCCATTAATTTTCGTAGAAATAATGGAGAGCAGCTGTCTTTCAAAACTAACATGTGCTTATCTACACATTTATGTTTCCCTTTCTAAGTTCAACTAGTTGGTGTTGGGTAAGTAGAGTGTGAAGGGTCATTTTCTTAGCTCAGATTCTTAGAAAACAACATGAAGAAAAACTGTGCTAATTCTTCCCTGGTGATTCAGTCCCAGAGAGGCAAGAACAAAGGGAAAAGGTAAATGAGGCAAGGAAGGACAAAAAGGTAATACAATCTTTTGTGTATTTGCTGAGCTGGTCATATTTACAAAAGAGACTTAACAAGTTCTTTGGTAATGTGAGGTATCTCCAGAAAGGCATTTTGGAATTACTGCATTTGGAATCTTTGGAGGGCAGGCAATTTATCTTTCAGGTTTTTTTTTTTTCACCTCCCCTTTCCCATAAGTAAAAGTTTGCCGCATAGGGCATTAACTCCATGCTGTTCCTACCCTATAAAGGCAAACAAATTTTGATGCTCCCTACAGTTGAGGATTGAAAGACAAGCATTCACTACACCAATACCCACATGACAGATGCCAGAGGATAAATTAATGTACTTCTGTAAAGATAACCATATCCTGCCCACAAGCCATGACTGAGACTGCCACTACTGGATGTATGATGGTCCACCACCATCCACCAACATCCCTCAGTTTTGAGAGAATAGAGAGGTGAATTGAAAGGAAATACAGTGGGGACCACAACCCCCACATCCTTCAAGTCTGATAGTGGTGCAAATCATTGCAATTCTTTCTGGGATAAGGCAGTATTTATAATTTACATTTTTTACTGAGGGGGTAGTCAGTTTCTGGCACTGTCACTTGGCCTTTCTGAAAATAATGGCCCTTAATCTACATAATACAAGAAAGTCATACAAAAGTTCTGAATTGGACTGAATGGACTAATACTGCACTTATCTTCTGGCTATCACAACTCCCATTTAATTGGAAGATAGGATGGTATTTTGGGCCTCTCGATATGAATGCTAATGCCAGCTCAGACTTCATACCTATTTGGAATGCCTGGTTATTGCCCTTTTCCCTGGCACACTGGTAAATGACCAAAGGTCCCCTTAGGGAAGGATAAGAAGAATATTTGTCCTATATACCCTTGTGGCATTGCTAGGTTCTTCCTCAAGGAAACCTGGTCTCCCCTTCAGTCAATGGACTCTGGGTCTATTTAGTTCTAGAAATTGGGTGAGTTTTCACTGTAGCACTGATGTCAGATTTCCAGCTCTTAATTTTCTATTATCCAAATCAAGCAATGCCTAATCAGTTCTCCATGTGTCTTACCCTTAAAATTGCTAGATCCATGTAAGTCAAGGCACTCTAACTGCTATTCTGACTTTGATGCCCATTGCATTAATTATGCCCATCTTGCCTCTGAGAATTAAGTCCTGCCACTGGTCTCTGTCATTGTCCCATTGTCCTCATTTATATTAGATGACCTAATTTCCATGCCACATCTTCAGTCATCGCCTGCAGCGAGCAGGCATCACTAAGCTTCCTAAAGAAACTGGCATACCCAGCACTAGTATATTTCCTATTGCCTCCAAGATAGGAGTGAACTATGAGTCCTTCCAGGGAACTTAGAATCAGTGACAGATCTTCAGGTTATATACAGTAAATCCATTCTAACATTCCTGCTTCCCTGATCCATGTCTTCATTGCTCAATATAATGCCAAGACAACTGGCAACTTCACCCCACATACTCTAAGCCACTGTCATGACCAAATTTCAAGGAGCCAAACTGACAGTGTGTTTAGAGCAACTCTAGGTGCTGGAACATTGAATCCTGAGTTATAGAAGATACACCCATACCTGTGAATTCCACCAAGACTTATAGTCCCTTGATATCCTCTGATATCCGATATCCTCAAAATCCACTTCTATACATGTTCCCTTGTTCCCTGCTGATATATAATGGCCAGATTCTGTCATTTGTTTAATAGGTAGTCTATTTCTTCCCTAAGCAGGGACTGTACCTTTCCTCTCAGGCTGTGCTGAAATGTGATCCTGGTTATTGGCCCAGAGGCAATGAGTTGTGGCAGAGGCAGCTTTAAAACAGAACAAATATCATCTTATTAGCACCTGCTTCGAGTGAGGCCATTGTACAAACTCTAGGAAAGGGGAGGGTGTTTTCTTTGGCAAAGAAAACAAGTGGATTCCACTGGCCCAGGAATATTCCAGGGAATTTTTTAGTTCAGTGTTCTTGGGTCTATCCATTCCAATAGCCTCATCACAGATCTTTTGTGCCCTCTTCCCCATCCGGGTCCTGGTTTTAATATAGTATATATACATAGAAGTTACAAATTTAATTTCCTCTACATCTCTACTGTCCTTATAATTAGGATCTGGATCTGATTTTCAAACCAGTCTACCCTGAGGCCAGACTGCCACTGACCCCTCTGGTTTTCAGAGGATCCCTTAAATATGACATTAAGCTGCCCTGAGTATATCATTTTCTTTTCTTTTCTTTTCTTTTTTAGGGAGAGGGAGGGTGGGGGAGGGGCAGAGGGAGAGAAAGAGGGAGAATCTTAAGCAGGCTCCATGCCCAGCACAGAGCCCAACTTGGGGCTCAAACTCATGACCTGAGCCAAAACTAAGAGTTGGTGCTCAACTGACTGAGCCACCCAGGCGAACCCCCTTTTTTTAAGAGTTCAGCTATTTATTTTTTTAAAGATTTTATTTATTTATTTGAGAAAGAGAGAGAGAGAGAGCACACAATTGGGGGGGGAGGGTCAGAGGGAGAAGCAGACACCCTGCCAAGCAGGCACCCCGACGCAGGGCTTGATCCCAGGATCCTGGGATCATGACCTGAGCTGAAGGCAGATACTTAATCAACTAAGCCACCCAAGTGCCTAAGAGTTCAGCTATTTATTAAACACTTTACAGAAGAGGTTTAGTCCAAAGACCAAAACCCATGTCATCATCAGACTCCTCTGATTCTTCTTTTTTGCTTCTACTTTCTTCTCCTCAGCTGGGGCAGCAGTGGTGGAGGGAGCAGGACCTCCTGCTAGGGTAGCACCAGTGTCTGGGTCAGGTCCACCAGCCCCTACGTTGCAGACGAGGCTCCTGATGTTGACATTGACCAGGGCCTTTGCGAACAAGCCCAGCCAGAAAAGTTCAGCATTTACACACACCCTCTGCTTTAATGAGGGCATTGATCTTAACCTCCATGACTGTCACCTCATCATCATGCACAATGGGGGCCAAGAAGACACAGGCGAGCTCCTAGACAGAGGCCATGATGCAGGCAAATGCTGAGTGGGCACTGCCAGGCTCAGTGCTAGTTGCCTGGCCCCAATGCCAACTTAGCTCCCTCAGAAGGACCGAGCACCTTAGTGGAAGCTGAGGAAAGTATCATTTTCTTTATATAAGATTTCTACTGCCATCAAAGGCAGTCACACCATGTGACAAATCTTATAATTATTATTTTCCACATAATGATCTCAGAATGCCTTGCCTTCTACCTTGCATCTCCTCCCAAGTAACCACAGGCAAAACTTCATTAATTGTGATTTCACTGCCAGAGGTCATTATCCTCCCACTTACCACCAGCAGTGGGGTCTCTATTGCCTTTAGTCAGGTAGGTAACCCACCTCCAAAATTCCATCCTGAGAGTTTTCTTTTTAGGGCTATCCTAGAATCCATTTTCTTAGCCTCAATTTAAAAACAAAACAACAACAACAACAACAAACTGAGCCTGAAGTGAAGCTTTTGTGCTAATGTGTTATTGGAGAGTATAATCTCGGGAAGGCAAGAGTGAAAAAAAAAAAAAAGGAGAGAAGACAAACACAATAGTGCATTTTTTTTCATGTGCCCTCTTTATTTTTTTAATGTTTTTTATTATATTATGTTAGTCACAATAGTGCATTATTAAACTGGCCCTAGCAATGGACTGACTGCTCAGTGTCACGGGACCCCTCTAGATAAAGCCATATGGAGCCCCTCTGTCTTGAAATCTTCTGTTAGAAAGGGTGGGCATTTTATCTGCTGATTCCTTCCTGTTTCCTATCTTCCTTTAGCTGTGTTTGCCTATACAATATTAATGCTCCTGCACGTCCTCATTCCCCTGGACATCCACTGGTTCCAGTTGGATCAGACAAGGCCTTAGAGTTACTGTGACAAGCAGCCAGGAACCATGGAACCTGTGGGCTTGAATGGATCAGTGGAGCCCTGGACTTCCAGCCTGATGCTCACGTAGATTTGCTCCCTCACTTGTCTGAGGAAGCTGAGGCCTTTAACACTTCCTGCCTGACTCACAGATGAAAGCCTCGGGTACCTTAAAATAAGACTCCTGCTTCAGCTTCCTAGAGCCACAGATAGTCTCTTCAAATTTCAACTATTACTTCACCTCTGGACATTCTCTTTCTAATATCCATCAGGCCAGCCGTGGCTCTCCAAGCTCTGTGTCCTAGGGCCCTAAGTTGGCAAGAAAAGTTCAGAAACATTCATTCCAGTATGAAAATCATCATCCTTTGCAGCTGAATACCACCTCTCAAGCCTGAAAAATAGCAAAAAACCTGATAAAAATCCCCTCATGGCCCCCTTCTCTGCAAGACACTAGGTGGCTACACTGTAATTTAGTCAAGATTAATGAAGTGCCTAAACCCTTAACAGTGTTAATAAATTAACTGTGGTTTTCTATTGTCAAAAAAAATTGAGTATTTTGTTGTTGCTGTTGTTTTAGGAAATAATGAGCATTACCTCCTTATTATAAATTCAGGTTTTATAATAATACTGGAATTTTAAAATTAATAAATAAAAAATTTTTAAATAAAAAAATAAAAAGAAATAAATTTAGGTTTTAGTATCATTGGCTTATAAGAGACAAGGTTTTTAGAGAACAAATTCCTTCGTTACCTGGCTGTAGGTTTATTTAAATTCCATTTAATGGCAAAGTGACGTGGGTAAAAAACTAAGGTGAAGTTGCCCCTATGAAACTGTTTAATATATAGGCAAGAATCTGAGTTACCACATCTGTCATAATGGCTAAAATCAAAAAGACAAGAAATAGCAAGTGTTGGCGAGGATGTGGAGAAAAAAGAATGCTCATGCACTATTGGTGGGAGTGTAAGCTGGCACAGTCACTATGAAAACAGTACGGGGTTCCTCAAAAAGTCAAAAATAGAAATTCTATATGATCCAATAATTCTATTACTGGGTATTTACCTAAAGAAAACAAAAACAGTAATTTGAAAAGATATATGTACCCCTGTGTTTATGGCAGCATTATTTACAATAGACAGGCTATGGAAGCACCCTAAGTGTCCACTGATAGATGAATGGATAAAGAAGATGTGAGATACAAATATTTATCTGTATATGAAACAAAGTATTACACAGTCCTGAAAAAGGATGAAGTCTTGCTATTTGTGACAATATGGATGGACCTAAACGGTATTATGTTAAGTGAAATAAGTCAGACTGAGAAATACAAAAGCCATATGAATTCATTCATATATGGAATCTAAAAAATAAAACAAATGAATAAACAAACAAAAAGCAGAATCAGACCTATAAATACAGAGAACAAACTGATAATTGTCAGAAAGAGGGAAGAGGGGCGCCTGGGTGGCACAGCGGTTAAGCGTCTGCCTTTGGTTCAGGGCGTGATCCCGGCGTTATGGGATCGAGCCCCGCATCAGGCTCCTCCACTGGGAGCCTGCTTCTTCCTCTCCCACTCCCCCTGCTTGTGTTTCCTCTCTCGCTGGCTGTCTCTCTGCCACATAAATAAATAAAATCTTTAAAAAAAAAAAAAGAAAGAGGGAAGAGAGGGGTGATGAGCAAATTGGGTGCAGGGATGAGAGATACAGGCTTCCAGTTATGGAATGAATAAATCACACCATAGGGAATACAGTCAATGATATTGGTATGATGACAGCTACACTTATGATGAGCACAGTATAACATATAGAGAACTTGAATCACTATGTTGGTACACCTGAAACTAATATAATATTGTATGTCAACTATACTCAAATTTTAAAATTAAAAAAAAAAAGAAGCTGAGTCACCTCTGAATCCTAATCCAACTATGAAAAATCCTACCTGGTGTGCTTTAGAGGATCTACCCCTACTGCTAAGACCCATTTAGACTTTTCAAATATCTAGTTTTGATTTTTCAAAAATAAATCTGAATATTTAGATTGTCAAAATCTCTGTCATAGAATAGCTCGACCAAGAAAATTCTTTTCCTAAAAGTTCTCTCTCTAGAATTAATAGGTTGGATCAAGGAGGTGAAATGACCTAAATGGGTAATATTGTTACCTTAACCAAATTTTGTTAGAAGACTGTCTGTGGGTTAATGAGAATCATAGAATCTCATCCTTGAATTAAATATTTTGACCTGATCACCTTGGTTGATATTTTGCAGATTCTTGGGACTTGCCCCAAATCAGAATCTATTAGAATGCTGTGTCAAGAATCTGCATTTTTAACAAGCTGTCCAAGTGATTCTTATTTTTGTTTGTTTGTTTGTTTGTTTATTTGACAGAGGGAGAGACAGAGCACAAGCAGAGGGAGCGGGAGAGGGAGAAGCAAACTCCCTGCTCAGCAGCGGGCCTGATGTAGGGCTCAATCCCAGAACCCTGGGATCATGACCTAAGCTGAAGGCAGATGCTTGACTGATTGAGCCACCCAGGCACCCCTGTCCAAGTGATTCTTATGGCCACTAAAGTTTGAGAACCTGAGTGGAAGGAGACAAACACCTCATACACTGCTGAAAGAGAGCAAGTCAGTGGTACTTTACTGAAAGGCAATTTAGTAGAAACTCTCTCAACCAATCCTGAATTAACTAAATTATTAAACTGACACTTTACTGATTCTATAAAACACACTGCTGGCCAGGACCCATTGAGTCCTTTAGTAACTAGTCCTAGTAATCTACTCTTTGATCTGCTCTTGACATTTTGAGTTTTCTGCTTTTCAAAAGCCAGTGGTTTGGTTTTTAAAAAAATACTTTTATGTCAATTGTACTTTTTTTTATTATTATATTATGTTAGTCACCATACAGTACATCCCTGGTTTCTGATGCAAAGTTCCATGATTCATTACTTGCGTATAACACCCAGGGCACCATACAATACGTGTCCTCTTCTACAAACTGAGGGCTTCAATTGTACTTGTTTTATAATCATGTTACTTAATCAGTATTACATAAAAGAAAAGAAAAAGAGATGTTTCAGGGAAAAACTAATTTAATGCTTTGGATAGATTCTAAAGGCACATCACACACATACAAATGTCAAATTAGGAGCAAAAGATTGGTGAAAGAGTATACATTTTTTCAGTTCTTGCTCCACTTTAAAAAAAGGGAAACTAAAAAGCCTAAACAACTCATTGCGCATGTCATTTATCCAAGAAAGATTACATGGAACTTTAATCATGGGTATCATTGTCAACAACAATAAATTCCTTAGTCTTAAAAAGAAATTTTAAAATTTCATCTAAATTAGTGAATGAATATGCCCTTATATTTTTTAAGTAAAAATAAAATGCCTAAGATATATGTATATGTTTATATATATTTTATATGTATATGTGTGTGTGTGTGTATATATATAATATTTTTATGATTCCCCTCTTTAGCCACCTATTTTGATTTATCAGTTTTTATTTCTTTGGTTAAGAGGGCTTCTATCTGTCAAAATATGCATGCTCTTCAATCCAGTAAATATATATCTAGGAACTAGAAATATCATTTATCACTTATCATAATGATAGATAGGTATAGATATATAAATATATAGATATAGCTATAGATAGGTGTATATGTGTGTGTGTGTTCATGTATGCATTGATTATACTAGCAAAACTTAGAGACTTCCCAAATATCCATCAATGGGAGTTTGTTAAACATGTTATCCATTCAATGGAATATTATCCAGAACCATCAAAAATACCAAAATCTACATACGGTAACAAGGAAACATTGTTCAGGTTATTCTGTTAAGTGTTGAGTAAAAGTTACATACACATGGAAAAATATCTAGAGTATTTATATTAAAAAATTCATCGTGGTTTTCTCTAGAAGATGGAAGAAATTTAAGAAAGTTTCCCTAATTTCTACAATGTATATGTATTACCTAGGTATTAAAAATAATAAAAGACAAATAAAAAAGTTTGGGGCTCAGAAAGATAATAATTTTTGATGTTTTAAAATTGGCCAATTCTGATTCTTTGACTACTTAAAACCATATTTATCTTTGTGGGCCTCAATAGAAACTACAACACTGTTCTCTAAATTTTCTCCTAACAAGCAAAGTACCACAATCTTTAGAAAGCAACTTATCACAATGGGGTTTCTGTGGATATTGCAATAGATTTGTATCACTGCTTTATATCATCGAAGGGTATTTATTTACCAATGTCAGAGGGGAAAAGACTTTTTTTGTTGATTTTCATGAGCTATTCTAGAAACTATTAAAGTTAGGTATACAATTATATAAACATTTCTTTTCTCTCAGAAAACATCATTAAGCAGCAAGAACAAAAAAATCTTACCAGGACTTTCAAGGAAAATTAAGATATTTACAGTGGATAAAACCTGTGGTTATAGGTGCTTGCAAAAAGGAACAGATTGTAAATTTTTCTGACTTTAATTTTAAAAGTAAATTAAAAATGTCTTTTATATCTATAACTTCATATGACCATAATATCATATTTTAAGTCCTAATTAAGGGTTTGGACTTCCAAAATTGGAAGAATTTCTCTGAGAACAAGCACACCAAAACACAAGAGCCACTCCAGATTTGCAGAAAAACCACAGGCTTCTTTTTTTGCATCTGCGCCATGTTTATTTTAAAAGTAGGAAAGCCAAATCAGAACAACAATCATCTTTCAAAATGATTTATCTCGATAGTCTTTCCTCTTTTTCTAAAAAGAGTAACTATTCTTAAGACAAACATATAGATCACTTCTATTTCTTTAGGTTATATATACAAAGCTCTTTCTTTTCTCACTACAAATTTTTAGAACTTATTAATTTACGTTTTGGGATTCTTTGCTTTTTTAAGGAAAAATGTTGCACCTTAAATATTTAGTTTTGGAAAGCAAAACTCTTTACTTTGGCTATTTTAAAATTTAGTATGATTCATTAAAAGGAAAAAGCTCTGGGGGTACCTGGGTGGCTCATTTGGTTAAGAGGCCAACTCTTGATTTTGGATCAGGTCATGATCTCTGGGTCATGAGATCGAGCCCGCGGACAGGTTCCGCACTTAGCGGGGAGTATGCTTGGGGATTCTCTCTCTCCCTCTACTCCATCCCCCCCTGGCTCACTCTCTCTCTTGCTCTCAAATAAATAAATAAATCCTTTTTTTAAAAAAAGGGAAAAACACTGGAGGGTATTATGCTAAGTGAAATAAGTCAATCAGAGAAACACAATTATCATATGGTTTCACTAATATGTGGAATATAAGGAATAGCTCAGAGAACCATATGGAAAGGGAAGGAAAACTGAACGGGAAGAAATCAGAGAGGAAGACGACCATGAGATGCTCTGGACTCCGGGAAATAAATTGAGGGTTATAGAAGGGAGGGGGTGGGGGAATGGGGTGACCAGGTAAAGAGGGCACGTGTTGTGATGAGCACTGGGTGTTATACACAACAAATGAATCATTGAAAGCTGCATCAAAAACTAGTGATGGCTAATGGAACCTTATAAAATAAATACATAAATAAGAAGTTTTAAAATTAAAAAAATTAAAAAGAGAAAAGCTCTGAAAAAAACTCATCTAGATTATCTTAAATCTGCAAACTGGAAAAGATCAGATCATTGTATTCTTTCTCACCACTGTTATTTTTGCCAGTGACTTTAATACCATCTTAGATAACTGAATTTCTAAGATTAATATTCAACATGTGGTTATAATTCATTTAGCTCCTAGCAATCTGAGGTTCTACCTGGATGAACTAAATTTTAAAATCCCTAAATTAGTTTCAAGTGTTTTTCCAATAGCAATTCATCCTTTACTTAGGGTATTTTGCTGTTTACAACTAGCAGTGAGTTGTAATCTTAAAAGGAAAGTAGGTAATGATAGAATTTCAAGTTCATGAGAATGGCAATATCCCATGAACTGAATTGTGTCCCCCTCCCCCCAAATTCAAGTGTTGAAGTCCTAACCCCCAATATGATTGTATTTGGAGATAGGACCTTTAAAGAATTAAGGTAAAATAAGTCATACGGGTGGTACCCTAATTCAATATGACCAATATTCTTTTAAGAAGGAAAGACACCAGGAATGCACGTGCACAGAGGAAAGACCATGTGAAGACAAAACAACTAGGTGGCCATCTGCAAGCCACGAAGAGAGGCCTCAGGAGAAATCAAACCTGCCGACACCTTGATCTTGGATTTCCAGCCTACAAACTATGAGAACATAAATTTCTGTTGTTTAAGCCACCAGTTTGTGGTATTTGGTTATGGCAACCCTATCAAACTAATAAAACATCTGAAGCAATCACCAAGTATTTTTAAGCCACAAATAAAAGCCTACAAATGAGAATAGAAAACAAACAAACAAACAAACCAAACAACACTTCGGGAACCTTGCAAATAATTTAACAGAAAACAATAAACTGGTTCTATACACAACAGCAAATATAATGACTGTGGGGTCTGGATGCTTTAATGACTGACTACATCATGGTTGAATTGACTGCTCCAAAACTGGGCCACATTCAGAGTTGCCATCTTAATCACTATATATGGATTGGGACTGAGTCCAGAAAAGATACAGGGAAATCATACTACTTCTAGTATTGGTCTGATTGGACTTTCTGATTCAAAGGAGACATTCAGGGACATATATTCTATTTCTACTTATATTCCAAGACTATGGGACATATAAAGTTTTTCTCATAATGTTTTAAGGGTTGCTTTGTTGAAGTTACCGAATACAAAATTTGACAAGAGCATGCCCCTGCCTCAATTACATTTACTCTCCTTGAGTTTCTTTTGACGTTTTTGACAATTAAAAGGTAGTTAGCCTTTTTGTTGACTTTGGATAAAGTTGCTGAAGATACACACAATTTCAACCACATTCATTTCTAATTCCAAATCATTTCATGATTTTTTCTCCCATTGATCTATGAATAATTCAGAATAATTGAAATCCTTAAGGAATATATTTTAAGTATAACCCCACTTTTTAAAAATTTGTACCTTGTTTCAATTTGTTCCCATACTTTCATGGTATCAGGAAGCTAAATGAAATGCATTTTGGCTTTTTTTCCCTAGATTTTATTTATTTGTATGAGAGAGAGCGTGCATGAGTGGGGGGGAAGGTCAGAGGGAGAGGGAGAGAGGGAAAAGGAGAGGGGCAGAGGGAGAAGAAGACTCCCTCTGGGCAGGGAGCCTGATGCAGGGCTCAATCCCAGGACTCTGAGATCATGACCTGAGCCAAAGGCAGACACTTAACCTATTAAGCCACCCAGGTGCCCTTATTTTGGCTTTTTAAAATTGTACACATAGGGTATTTCAAGGCATGGTAAAAAATCCAATCAGTCTCTTTTTGATCTTCCCATTCACATGTCATTCCAGTCTTTTTTTTTTTTTTAAGATTTTATTTATTTATTTGACAGAGATAGAGACAGCCAGCGAGAGAGGGAACACAAGCAGGGGGAGTGGGAGAGGAAGAAGCAGGCTCATAGCAGAGGAGCCTGATGTGGGGCTCGATCCCATAACGCCGGGATCACGCCCTGAGCCGAAGGCAGACGCTTAACCACTGTGCCACCCAGGCGCCCCCATTCCAGTCTTTTTTTATCAAAGATCCTAAACCATACTGTGAGCCAAGTGTCTGCTCATTCTCACCCACCTTTCCCACCCCTGCCTTACTTTAGGGGGTTGGTCTCCCATCCCCTCCTGCATTTGTCCATGTTGTAGCATTTTCTCTGTTGCAACAGAGTGGGATTTGGTTCATTTCATTCCTGGTGGCCTCATGAATTCTAGGATAACTGTCCTCCTTCTCTATTCCCTGTGGTTCCAGTTACATTGGCCTCAGGGAGAGGTGAGATGGTAAGGCTGCTCTTCCATTTACTGCCTTGTCTCTTAATTTCCTGCCTACAGTCCCAACACCACCAACATAAGGCTGCAGAATAGGTACTATGTTTTTCTGAAGAACTGGGAGAAAGCTAGAGGGAATAACAATGTAGGAAAAAACAAAGAACTGGATGCTATACGTCCAAAGAACAGAAATAAGTTCCCTTTAGGGGAGCAGCATAGTTCCTAGACTTGTTTCACCCTCCCTCAAAGGCCCCAGAGAGCCCCTCCTTTTACCTTCACAGTGAGATTCTAATACTGCTTTATAAATATCGTATTCCCTAATACAGGAGTGATATACTAGTCCTAGGCTCTGTGCCTTGTCCCCACTTCCACCTAGAGCTACTCACCTGAGGTTAAACATTTCTCCAAGCCTGCATTGTTATATATAGAATAATAGTACTTAGGATCCTCAGCAAAATTTTGGGACTTAAAGCATACACCCTTTCATGGAACCTTTGATATTTTAGAGGAAAGCTATGCCTCCAAGCTTCTCCTAAGGGAATCTAGTAGAAAACACACATGCACATACATACACACTCATGGGCACACATACGTGTATCACATGTGTGCACATAGCATATGCACGCACATGGTTACACACATGAATATGTATTAACGCACATGCATGTACACATACTATCATACCTTTCCCCAAAATATAGAACCAACCAACCTCTCATCAAGATCCTTAATTGCAGAAGAACCTGCAGAAGCTTTTAAATTTCACTTTTCTTTGTCTCTGACCAGAGAAAGCTCTTATACTGGACTTTCTCCCTAATTAATCTCTGAAAAAGGAGGGAGAAGAGTGGAAGGTTAATTTCTCTATCTAGATCAATGCTAAAGCTAGGATTTACATATTCATTTATACCACCCATGATAGAAATAAGAAGTTCATTTTTTCTAAGAAGGATATCCATATAGCTATGTAAGTGTAGATATGTATAAACATTTGGTATACATAAAATGAACACATCATAAGTAAAATTTTCCATATATAAACTCTTCTGCGGCCACTATCCTGATCATAATACAGAATATTACTATCACCCAGAAGTTTCTCTTGTACTCTCTCGAGTCCTTCATTCTCCAAAGTTTTGACTTCTAACACTATGGATTAAATTTGCATTTTCTTGAACTCTATATAAGAAATCATACAGGATATGGTTTTTGTGTCTGGCATCATTTATTCAACATAATGATTCTGAGATTCATTCACATTGTGGCATATATTAGTAGCCCATTCTTTTTTATTGCTGTGTAGTATTCCATGGTATAAATATACTACAATTTGTTCGTTCATTCTCCTATTTATAGATATTTAGGTGGTTTCCAACTTGGAGCTATTATAACTAAAGCTACTACAAACATTCTTGTATATATTTTATTGGACATATGCATTAATTTCTATTGCATATATACCTATGAGTAGAATCGCTTCTAGGGTAGGTATACAGAAACTGCCCAGGTTTCAAATTTGGTTGAATCAATCTGTGTTCCCATCCTGCAAGGTATGAAAGTCCCAGTTGCTCTTTATTTTTGCTAACACTCAACACTGCCAGTCTTTATCTTTAGTCCATTCTCTCGGGACTTGTGGTAAGTTTTAAGAAACTAAACATTGTTGTGATATTCTTATAAATATTTTATTGCTATGGCTATAAAACAAAACAATAATTCCTAACATCTTTCAGATTGTACCGTGATATATTCTGAGGGATCACTCAAGAAAGTATATAATTTTATCCTAGCTGGGACTAGATAAAATGATACTGGGTCACAAATTTGAGGTAGATCAAAGTTTACCAGCACCAACCGGTCATGTGACAAAAAATTCAGCCTGAACCAGCAAATACATGAAGTGCACTTATAGTAGCAATCTATGGTTAGACTGAGAGATTGATGGCTTATGAGAAATAGAGTAACAAGTTTACTAATGCTATAAAAGATTACCAATGGATAATCTATTACATCTAGGACCAATAGGAGATGGTGTTTTAGATTAATTACAAAGTGGCCATAATTATTTCCCTCTCTACCCCTTTGCAATGAGTCTTTGCAGTTCCTCCTGTCAAGAAGAGGAGTCAATCCTCCCTCTCCTTGAATTTGGGCTGGCCTTGTGACTTGCTTTGTTCAATAAAATCTGATGAATTGACACTGTGCCAATTCTAGGCCTAGGCCTCAAGAGGTCTTTTAGGCTTCCACTGGCTTTTTTAGAACCCTGAACATTCACCATGTGAATAAGCCCAGGCTAAACCCATATGGTTCAGTGACAGATCATTTCAGGTGAGGCCATTCTAGACCAGCCAGCCATCATCTGAAACCTGAAGAGCTGCTCGGTTGAGCCTAGTCCAAATTGTTAACACATAGAATAATAAATCAAATAAATGGCTGTTGTTTTCAGCCTCTAAATTTTGAGGTGGCTTGTTATGCAGCAAAATCTAACAAATACAGGAAGTCTATCACAAGTACTTGATAAAAAAATTCTTTTTTTTTTTTTAAAGATTTTATTTATTTATGTGACAGAGAGACAGCCAGCGAGAGAGGGAACACAGCAGGCGAGTGAGAGAGGAAGAAGCAGGCTCCCAGCAGAGGAGCCCGATGTGGGACTCGATCCCCAAACGCCGGGATCACGCCCTGAGCCGAAGGCAGACGCTTTAACGACTGCGCCACCCAGGCGCCCCTGATAAAAAAATTCTTAATTATCATTATGAAAAACTCAAACATAAATTGCTTCTGAGTCCTGCCAATAGTTGCTGCTGCTGATAATAGTACTCAACATTCACTGAATGGTATGTTAAGTGCTTATATATGATATCTCACTTAATCCTACCATAAATCTATTAGGTAAACACTAGATTACAGTTGAGAAAACTGAGGTTCGCGTCAGAGTTGACTCCAGAGCTGACTCTAAAGCTTAAGCTATCAGCCACCTCACCACCAGCAGTGGTTTATTCTAACCCAATACTACTTTTACTGATCACGACAATTTAGAGATAGGAAATAGATAGCCAAGAAAAACTATGACTTGCTCAAACCAGTCCCTGCTAACTCCTAGTCTAATGTAGTCTTCTGCTAAATTTTTTTGTAGCTTATAAATTATATGAATGTTCATAATAAAAAATCTCTATGGTAGTTTATAAAAGAAAATATGTAAGCTAATATCGTTTAAAATTTTCTTTCAACAACCTAAAAGGGATAACAAAATTTCCTCACTGTATGGAAACTTCATAAAATGCAATCTTAATAGTACAGTTTTATAGGGAGTACATAGATATATTTGGTTTATTTGCGTAGTGTAAATATCATTTTAGGTACCAGGAAGAAAATGAGAAAATGAGACCGTTATATCACTGTAACTATTTTTGCAATTGTATTGTGATTTTTTTTCTTTCGGCTTTACAAAATTATGTTTTCGATTTAAAACTTAGTGTCTGGGAGTGAGCAGAGAGAAGGCAAATAGTAGATCTTTCTGAGTTTTGGAAATCCTCTGGGATTTCGTAAGAGGATAGAAAGCTTCTTAAAGTGCCTTGTAAATATTATGATTTCCTTGTTGAACTAATGAAACACAAAAATAATTTAGATATGTGTAAATTGGCCAAGCAGAAGTTAGCACTTCGTAATTCATCTCCATCTTAAGCTGACTGGAACCCTATCAGAGAGAACTTCTTCAAGCTCATAATCCAAATCCATAAAATGGACTAAAAATGACAACACTGCTTCCCATTCCAAATTCTTTATTGTTTCAAATCACCAACAGAATCATTTGAATATCAGAATAAATTCTATTGACAGAATGCATTCAGATATGGTGACAAAAACAGAAGAAAGTAACCATTATCAAGTGCCTATGCAAAGAGACTTTGTCTCATTTGGTTCTTGTGGCACTCTATTTCAGATATAGAAATCAAGGCTCAGAGAAATTAAGTAAGTTGCCCAATGCTATGACACTGGCAATTAGCAGATTGCAGAGTCAAATTCAGGTCTCTCCGATTCTAGAGCCCATATTCTTTCCATCATGCTACACACTCTCCTTAAACCTTCATTAAACAAACTAATTACTAAATGGATATGGATCAGTTATAAAGGATTTCTTGCTCATGCAAATCAGCAAAATAATGTCAACATGTGTTTTCAATTGGAAAAGGGGGAAAAACACCTTTCTATAGAATGTACTTATGTTAATAACCTTTCCCATTCACAGGCAATAATCCTCATAGCAAATTAAATATATTAGTGAGATTGAAACACTGTATTTTTTCCTCCGTACTAGTCTAGACAAAAATCTATTTTTTATTACCTCAATTTTCTTATCCTTCTTCATAAATAGCAATAGTTTTTAAAGGTGTTCATCTCTTAGAACCTGGGAATTTAGATGATAAGAAAAGGTACAGCAAAGTTTTTTCTACACAAAAATTATAATTATCTGTATAAAAGAATACATGATTTATCTACCTCCCTGCAAAGAGGAGGTAGGAGGGCATGAGGAAACGCTCTAGAATGATGAAGAAAGTAGTATCTCCACCTTTAGAGGCCTGCAGATTATGCAAATTTGTTTCTTGGTCCAATTAGACACCTGAATAGACTCTAGTTCTTCCCTCCCTCCCTTCCTTCCATCCTTCAATAACCACTTATTAAGTATATCTAGGTACCAAGCACTGACTTTTGTGTTGGAAACAAAGATAAATAGACTAAGTCCCTGTCCTCTAGGGAATCAAAAATTTCATGGAGGAAAGACAGTCATGCAAACAAATTACAGCTCTGAGTTCACTGTTAGAGACATGAACTAAATTTGAGAATACAGGTGCAGCTGGGGAGTATCAGGAAAGGCAGCCTGGAGGAAGTGGCATTTGAGGAAAATCATGACATAGGAGTTGAAATTTTCTAGGCAGAGAAGGCATGGTAAGAAAGAACCTGGCCAAGTTCAAAAGAGGGTGGCTAGAGGGGTCTAAAGACAGGGGTTTACTGACCTTTATCCTCAAGAATAAAAGGTGAAAACTAGAGTCCAATGAGGCTTTCCACAAATCAAAATTTAGTAAATCTGCCAATTTCACTCCTAAATCAGTGTTGCTCAAAATTTCTTAAGGCAAAGGAATATGATAAGGATGGGGTTGGGGGTGGGTAATAACCTAAAGCAACTTAGGGAACATGAGATATCTGTAGTGTTATAATTTTTATATTAGATCTGGGGTCAGCAATTCTGCACCCTGCCACCAATTTTCATAAAGTCTTATCAGAACACAGGCACACCATTCATTTACTTATTAAGAAGCTGCTTTTTATTACAACTGTAGGACAAAAGTTGCAAGATATCATCTGTCCAAAAAACAACATATTCCCCATCTGAACTTTTAATAGGGTTTCCACTAGAGCTATACGTTAATGCAAATAAATCTCAGAAAAATAATATTGAGGTAAAACATGTTTCGATATTATAAAGAATCATGTTACACAAACTGTAAAAAGACCTCAAATTTACTAGTTTTTAGAGATACATATATTAAAAGTATAAAGACAGGCATGACAATAATAAATATCCAATTCAAGACAATGTTTCTCTCTTTGGAAAAGAGAGAGAATGTAAGCAGAGAGGGATTTTAACTACTTGAAATTTCTAAAGCAAGGTGGTGAATACAAAAGTGTTTATTATATTATTCTCTATACCTTTTTTGTATGACTGATGCATTTCTATTTTAAAAACTCTTTGGTTATCCAAAAAAAAATAAAAGGCAAAAGAAAGAAGAAGGAAAAAATTAAGTGGAGAAGTTATAGACGTTTCTATTTCCCCAAAATGGCTGCAACAATATCTTCCATCCCATATACTCTTCTTACAATATGACTTTTGACACCCCTCCCATCAAGAGGTATGGTCAAAAGAGTATGGTACAGGTGATGCTGTAGGACTTTCAAACAAAGCCATAAAGAGTGATGCACCTTATACTTTGCTCACTGGAATTCTCACCCTTGAAGTCTTCAACTACCATGTAAGGAGCCTGACTACTCTGAGGCAGCTATGCTGTGAGAAAGACCAAACTAGCCCATAGAGAGAAGTCCATGGAGAAGTCCTGAGACTTCCAAGGGAGAGATGCCTAGATAGTTCCCAATTGCTCTAGTCTCCATTCTTCCAATTTTAGTGCATCTGATTATAATAGCATAATAAATTCTAAGCCAGATCTCAAGGCTTTCCAACTGAGCCAATTCAGAACTCCTGTGCTGCAGAAAATGTGAAAGACAGTAACATCACCGTTGTTATTTAAAACCTCCCAAATGCGTTTCACAGAGCAAGTTGTAACTAGAATTGACCCCATCGTTAGAAAATAGAGCCTTACCTGCCTCCAGTGGGGAAATCTGAGCTGAATTGATCCAAAGACCCACAAAGAGGAGGACCAATTCTAGAAGACAGGAGGAGTGCCTGGCTGGCTCAGTTGGTAGAGCATGCGATTCTTGATCTCAGCATTGTAAGTTTGAGCCTCATGTTGGGTGTAGAGATTACTTAAAAATAAAATCTTTTTTAAAAAATTTTTTAGAAGGCAGGAGAAAGCATGTGACTGAAAATATGGATAAATTGTAAGTCCTTAGTGAGAATCCCAGGTCCCCACTTCTTTCTGAGCCATCAAAGAACCAGAGGCACTCATTGCAGGAAAGACAAGGATTATTCTCTGGACAAAATGAATGGAGAAGCCTTGAGAGAAACAAAAGAGGGACAGCTGAAGGGTAAAGAACATTGGCTAAAGATGAAGGACACAAGGGTCTAAGCTCTAACACTGTCATTCATTGATTACATGTCCTTGTTCAAATCGTTTTCTTACTTGTTAGAGAGAAGGTAGACTGGAATGATCTCTAAAGCAGATGTCCACAGTAAAAATTTGTAATTCTATTAAAAAGAAGGAGCATACCCTTTAAAATATAGCCATATTTAAGTAATGAGTCACAATATGAAGTGTTTAGTTCACTTCTCATAACATGTAGTTCTTTTAGAAATAGCACTAGAGATTACAACAAAACCTTCAGTTAAGGCACTTTAATGACACCCTCCCCCCCCCCACATACACATGCAAGGGACCAAATGAAAGGGTGTGGGCCATGGTACAGGAAACTGAAGGGATATGCATGAATCTAGGAATGTAGAACTGTTACAATCTGTAGACCCAAAGCAACAAGAGAAAGGGAAGGTTATCAAAACATGGAAGAGTGAGTCAGTAGGAGTAGTGACTTCCCAGGAAGGCAACAACAGCTAGGGATGAACTTTCAGGGGGAAAGCCAGAGGAATAAATATACTGACCTCATTCTTTTAGTTTCCTATTTGTGCTTCCTTCTCACTGGCCAGACTCAACTGGAAGCCTGAGAGCACTGATTCCACTGATATGTTCCTTGCCCTTGGACTCTAGGACAGCAAACAGGTAGAGTGGCTCTGGTGGAGCAAAAGGAAGACCACCAACATAGAAGTGCTGATGAAAAGGTGATAATCGTAGCTTCAGAGAGCCAATTGAAATTCACTTTTTTAATATACATGAAAGTTCTTGACTTTGGGACGTTAGGTGAGAAAACTGGAGATATTCTGTGGTGTGAGGAGTCTAGAATAATTAGTTCAAAAATCTATCTTTTTCTGTTTTGCCTGTTCTGAGTTGAACAAATTTTGAATCATGACTGATGGCATAAATTTCAGTATTTGCTCTTGATCCATAAATAATTCCTCTTTTCTTTGCCTGTTCACATCCAAGTTGTTTTAGCTGCTTATGTGATAATAAAGCATGTTATATCAGAACTGTCTGATATTTTATTTTTTGTCAGAGAACTTCTATCTTGCTTTTTCAACTGAACAACTTCCTAAGTAGGCAAAAAAACATGCAGGGAAAGAGGGGAAACCTTACTTATAGTATGTACTGTGTGGAGAAACACAGAAGGGTGTATTTTGTTACATATAGAATCACTATTTGCAATTACTTATTTATATCCTAAGAAACTTACTACACACATAAGCTTATGTTTCAGGAAGTAATTAATTTGGTCTCCACAGGACAAATATATTTTTTCTGGGTCTCGCACCTCTAAGTCCTGTCCTACCAATCCTTTGGGATCTATATTGCCTAGATTAACACAAATCCTATACAGTCGAAGTAGATACCAATTTTCACAGTTTTCCCCCAAGAGTTCTCCACCACATTAACAAGGATAAATCCCCTCATGGGGGTGAGTACACAAAGTCTTGACTAGTTCATCTTTCAGAACTTTTCTACTTCCCTTCAAAACGTTGGATTTATATTTCCAATGGTCAGTTATACATCTCCAACTAGTTCAGTTAAAAGCATCACCATCTACCCAAGATACCCATTTTTCTCCCAAACTAGAAACCCAGGAATTTGTCTCAGCATTTCACATTTCCACATCCCTCATAGTCACACATTTTACAAGTCTGGTAGGCTTGATTTTCTAGAATATTCTGGAATTTGCTTTTTCTTCTCTTATCCACTGCCACAATTTTTCACTGAAATTGATACAATTGCCTCTTCACTAAACTTTCTGACTGGTCCCTTAGCTTTTCCCTAAGGCATCCTTCAAAATTCCTTCTGTTATCTTTCCAAATGCATATTTAATTACATCAGTGGACTCCTTAAAATTTTAGTTTCTCCCTGCTGCCTGCAAAATCTGCTTTGAATGCTAATCTTCACCATCCACCCTTCTCCATCTAGTCAACCTTTCTCTGATATGCAATCTCTTTTGACCTGTAAAAATGCACACCTTCTGTTTGTAGGTAACCATTCTCTTCTCTTTGGGCATTCTCTGCTTATCTAAATCCTCTCTGTAATAATAGCATGAAAATAATTTATTGTGTACTACCAAGGGATGGGTGCTCTGCTAAACACTATACGTTCATTAAATGTTATGAACACCATTTTACACTGAGGAAATTAAAACAGGTAACTGGTCCAAGATCACATTTGAAGTAAACATCAAAACCGGGATTATAATTCAGATCTTTCTCAATCTATGAGTTGAACATTTAAATACTGCCCCCATTACAATATACCATCTAACTTAGGTCAAGTTGTACCCCTATCCTTACACTTCCAGATCATTCTGGTCCCCCTTCTCTCACTGCTAATTACTGTTTAAACTGACAACAAACTACTTAGTACTCAACAATTCTTTAGTATTTTCATCTTTTCTAAATCTTACCTGAACTAGGTTGTAAATTCTCTGTAGCAGGGAATTAAAGAAACTCTTAACATGTCTTCACAAGGGTAGAGCACATTCTTATAATAGCAAATACCTATCCCTCATTGGGGCAGGTTAGAAGTGTGCTTTACATATCTCCATCATCTCATTTACGCATGTAATGAATATTCAATATTTGCTGTACTTAAATCAGGAGCAGACAAGATGAATTATATTTAGAGAATATAAGTGAATGTGAATTTTTCAGCAAGGGCAGAGACCCAAAAAACTTGTATGTATTCCATGTTTTCTGTCTCTTCCATGTTGGGTCATCCTTTTTTTAATGTTACTTCCGGACTTCGCCAGACTTGTAATTATTTTAATTGGTTATTACAAAATTGCTGCTCTACCTCTACGGTAATAATTAGCACCAGTCTGAATACTCAAGTTGTGGATTTTGGCAAGTATAAAGTACAAATTTTGTTACATGTATTATTTTATATCTATATCCCTTTATATATCTCTACTTTCACATGCTCTCTTCCTTCTTACGAAGACATTTTCATTTTAAATAAACCCACTGTTAGGTAATCCTGTGTTGGGCCTATTTCTGATCATTTATTCCTGGCGGGGTCTTTGGAGTTTTTTCTTCTGACATGTGTAGTTATGCATCCTTTGTAAGTGTTCTCCATGCCCCTTCAATCCGTTAGGTCAAAGGCGCACTAACAAGGTCCAGAAAACAGAAACGTCCGATTCTGGCGAGCGGCCCTCCGGGTGGCAACACCAAAACCTCTGTGGCCAAAGGTCCAGGCGTGAAAGCTTTGGGTCAGAGAGGGCGATACCAGCGGGACCAGCGGGACCAGCGGCCTGCGGACCCGAAGCCTCCACCTCGACCCAGCCGCGGGAAACCACAGGAAGCAGGTTTCCGCGCGAAGACAGCATTCGGGCTCGGCGGGAAATTCGGGCCCGGTAGGAAGTTACCGAAGCAGAAGCGTCCTCGGTCCTTCCCGGGCGGCAGGTCCCGCCAGGCCGCGGGGCGGGCCGCGTTCGGCTGAGCGCGGCAGAACAGGCTCAGTTCCTTCTGGGCTTTCTCAGAAATTTAGGCCGCACCCGCCCGCACCCCCATTTTCATGATCATACAAGTGCACGTCAGAGTTGCTTATTTTGGATGTGTTTTTGAGACCACAGAAACGTATCCGCTTAGGCCTGAGGAGTCGCTAGCGCCCTGGGTCCCAAACACAGGACTAACACGGGAACCCGTGGCGTGGGCTTTGCAACCGCGCGAAACCTTCAGACTAGAGGGCGTTTCCAGGGCCCAGGTGCTGGAGAAGGGGCGAGTAACGGCTCTCCGCAGCCCCGCCCCTCCACCCCGCCCTCCCCGCACCCGCCCATTTTAGTTCTCTCGGGGCTGTAGCCTTCCCTCCCCGCCCCCTCACCCCCCGCTGCTTCCTCTTTAAGGCGGAGCCGGGCGTCGATCTCGCGAGATCCGGGTTGGCGCCGTGACCTCCATGTGGGAGCTAGAGCTCTATAAGTAAACACTCCGTGCAGCGCAGACAAGGCTTCTTCCTATTTGTGAGGCGGGGGCTGCGGTGGCGGCGGCCCCTGCGTCTGGTTCCGGTTTCCTTTCCTTCTCAGCTCCGGGCAGGCGCGCGGGTTAAGAGTCGCCGCCTCCTGTGGGGTCCCGGCATCTGGTCGGTTTCCCTCATTTGTGTGCGCGCTCGCCTGCCGCCCGCGGAGAGCCGGAGCCGCTGGAGAAGCGGGCCGGGCGGGGCGCGGCGTCCGGAACGCAGGGGGAGACAAAGCCGGGCCAGCCCCCTCTCCCGGCGCCAAGATGTGGATTCAGGTTCGCACCATCGACGGCTCCCAGACGCGCACCATTGAGGACGTGTCTCGCAAAGCCACAATTGAGGAGCTGCGCGAGCGGGTGTGGGCGCTGTTCGACGTGCGGCCCGAGTGCCAGCGCCTCTTCTACCGGGGCAAGCAGGTGAGGCGTGCCCACCGCACCCCTCGGGAAGCCCGGGGAAAGGGCTACAGGGCGCCGCCGGAACGCGTAGGCTGGGCGGGCCCGAGGGCTTGGTCCGCCGCGCGCGTAGAGAGCACCTGGCTCCCCTTCGGGTGGGCAGCCCGGGAGGCTCAGAGTGCAGGCCCAGGGCCCGCCGAGGGGGCGCAGCGGGGTCCCTATCAGCCCCAAAGTGCAAGTGCGGCTGGCAGGGTCAGAGGCGGAGGCACCCAGAGCGCGGAGACCTCAGCCTCCCCCCCTTTTCTCAATGGGCCAGTACAGCCCGCCGGAGTGCCTGGGTTCCCTCGCTTCCCGCGCTCGGCGGGGTCGGCGCCCCTGGAGGCGGGGAGGGCAGCGGGCTCTGGCGGCCATGCCACAGTGCTGGTGGGGAGGGCCGACAGCCCCGGCTCCCGGCAGCGCAGACCCGGCTAACGGCTCACATTGCTTCCGTGGCTCGTCTGCGCTCCCGGCTTCCGAATAGGAGGGGGGAAACTTACAGCTCGCTTCCTCTTAGGCAGGAACCCTAGTTCTGACTCTTAACTGCGAAGGGGTCTGAACACACTAAAGATTCGAAGCGTTTCCAAAACTTCTGGCTCCCCTCCGTCATCTTCTCTTCTAGAATTGGAATCTGTCTTGAAGATTAGGGACTTGGACTGAAGGAGCGAGCTATTGATGTAATTCGGCATCGGGTTTAAACTCCCAGGTGTAGGCAAGGTAGGGGAGTTAATCCCAGAATGGAAAGGAGTATGAAAGACTGTTTTGCTCTTTTTGCTTCTCACCTTCTGATGTAGTCCCCCTCACACAAGCTTTTAAAACAGCAACTGGAGCATAGCCAGCGGTACATACTTGAAGGCTGAAAGTGGTTTTGGCAGTGAGGGTGTCTGTGGGTGTCTCTGGTAGTTGTATGGTATGGCCATGCTCTGGCCCATTGAAGATTTTTCCTCTCCGACAGGTCCATACCTAGAGACCAAGCCTACCTAATTTTGTTAGTTAGTTTGTTTCGTTTTGTTTTTCCGTTTTTTTCTCCACTAGAAAGGTGGCATTCTCCAGTTGGATAGACCACAGTTTGGCTTCAGTTCTGTGGTTTGGAATAAATGTACTCTTTGATTTGGTGGAAGTAGCATTTTCCTATAGCCACAAAGGATTTGAAAGGAATATTTTTCTTCCCTTCATAGGCTTAGCTTCAAAAACTGCCCAGAAATGTTAGAGTAACAAGATTATTATACTCTGAGAGAGAAAGAGTCAGGGTTTATTTTAATTTGTTGTTAAATAAATGATAACATCTTTGATAGGTGTCTGACGCTGTTTTATATTGATCCTTTACTGTTAGACTTGTAAAAACAGGTGTTCAATTTAGTTGTAAACTTTGCTTTTGAAATCATGTGTGTTAAACACTATGTAGCTTTGTATTGCTGATACCTTTTTATCTATTGGTCAAAGATAAAAATTATGTAATCAAGTCTTCTGAATTTTATTTTCTAGCTAGGAATATAGTAGTACATGAATTGCTGGGATACTTTGACTTTACAAGAGATAGAAATGAAGCGTGAGAATTGTGTTTTCTGGGAAACACTCCTAAAGTCTAATTATCGAATATGCTACTAAAAGAAAACGTGGCACCTGGCTGTCTTGAGGAAGAAGTAGAAATTGAGTTAAATTCAGGTCAACAAAGTAGACTTCCGGTAAACCAGGAAACTTGTTCCGGATTTAGGGAAAAAGTGTTGAGGATAATCACCCTTTTGTACTTCTTCCCCCAGGACAGTTGATAACTCACCGCTTTTGATTTCTTCGGCTCAATTATAAACCAGTAAGGATGAGGAATGGAACTTTGGTGCCCCATTGAGCTGAAGACAGAAGGAAGACACTGCTTCAGCTGTGTTTACTTTGTGAGCTGAGGAACAGCCATGGCAGTGGTTACTACCTCCATTCTCTTTTACTCTTTGGAGTTCACAGTCCATGGACAAAGTAGTAGGTCTATAGCAGACAACTATTGGATTGGCATCACAGGGCTGCCCCTAGCCTATAAAATGCCTTTGTGCTTATTTGAAAAAGGCACTCCTTTACTACCACATAGTGAAAAATGTCATAAATCAAATTTACAGTATCTGTGATGTAAATGGTGGTACCCTTTGCCTTTATTCCCCACCCCTTTTATGTTAGGTTTGTTGCTTTTAGTCTTTGATATATACCAGAATCACTTGTGGATATTAATTATAAGTTCTCAACCCACCCCAGAATTGCAAGTGGTTGAATTTAACAAGACCCCATGGGAGATTCTGATGGCCACCAGAGTTTGAAAATGGATGTTGAAGAATAGTCAGTCTCCTAATTTCTTACTATTCAAGGTATGGTCCCTGAATCAGCAGGACCTGCAGCATTAGCTTCACCTGGGAGCCTCACACCTATTGAAGTAGAATCCAAATTTTTAACAAAGGCCCCAGGTAATTTCTAGCAAATTAAATTTGAAAAACAGTAATTGTGTAATTGACTCCACTTTTGAGGGTCAAGATAGAGGGCAGCAATTGCAGGGCTATAAAAGTTCTGGTTAGAGTAGGGTAACCTCACTTGGATATTACTGTGGGAGGTTGAGCGTGCATCCTGGGGATTAGGTCTTTAAGGAAGAGTTACATTGATGGATCTCTAAATATTTTGAGAATCCAGAGCTTTTCCTACTTTGAAAGTATTCTGTCACTTCCCCTCATTCTTTTGTTTATACCACTGTAGGTGGGACATGAACCAGAGCTGAAGGAAAACTGAGTAGTACCCTTTTAAAAGCCCCTGGATTCTTTATTTTTACATGGAATACAAAGTAAAAGCATTTGCCTATTTAAAGGGGAGAGAGAAAGTGTGTGTCATATCTATATTATATATATGATATGAAAGATACATGAAAGTTGTTAAGGGATGCAGGTTGAGGGCATTGTTATCAGTAACCCCTTGGGAATGACCTCTCCCATTGCCTTCTCAGCTATTGCCAGTTGGTGTTTCCTTCCTAGTTTTACTTCCCATCACTGTTGCAGTTCTTCCTGTTACCTGGAATTTCTTACTTCAACCCCATATACATGCAAGACTGAAGTCTGGCCAAAAAAAAAAAAAAAAAAAACACCCCAAAAATAAACACTCTAGGGCCATTCTTGCCCCTCTAGTATTTTAAATACTGCACTCCCATGTTCTAGGATGGCAGTTCCCAAACATTTTCAGCTATGAGACACTGATGGACTATGGTTACATGCCTGAAACTCACGGGTGTTTGTGATTTCTAAGTGATTCAATCCCTTCTCCACTTGGGGTATAATATAAGTGGCAATAACTTCCAGTCTACACTTCAATTAAATTTGGGAGAACTTCACTAGTTTTCAAGTAGCAATTCATTCACAAAAGCCTAGCTGTGTGGAAGTTACTACGCAATGGATAGTAATCACTATTTTATGAAAACTGGAAGAATACGTATGAATTAGGGGAGAAGTAGATACTCTGGGTAAAAGTGGCTGTTTTAACAAGCATGAATAATTGAAGGAAAAGTTATATGTTAATGTGGGCCTAACGTCTACAATAGGACCTCATGCCTTGATATGCTTAGTGTTTTCCTGACTGAAGACATTGCTCTTCCTTTCAAACCAAGTACCATTTGAAGCAGCTTATATTATTTTGGCCAGTCACTTAGTAGAAACTTGTCAGAGGGATTTGAGTATAAGAATGTCCCCGCTGTCCCTCTGACTCTTGTGCCTCAGATTTCAAAGGAAAATTGTGGAAGCACTTTGAATTTCCAATTATTTTACCATCTTCACAGCTTTCTTCATTTTGGGAGATGTCCTTCCAGTTAATTGCATATTGTGTTACTGGGTTTTTTGTTTGTTTTGCAGTTCTATACTGTTAAAAGTTTGTTTTTTCTTCTACTTGGACATTCATAATGTGCAACAGTTGTATGTTTAATCAAGTTGTACTTTTTCAACTGATTCAGAATTGGTATGTCTTACTTTTTGGGGAGAAAGGGGTATTGGAGAATGTCAAAATGAAGGTGTGAATGTTTAGTTATATGTTTAGTATAGTTTTTTTGCTCCTTGAATTTTTCTCTGGGAGTTGAAGATTAGGTGGGAGTTGTGTTTCTTTTTTTCTTTTTCTTTTTTTTAAAGAAGGTAAGCAATATTAACAATTTCTAATCCCTGTAAGGGCTTATTTGCTTGTTGACTTGGGAAACTCCTTAGGCTTTTTTGGAATAAGCATGTGAACCAACCTATGAGATAGTGTCTAATATCCCCACTGGGAAATTTGTGAATTGTTTAATCACTTATTGTAGTAAAAACTGTGAATATCTAGAATATGTAGGGTTGTGCTAGATGTGTTTTGGGACCACTTGAATTAAAATTATTTATCCAGTATATTGTAAGTTTATCGTTTAAGGACAAACTTATTCATTCCCTTTGGTGGACTTTGGAAATATGGTCTTATTGTGTTAAGGAGTTGAGGACGAGGACGGGTTTTATATACAAAGAGGGGAAAAATGAACAGTGGTTAAATTGGTGATGTTTCTGGGGAAATGATAGTTTTGATCTTCAAGGAGTTTTTCTTACTGTATTATGGTAAAATGGCCAACTGAATTTTATAAAGAAACAAAATGGAAACTATTAGTTTTCAAGGGTTTCTGGAACAAAGCCACCAAAACCTAGGTGGCTTAAAACAATAGAAATTTATTGTCTCCTGTTTCCAGAGGCTGTGAGTCTGAATTCAAAGTATGAGCAGGGCCATGTTCTCTCTGATGTTTCTAATAGAGACTCCTTCCTTGTTTCCCTCAGCTTCTAGTGTTACTAGGAATCCTTTGTAAATTCCTTGGTTTGTAGATGCAATGCTCCAGTCACATGACTGCCTTCACATCTTCTGTGGTCCAAATTTACACTTTTCATAGGGATGTCGATTACAGTGGATTAGGGCCCACCCAATGTGACCTAATTTTAACTTGATTACTGCTATAAAGACCCTGTTTTCAAATACATACTGAGATATTTGGGATTAGGACTTTAGTATAATGGGGAGGAGGGGTTGTCACAATTTAATCCATTGCAGAGACCTTGCCAAAATATGGGTAAGTTGCAAGATAATTTATTCATTATTCATCCTGGAAGACTTTTCATGATACAACTTGACAACCTTTACAAATGGATAGAATTAGAGAACTTCAGGCAAGTGGAATAGCATGACCAGCACTTGTAATTCCTGCTTTAATTTTTTTTCTGCTTGATTTAAAAAAAAAAAAATTGCTGACAGTGCTTCAGAAACATAAAATTGTTAAATGTCTTCATGAGCACAGGTCATAAAACCACTCACCTTCAAAATTCACCTTTCTTACAGTGGATTCAGGTACTGTTAATTTAAATAAGACTTGGGGAGAAGTTTGGGGTTTTTCTGCCTACATGTTGAAGTCATGTAAGCAATGATATATGTTTGGTTTCATTGGCTATTCATTTTCCTGATAGCTAATATGGAATGATTGTCAAGAATTTATCGAGGTCTTGAGATGCTGCTGCCATCAGAGGCCATAAAGTAATAGGAATGGTTTCAGGATCACTAAATTGTATTGCTGTGAGTTTTAATAATTTGGGTAACTAAAGATGTGGAAAGATCAAGTTTTGAGAGAAGCATTTTAATCTTTTTTTATCCTTTTTTTCCAGTTGGAAAATGGATATACTTTATTTGACTATGATGTTGGACTGAATGACATAATTCAGCTACTAGTTCGCCCAGACCCTGATCTTCCTAGCACATCTAAACAGATTGATGTACAGGCCAAACCCTGTTCTAATAGCCCACCTAAAGTAAAGAAAACCCCAAGGGTGGGACCTTCTAGTCAGCCGTCTACATCAACTTGTGATTTTCTTATTGATCCTGGCATTGGGCTATATAAGGTATGTTGTCTTCTTTGGACTTGATAGTTGTGAAAATACAGATGTCTCTTTAGGATGTTGCAAATAAGTGAAGATTGATTGTCATTTGAAAGTAAAGACTGAGCTGTTGATACTTTAACTTCTAAGTCTTTAAAAATTGTGCAATATGTAGATAAATGTATAAAATGTAAGTACAGCCTAAAAATACAAAGCAAAAACCTGTGTAATTCCACTGAGGTTAAGTAGAATAATGCCAGTTCCTTTTTAAAGCCACTACTAGAACATATCTCCTTTAAGAGGTAAACTAATTCCGATTATTCTGATCTTTTTTGTTTTAGTGTTGCTACTTTTGTTATCTCTAAAAAATGTTTTGTCTTGCCTATATTTGAAGTTTATCTAACAGAATTCTATTTTTTCTCAGCTTTGATTTTCATTTTATTAACATGCCATAATATAGTCAGTCAATGATTAATAGATAAATTTGGGCTTTTCCCAGTTCCACCTGTTTTGAACCTTCTTTGTGTATCCTGGTGCACTGTTCTAGAATTTCTTTAGGAATTTTTACCTAGAAATGGAAGTGCCGGTTCACTCACAGGATACTGCCAAATTGCTCTCTACTGTGTTCTGTTGGTCTGCTTGTGTATCCCTATGTTTGTGCTCTTGTAAGTACTGTATGTAGCCTAGTAGACTGTTATCTCCCTATCCCATATCTCCCAAATCTATTCCTATTTAAGGGTGTCTTGGTGTTCAGCTTTTAACACTTGCATGTAAAAATTTTAGAATTAGCTTGTCATACTCTACAGATAAGTAATACAGGATTTGATGGGGATTGTACCTATAAAATAGCTTGCAGAATTGACAACTTTATGATGTTGAGTCCTTCATTCATGGACATGATAGATGTCTCCACTAACTTAGATCTTTGATAGCTTTATCAGTTTTCTTTACATATCTTATTTCTAGTGGTTGCATTTTTAATACTATTATAAATGGTTATCTTTTAAAATCGTGATGTTTGCCTACATATAGAAATGCAGTTGATACATTTATTGACCCTTGTATCTACCAACATTTTCAAATTCTAGTAAATTTTGTAGAAATAATTGAATGACAGTTTTGCTTCATCCTCTCCTATCCTTAAGATTGTATTTTCTTAATTCTTAGCGGTTGGGACAAATTGGGACCAAGCCTCAATTTTTCAGAGCATTTTTAAGGCTAAAAATTAAAAACTAGTAATTGAAGTAAATTAGTGAAGAAAATGCAAATAAAGATAATTTTTGATATAAGGAAAAATGGAAACAAATCCTATGTATAGAATTAAGAAAACTGGCCAAGAGCTATATCTCAAAAGTATCTGGCCTAGATGGCTACACTGATGAATTACCTTAAACCTCTAAAGAATAGATAATATAATTATCTAAATTGACCCACAACTTAAAAAAAGGAAAGCTTCCCATTGCTTTTTAAATTTAATATAACACTGATATTGGTGTGCTTTTTGTTATATTTTAGTATCACTACATATTGATGTAAAACTGAAGTTATATTTAGCAAATAAAATTATGGCTGTATGTTAAAAGAATAATACCTTGACAAAGGATGGTTTGTCAAGAAGTGGGCTAGATCGTTATTTGAATTTTTTTTTTTTAAATATAGAGATGTTTCAGGTATATAGCTTTATAATTTGCCTTCTAAAATTCAGGTTTACAGCTTTATAATTCGATACACTACAAGGTGATCACCACCATAAAGTCTAGTTACCATCCGTTACCACACAGTCGACCCCCTTTGTCCATTTTACCCAACCCCCAATATAGTAATATTAATATAATTCATCATAGTAATAAGCCAAAAAAACCCAAACGATCTAATCTAAAAAAGAGATGCATTTCTGATTTTTTAAAAAAATCCTTCGTAAGTAGAACAGATGGAATACACAAATATTTTAAACTGTACCAGCATCATGCTTAATGGTGGGGAAAAGCCAGAAGCATTCCCATTAAAGACAGGAGTCAGACGAGGAAGCCAGTTAATGCTGTTACTTAACATCTTTCTACATGGAGATAGGCAGGAGAACAACAAAGTGTAAATATTGAGAATGCAAAGTTATTATTTATGGCTATCTGGAAAAGCTAAGAAGATAAACATATTAGAGTGTTACAAGCAATCAGTAAGGTGGTTCTTTAAATACTAATAGCTTTCCTTGCTATAATCATTTAGTAAAAGAAAAAACTTTATAATAAAATGTAGAGTCTGGGAATAAAGTTACATGACATGGGCAAGACTTCTATCAACTAAAACAATGCTTTTTATGTATTCAAAATTTAGAATTTTTTTTAAGATTTGAGAGAGCGTGAGCAAGCACAGCAGGGAGTGGGGGGCAGAGGGAGAGGGAGAAGCAGGCTCCCTGCTAAGCAGGGAGCCCAACGAGGGGCTGCATCCCAGAACCCCAGGATTGTGACCTCAGCCAAAGGTAGACACTTAATTGACTGAGCCACCCAGGTGCCCCAGAATTTAGAATTCTTAATGTCTATTTCCATATTGTCTACAGCACCTACTGATATCATCCCTCTGAGTAAACAGTATTTTCTATGTGTTTTTTGTTTTGTTTGTTTGTTTTTAAGATTTTATTTGAGAGCGAGAATGTAAGAGTGGGTTGAGGGACAGAGGGAGAAGTAGATTCCCTGCTGAGCAGGGAGCCCACTGCGGGGCTTGATCCCAGGATTCTGGGATCATAACCTGAGCCGAAGCCAGACACTTAACCAACTGAGCCACCCAGGCGCCCCTCTGTTTTCTAAATAAACTTGTTTTAGAACAATTTTAGATTTATAGCATAATCGGGTAGATACTACAGAGTTTCCATATATCCCACTTCTGGTTTGCCTTGTTAACTAATATTTTACATTAATATGATACATTAGTTATAAATGAACCATATCTCCTTAGCTTTTATCTAACATCCTTTTTCTATTCCAGAATCCCATCTAGGATGCCACATTATATTTACATTAGTGCTATACTAAATAGTTGTTGAATCTCCTTAGGTTCCTCTTGGCTGTGACAGTTTTTCAGACTGACTTTGTTTTTGAAGACCTTGACATTTTCGAGGAGTACTGGTCAGATATTTTGTAAAGTACCCTTCTATTAGGATTCATCTTATTTTCCTCATCATTAGACTGGATTTACATATTTTTTGGAGGAAGACCACAGAGGTAAAGTGCTATTTTTATCACATTCTATCTAGGGTACAAACTACCAACATTCTATGTGCTAATTATAGGTTAGATTTTTACATCAGTAGTAACTTACCATACTGTTGATGTGAACTGTAATCACCTGGCTGATGAGGTAGCATTTGTCAAGTTCCTTCACTCTGAAGTTACTCTTCCCCTACCCCTTTTTCATACTGTATTCTTTGAGATGAAGTCCCTATATGCTGCCCACAGATAAGGAGGTGGGTTAGTTACAAACTCCACTTCTTGAGGGTGGATTATCTACAGAATGTATTGGGAGTTCTACATGGGAGACTTGTCTCTTTTCCCCCATTTATTGAGTTAGTCATTCACATCAGTAGGGATATTTTCCCCTCTGTGTCCCTTTGATATACCTCCATTATTGTGGGGGTGTTTTGTTGCTTTTGTTGAAGCACTTTCTGGAACTAGAAGATGCACCAGGCTCATCTTAGTTATTTCTTGCCGCAGTCCTGGAATCAACCATTTCTTCAAGGAGCCTTGATTCTTTTAATTGGAGAATGCTATTAGAAACCAAGATCTAGAGTCTAGGTATGTTCTTTGCTACTAGAGTATCGTTGTTTTTAGGGCCCCCAGCTGACAGACTAAGGAAGTATATGTATGTATGTATAAGAACTCCTATATATCCCTTATCAATAAGTATATAGCCATCTGTATATTAAGCTTACATTATTTTAACTATTTGGTTAAGGGCAATAGTTCAGAAGCTGCTGCTTTTGGCTTAATATGTTTTGGGCAGTGAAGGCATGAATTTGTTTTCAAAGAGGGCCAGTTTATATAGGTATCCATAGGTCTGAACTTAAGGTTAAGAATTTCTAGTCAACTTAAATTCTTTCTGTTAAGTAGGGCTGCCTAGTTAAGTAGGGGTGCCTGGGTGGCTCAGTCAGTTAAGCAGTCTGACTTTAGGTTTTGGCTCAGGGTCATGATCTCAGGCCCTGCATTTGGCTCTGCACTCAGCGCAGAATCTGCTTGAGATTCTCTCCCTCTCCCCCACCCCCTGCTTGTGGGCTTGTGCTCTCTCAACTGTATTACATTCTGTTGAGCATATTTCTCCGTACCCTGCCATATCTCCAACCTAATTCAAAAGAGCATTTTGAGAAACTTACTTCTCTCAGCAGATCTGTGCTTTTTTTCAGTGTTAGGTACTAGAAGTAGTAGATAAAGTACTAACTTTTTAAAAATGTTTGGGTGAGAGAACATGCATAAGCGGGGAGCTCGACACAGGGCTTGATCCCAGGACCTCTGGATCAGGACCTGAGCCAAGGGCAGATGCTTAACTGACTGTCACCCAGGCGCTCCTGCTTTTGTTTCTTTTTAAAGAGGATTTTATTTATAGGACACAGGAGTGGTTTTTTGTTATATGTTTGGGTTTTTTTTTTTTTTAAAGTAGGCTCCACACCCAGCGTGGAGCTCAATGCAGGCCTGAACTCACTACCCTGAGATCAAGAGTTGGCTGCTTAACCAACTGGGCCACTCAAGTACCCCTGTTTTATTTTAAGTAAGCTCTACACCCATTGTGGGGCTTGAACTCACAACCCCAAGATCAAGAGTCACCTCCTTTACTGACTTGGCCAGTCACCTCTCTAATACCTTGCTTTTTAAAGAACCCTTATAACTTGTATTAATATATAGCACAGAGGTTAAGAAATTCAGCTTTGTCATCAGACTTGCTTTCAAATTCCAATTCCGCTTCTTCCCATTTGTACAGATATAATAAGTTTTATATTGTCTTCCTTTCCTCATTTAGAAACACATGAAATCTGGAACTTAAACTCACAAAAGGCTATACTGTTGTTTGTAATGTTTAATCAGAGCTGCATTTAACTTATTAGTTGAAGAGGCTAACAGATTTGGGTTTTTTGTTTTTTTGATGAAGCTTAGTAATTGTCATAGGTATTTGAAATTTTCACTGGTTTTTATTTGAGAGCGCAAGCGTGAGCAAGCACCTGGTTGCGTGTGCGTGCAAACGCACAAAGGGAGAAGCAGAATCCCCACTGATCAGGGAGCCCAACATGGGGCTCAGTCCCAGGACTCTGAGATCATGACCTGAGCCAAAGGCAGATGCTTAACCAACTGAGTCACCCAGGTGCCCCTGATTTTTTTTTTTTTTAGCATGGAAGTGCTTATTTCTGGATAATTCGTCCATTGGATGAATATTTGGTTATCTCGTATATATTTGTACTAGCTATTAGAGATGGAAGGATAAACAAATGATATTGTCCCCTGCTTTCACAGAAATTATTAAAATTTACCTTTGGCTAACCTGAAAACCCTTAGAAGCTGCTACTTTTAAGATGATTTGTTTTGAATATTTTCCTTTGAGCAAGTCTATGAATAGTATATCAAAATTTAATTTGTTCCTAGATCACTAAAATTGGGAGGTTTTTTTGGCCTTTATCTTGAATTCCCGCTTATGTCACTTGTGCTTTGTAAAGATTCTCCTTTTATAGACATAGGGCTTTCTATAATTAAAATTGCTTTATGGATGAGCAAACAGATTTGGGGCTTTTCCTTTTTGCCTAAAATTTTCCTTGGACCTCATGCAAGTGGATACAAAAAGTGAATTTTCAAGTCAGTATTTCTCAAAACTGGCATAGGTAAACATTTAAACATTTTTTTATTTAAAATTTATTTTTTATTTGTTTTTTAATTTTAATTTTATTTAATTTGTTTTTATTTTATTTAAAAAAACAGAATTTTAAACTGAAGTTCTTGTCCACCATCATTCTTGTTTTGCCCTATTTGATGTCTGAAACTGACCAAATGTTCAGTTATCTTTTCATATGTTGTAAGAAAATACCACACTCAGAGAGCCTATGGAAGATTTTGTGGAGCCTTGGCTACAGCTGTTTCCATGGTCTCTGGGAGGTAATTTTCTCAAACAAAGTGGACTTCTGATATCTAAATAGAGTTTAATTCTGGTTTTTTGGATGTGGAAGCTTTGAATAACTCACAATAGATCCTACTGTTGAAATGACTGTCATCTTGGCCTAAACTCTACAATGAGGATAATAAGGCTTTAGAGTGTAGATAAGTTAACTTTTTTAGATAAGTTAAACTTTTTACATATATTCTGATGTTCATTACAGGAAATAAAGGAAAGGGGAAACTTCTCAATACTAAGTAAAAGTCATGGATATTTTAATATCTCCTATCTTTTGTAATACAGCGCAACTGTGCTGTTTGATTTTGAACCTTTTTGAATATGAAACATAATAGACAATACAAAAAAGTAGAGCTTAGTGAAATAGCAAGTCAATGTCTGTAAATACCAACAAATTAGGAAATACAAAAGCAGTACCCCAGGAACTTCCCATGGGCCCCCTCTTGATTATTACTCCTTCCTCCCTAGTTATAACTGATACCCAAATTTCTAAGTAGTCATTTCTTCACTTTTGATTAACTTGATCCTATCATTACCCTTTAACAACCTCTTAATAACCTTTAACCTATGTGTGCATCCTTTATTTTCTTTCTGAACTTTATGTAAATGGAACCACATTGTGTTGTATTTGTAAATTTTTAGAAAAAACATAAAATGAGAGTCATGTTCAAAGTCAGAGAAATCTTTATCAGCTTAGCTGATATCTAGCTAAGCTGTGTATCTCCTGAGGACCACTGTATTTCCTTTTGTACCTCATTGGAAAATAAGCACTTTGTATTGTAGTTATTAAAGGAGGTAATATATGTAACAGTGAATTGCTAATATCTTTACTAAGAAGACCATGGTATTAAGATTGTACTGAGATTTAATGAGTCTTAAAATTGTGCATATTGATACTTAGCGGAAGGAGACTGTTGTTTCATTTGTGCCTATACTTGCCAGGTTGGCACATCATGGGGCTTTAGTCACCTAATCTCTTAATACACAGCAAAGTATGTTATTTTATAAAGAAGCTGAGGCTGAGACAGGTTAAATAATTTGTTCAAGTTCAGTTATATACCTAGTAGATGATAAACACAAACTTAAACCTAGGTTTATCTGCAGAGCTGCTGTAGGGTTTTTGGGGGCTGTGTGTGTGTGTGTGTGTGTGTGTGTGTGTGTGACCTAAGTTAGGAGCTAGTTCTTAAATGAGAGAGCTGGTGTGTTTTAAGTGGAACATATAAAATGCTTAGAAGTATACCCAATAGAGTAAGTGTAAGTTCTCCAGTATTTATTGGTATTTCATTTTTTAATGATTTCTCCTTGCCTCCCATACTTCCTTCCCCCCCCCCCCAACTCTTACCTACTTGGCTATGGAAGATTCTTCTCTAAATGTGGCCATATTTTTTATATGAATAAATCCAGATCTTTAGTTAACATTTATGTGATTGTGTTTGTTTTTAACTTTATCTCATAACTTTAGCTCAGACACTCCTTCCCCATTAATATGTTTTCCTGTATCTTTTATGTTTTGACATCTTTGGGGGAGGTACCTGCTGACTAAGGATAGACTACCTCTTTCTAGATAGAAAGAGGCAGTAAACAACTTGTCTGTGAGCCCCCCCTCCCCCTGTGGTGGTAGGATGGTTTTTATTTAAGAATTCAATTTATTTATTAAATGTAGAGAGATTTAGATTTTTCTATTTAAAGTTTTTATTTTACTTCCAGTATAGTTAACATAGTTATATTAGCTTCAGGTGTGCAATAAGTCTGTTTCATGGTTTCTCTTTTTCCCTTTGTTTATTTTCTTGAATTCCACATGAGTGGAATCATATGGTATTTCTTTTTCTAACTGGCTTATTTCACTTAGCATAATACACTCTAGCTCTATCCATGTTGTTGCAAATGGCAAGATTTCAGCCTTTTTTATGGCTGAATAATACTCCTGTGTGTGTGTGTGTGTGTGTGTGTACATACATACGTATGTGTATCCGTTTATCCATTATCGAGGAACACTTGGGCTGCTTCTATATATAACTTGTCTATTGTAAAGCTGCTATAAACATAGAAGTGCATAAAGCCTTTCAAATTAGTGTTTTTGTATTGTTCAGGTAAATATCCAGTAGTGTGAATACTTGATCATAGGGTAGTTCTGTTTTTAATTTTTTGAGGAAACTTGTACTGTTTTCCACAGTGGCTGTACCAGTTTGCATTCCCACCAGCAGTGCAAGAGGGTTCCTTTTTCTCCACATCCTCACCAACACTTGGTGCTTCTTGTGGTTTCGATTTCAACCATTCTGACAGGTGTGAGGTGGTATCTCCTTGTAGTTTTGATTTGCATTTCCCTAATGATGAGTGATGTTGAGCATCTTTTCATGGGTCTGTTGGCCATCTGTCTTCTGCCCATTTTTTAACTGGATTATTAGATTTTTGGATATTGCATTGTATCAGTTCTTTATATATTTTGGATACTAATCCTTTGTTGCATATGTCATTTGCAAATATCTTCTCCCATTCAGTAGGTTGCGTTTGAGTTGATTGTTTCCTTTGCTGTGCAGAAACTTTTTATTTTGATAAAATCCCAATAGTTTATATTGCTTTTGTTTCCCTCAGGAGGCATGTCTAGAAAGAGATTGCAACAGCTGATGTCAAAGACATTACTGCGTGTACTCTCCTCTAGGTTTTTGATGGCTTCAGGTCTCACATTTAGTTAGGTCTTAAATCCATTTTGAGTTTACTGTTGTGTACGGTGAGAGTAAGTGGTCCAGTTTTATTTTCCATGTGGCTGTCCAGTTCTTCAACACCATTTGTTGAAGAGAACATCTTTTTCCTTTGGGTATTTATTCCTCCTTTGTTGAGGATTAATTAACCATATAATCGTGGGTTTATTTCTGGGTTTTCTGTTCCATTGATCTGTGGTCTGTTTTTGTGTCAGTACCATACTGTTTTAATTCTGCCACTTTGTAATAGAACTTTTTCGTTTTCAAGATTGCTTTGCCTATTTGAGATCTTTTTGGTTCCATACAAATTTTTAGGATTATTTGTTCTAGCTCTGTGAAAAATTATGTTGGTATTTTGATAGGGATTACATTGAATGTGTAGATTGCCTTGGGTGGTATAGACATTTTAATGATACTCTTCCAGTCCATGAGTATGGGATGTCTTCCCATTTCTTTGTGTCATCTTTAATTTTCTTACACTGGAATGTTAATGGTTTTCAGAGTACAGGGCTATCACCTTTTTGGCTAACTTTATTCCTAGTTAATTTTACTGGTTTTGGTGCAGTTTTAATTAAATGGGATTAAATTAAATTAGTTAAATGGGATTGTTTTAATTTTTCTGCCACTTCATTATTAGTGTATAGAAACGAAACAGATTTCTGTACACCGATTTTTGTATCTTGCGACTTTACTGTGAATTTTTTTATCGATTCTAACCGTTACTTAGTGGAGTCTTTCAAGCTTTCTATATATAGTATGTCATCTGCAAATAATGAGAGTTTTACTTTTTTCTTACCAATTTGGATGCCTTTTAATTTTGTCTAATTGCTGTAGCTAGGGCTTCCAATGCTAAGTTGAATAAAAGTGGCAAGAGCGGACATTCTTGTCTTATTCCTGACCTTAGGGGAAAAGTTCTCAGCTTTTTACCATTAAGTAACATGTTAGCTGTGGGTTTTTCATTTAAGGCCTTTATTATGTTAAGATATGTTCCCTCTAGACCTACTTTACACAGGGTTTTTTATCATAGCATATCATAACTTTATTCAGTTTTTAATTTTCAACTGGATTACCATGAAATCAAAGAAATTACCTTGGCAGTATCCTGTTTTTTTGTTATTCATATAAGTTGGATTATCCTCCTAACCATAATCAAAACCCAGGCTTTACAAAGAATCTTTAATCTCTTGCATGCATTTGACCCATTCAAATTTGACCTAATTCAGTATGTCTATGTAATGTGCAAAATCCTTTTTAATTTAAAAGCATTTTTTCTCACCCAGTTTATATGCATTGTCATGAGTAGTTAACTAAATGCAGAATTTGTTTACAGTTGTAAGTCTAAGGTTGTTTTACTCAATGTCCTGCCTTTTATGAGATAGTAAATTCTCTTACATGTCATGAATATGCAATGGAGTATTTTCAGATTGCCTTATGTTTCTGTTACCTATTTCAGTATCAACTGTATGCCCTATTGTCTGCTATATAATTGCATAGTGCTACATAAAACGTTACATTTTGATTTGCTATGAAAGAGTAGTCTCAGATTATTGTCCCAAGTATGATTGACCTTAACATTGATTAATTTTTTTGCTTTAGCTAATGTTGCCTGTAAGTATGTCTTTAAACTTTCAGTGACTGTTAAGGGAGAAAAGCACTTGTGTCCATTTAATGCATGGATTAATTAAGTAATATATACTGTGTTTCATCTTTGATTTTATCTTTTAATACCATATTTCATCCCTTAACCTTTGAAGTTCCTATTTACCTATCTTGTCATCTTCTCATCAGGTTCCTAATACAGTGGCAAGAATATAAGCTTCAAGGTTGATGTCTGCAAATTCTAGCTTTACATTTCATTAGCTTTCACTTGGAGCAAGTTAACTTGTCAGAGCTTTTCATTTCTTGTAAAAGAGGAATTATTAAGCTTGTTAGAGTTAGACAAGCCTAAAGAGAGACTTGCATAGTATATGGGTATTTAACTTTTGGTATAAACTCCACCCTGGTCCCAAGCTATACCATCTGTCAGAATTCTGTTGTATACCTTAAGTGGTCTCTAATACCCTCAGGAAGAATTAGCTTGATTAGATGATCATCTTGTATTAATGATGTCTTTTTTTTTTTTCTTTCAAAGGGCTTTTAAAAAATGAAAAAAAGCTGAAGGGGGAGGTCTCTTGGTTATTGCTCTTGAAAGAGCCTCACCTTTAGACCAATTTCCTCAGATATTTTAGGAGAGTTGTTTTGTTTTGTTTTGTGTTCTACTTAACCAGCTTCCATATTGTAACTCTTTTCTGATATGCATGGTTTCTAATCCACTGTTTTCCTCTTGTCAGCATGTTTTAGTTCTGGAGTATGCACTAGACTTGAATACATCTATTTTGCATCTTACAGCTCTGTTCCCTTTATTTTCTACTTTGAGGTACTAAATGCATTTGCTAGTGAGTTATTAACTGGTGCTAGAACTTACCCCATTTTGTATAGATGGATTTACTAGATTCTTCCTTTTATACATGTGCATAACTCCCCCATGTTCAGGTTTCTTCTGATACTTTTTTCTGTTAGACTGATTATAAGTTATCTCTAGGATAACATCCGCAATACTATGAAGTCCCGGATTTTCACTAAGTGACATTCTTATTTAATGACTTGCTAGAACAACATTTAGGTACACAAGAATGATCTTTTTAAAAGTCTAATGTAGACCCAGGCAAGGAGTAAAGAAAATATCTATTTCATTGAACAAAATTGGAAGGAAAGTTAATTTTCATAATAGTAAATAACAGATTTGACAGTATAATCCAAAAAAAATAGTTCTGATCTAATCTTTCTAATTACTTTAAACAGGAATAGCTGCAAATGTTAACCATGATAACTCAGAATAACTTGGGTTATTATATGGTTTTTGAAGCAATAGATGAAATCAAGCTTCATTAACTAATTTTAAACTTTTTTTAGGTAAATGAATTGGTGGATGCCAGAGATGTCGGCCTTGGTGCTTGGTTTGAAGCCCGTATACGTAGTGTTACTAGAGCTTCTGATGGACATTCACGTGGCAAAACTCCACTGAAGAATGGCAGTTCTTGTAAAAGGACTAATGGAAGTGTAAATCATAATTCCAAAGAGAATGCAAATAAATTGGACAATGTACCCTCTACGTCTAATTCAGACTCTGTTGCTGCTGATGAAGACGTTATTTATCATATCGAGTATGATGAGTAAGTGCTCATGCTATTGAGGACTTCGTTCGTATTTCTGTTTATAGAAGCAAAGCCTTCCATTTCAAGATAGTTTTCAAATAAGTCTTTCCGAAGAAATCTTATAGGGGTCATATTCAGTCTGTTACCCTTTTGCTGGTTGTAATAAGGGCTGCTTAATGCTCAGTCATCTCTGGCTCCTAAGTGGTTTGTTATTTTTGGAATCCTGATGCCTGGCTTAATTTAGTATGTAAGGGTTTCTTTGTCTCTTCCTCTGTGATCTAGTTTTTGTTTTTTTGTTTTTTGGGGTTTTTTGTTTTTGTTTTTTTGGTATGTAATAACATGTAGAGTAGAGCTATTAGGATGAGGTTGAAATATTTTTTAAATAGCTTATTGAGAAAGTTCACATACACAGTTTACTCATTTAAAGGGTACAATTCACTGTTACTAGTGTATTCACAGGATTGTACATTACCACAAACCAATTTTAGAACATTTTTATCCCTTCCCCCAAAAAACCCCTATACCCAGCAGTTACTCCCTTCCCCCCTCCCCATGAAATGTTTTTAAATGTTCTTTTTTTTTTAATTTTAATTTTTTAAGATTTTATTCATTTATTTGTGAGAGAGAGAGCATGTACACAACTGCACAAGCAGGGAGAGAGGCAGGCAGAGGGAGAAGCAGGTTCCGCTCTGAGCAAGGACCCACATGCAGAACTCGGTCCTAGGACCTGGGGATCATGACCTGAGCCAAAGGCAGACGCTTAACTGACTGAGCCAGCCAGGCGTCCCGTTTTTAAATGTTTTTATGAAACAGTATTAACTTGTCTTGAGGGCCGAGATTCTAAAATTGATTATTTTTTTTTTTAAACCTGTTTTCAAAATTCTAGTATTAAAGTTACCACTGAGGCAGATATAGTATTTATTCAACACGGTAAATGAACTTCTCAAGTGATAACCTTAATATGCATAGAAAATGTTAGGCTACCAAATCTTTATCAGTATAACAGTTCAAGATCCTAAAATGGTTTTATTTATTTATTTATTTATTTTTTAAATAAAATGGTATAAAAGACTTTGGTGTTAACCCAGATATCCAGGATGCCTAGAAAGGGTCCAAAAGTAGATCTCCTTAGTCATTACTTTTCTGTTACTTCCTGTGCTTGTAGCTAACTTGCCAACCTTATTTCAAATGAGACCTCATACAATAAATAGAATATCATGTAACTAACAAGTTGAATGAATATTAAGATCTGGGATTGGCCAGAACTGGCAATATTGGTAAATCGAGTCTGGGATAGAAAGGGATTAGAATTGGTGTGTTGATAGTAATCCATCTCTGAGTTTGTGAATGCTGTGACAAAGAGTATTGGGGACTGTAGTTGTCTGTATACCTGCTGTCAACAGGTAGAGTTCTTGATTTGCTTTGAGTTTTATTTCTTAGAGAATAGAAGAGTTATTTGGCAAAAAGTATTGTACAGAATGGCACGGCAGAGAAATAAGTGTAATCTTTAAACAGTAAGTGAACTAAGGCTTATTAAATTTTTAACAGTTTTAGGGGTTTTGGAGTAAGACTTTCCAGGGATAGGCCTGAGTTTGGTGTAATGTTAGGGCACAAATCACTATACCTTTGCATTTATTTGGCTGGTTTTTTGTTTTTGGAAGGAGAAATTTGTCTTGATAAATGTTAGTAAAAGAGTCTAAATTAGCAACATGCATAAGAAGACTAAAATTATTTGTCCTAAATACTTTTATGTGGTAGAATTAAATGTTTCACTGCCGGCAACTTAAAGATATGATAGCTGTCTTTGAGAAATAGGAGGACAAAAGCCTAAGTGGTAGGTGAATGCCATTCACATCTTTAAAAAGAGAAAAAGGCTATATAAAACATAGTATAAAATAGATGAGCTTTTGGATAAGAGTCTCATGTAACAGAAGGCTGGGATATACACCTAGAAAGAATCATGACCCAATATGGATATGATAACAAATCCTGTTCAAGTTCATGGTTATTGGAAAAGGAAGTTAAAAACTATAGTAAAGTGCCTGTTGAGCTCAATAAGTTAATAAACAAGTTCTTGATTCCTTGTATGGAGGATGCATTGAGGAGTGCTGTTGAAGTGGTTTTGTTTTTGTTTTGTTTTTTAGTAGTAAGCTCCAAGTGAGTCAATAGAATGTGGCTATTAAATAGTTATATTGTAAGGATGTTTTATCAAAAGATAGCTAGAATAAGCAGGGTAAGGTTACTACTGGTTGTTCCCTACTTCGAATATTATTTGCCATCTCTCATGCTTTAAGAATATCAGCAGGACCTGGTGCATCTTCAGAGTAGAACCCAAAATGTAAAATTATCATGAAAAGTGACTGAAGGAACTAAATATTTAGCTTAAAAAGACATGGATCATGATAGCATTCACATTTTAAAAGTACTGTTTTGAAGAAAGTTCTTTACAACATAGATGGTAAATTTAGGATAACCTAAACTTCAGTCAAATCTCTAAAGAGAGAGAATGGTCTGCCCTGAACAGTGAGCAATAAACAGGCATTGGCCATCTTCAGTTACATAGACTGGGAGAATTAGTAGAGATGTTACATCGCAAAGAGAACTTATAAAGTTTAAGTGATTGGATTAAGTGAGCCCTAACTTAGAATAATTTTTACTTCTGCAGCAGAAGTTCTCAGTTTTTTTGGACTTAAGCTCACTTAAATAGACGTTAAGTACTTACAGGCTACCATCCCATTCCATTTTTGATACTGATTAAGTGTTGTCATTTCCTTCAGTGAACTAACCTCCTTTCTCTCCTGTTAGAGTAAATTGAAAGTAATCTGCTTAATTCAAAATCATACCTCCCAACCTCTGAGTGTAGTAATATAATTTGAGCAGGCTGTCATTTAGCCAGGGCAGGGAGGTACATGGGACCAAGGAACCCCAAAAAGCCAGATAAAATCTAGTGGTAGACATGGTTCTAAAACATAAATTTGTTTTCCTAATCTTCATTTTTCTTTTCAAAAATTAAAGATTAAAACATTTGTAAATTCATAAACAGATTGAGATTTATCTGAAGTAATTTAAGATTTAAGAGTTTTACTGTTTGTACGGGTTTTTGTGTGTGCAGTTTTTTTTTAAGATTTTATTTGAGAGCGAGCCTGCGCGTGTGCATGCACTAGCAGGGGGAGGAGCAGAGGGAGAGGGAGAAGCAGACTCCCAGCTGAGCAGGCGGTCCCACTCCGGGCTCAATCCCGATGCCGGGGCTCTGGGATCATGACCTGAGCTGAAGGCAAACGTTTAACCGACTGAGCCACCCAGATGCCCCATTAAGGTCCCTTTTCTGTAGATTCTTTGATGGACATAGACTGAATTGCCGAAGGCTTCTAGTAAAGATCTTGTAGTTCATTAATCATAAGGCCTAGATTAGGCTTGTCAGCTTTATGATTCACATTTTACTGCAAATAACATAGAGCAGACGTGGTGTTAACATCAAAGTGCCTGGTACAAAGTAGGTATTTGGGGGGTTTTTTCCTAATTGCTATTTTATACCACTTATCTGTTGTCACCCTTGTCTTAGCAAGGGCTTTGTATTTTTACAACTCAACCAACGTAGTAAGTACTTGGGAGGGAAAGAGTTGGCAATAGGAATATTAAATTTATACTTAAGAGATTTAGATTCCAAGGAGTTCTGAAATCCTCTTTACGGTTTTTAAAAAGTACCCGGTTAACGGAAATGTACAGCATGGCTGTGAGGGCAGCTACCATTTTTCCTTTAAAGCCATGATTACCAGGGAGAGACTATGCCTGATGAAAATGTGTTTTTAGTGGTATTTTGGACCAAAAAAGGGGGGGATTCAGAAATGAGCAAAAGTCAAGGGTAATACAGGCATTTATAAATCATGAAATGGCTAAGCAGTCAATTAAGAGACAACATGAAATTTTCCCTTGTTTCATAGTAAGTTGTACTATATACCTCCATAGCTTTTTAAAAGTTGTATTTATTTCCATTAATTATTCTCTCTGTAGGTAAGGTATTTAAAGTTTAACACTTACGAACAGTCCTGAACATCTAAATTCATAAGGGTGTGACTGTAATCTTGTAAGAGTAAACACCCTGATGTTGACTGAAGGGGAAGAAGTGGACTTGGAAAGGACAATAATTTCTTTAGTGTTTCTGGTAGGTTAATGTCTGGGTAGTATGTGTGTGGCATAGCTTACAGTGATTTAGCTTATGTTCAGTCTTAGGTGCCAGACTCTCATCTAGCTTATTACATGGATGCCCCTGTGATCTTTAGCATAACTACAGTGTTAGTTTCATTAACTCCCAAACGAAGATACCAAGGCTTAATTATGTAACTTGCCAAGAGTAACATCTATTAAATGCTCTGACTCCAGAGCCAAGAGTTAGCCAATATGCAGTATTGCTACTCAGCCTAAACTTGGTACATGGGATTGATAGTAACCTATGTTTCTGTTGTCTTCAAAGGTCAACCATTTTGTATGACCTAAAGACTTAACCTTAGACTTTGCCCGGGTTTTAAGGCAGGCAGCATACATACAACTTCTGTTGAGTTTAACCCTAGGTATGTAAGCAACTGAGGCCACCATACTGAATTTAATCTTGACTCCTTATTTGGCTGCTTTATCAACAGATAAGGGCTAAAAAATCTTACCTTGCTTTTGTATTAAGCAGTATCTGTTCTCAGTAGATTTGGTTTAGACTTATTTTAATTAACCAGACTAGTTGTTTTCAACCCTGGGTACACATTAGTTGTCTAGGACTTACCTCCAGAACTTCTAGTATGATTGTTCTGAGGGACTCCCAGGCATTGGTGTTTACAGAAGTTCCCCTGTGATTCTAACGTGCAGCTGTGGTTGAGAATCACTGCCCTTAGACTAGTGGTTCTCTGTATATTCCTTGGCCAGCAGCATCAGCTTCACTTGTTAGAAATTTAAGTTTTTGGGCTCACTCCAGATGTAATGAATCAGTCTTGGGGTGGCCCAGCAGTCTGTTTTAGGAAGTCCTCTGGGTGATTCTGCACATTCATGTTTGCAAACCACTCACTGATAACAGCTGATAAGGCTGGGCCAAAGAAAATTGACAGACACCTGCTACTAAAGAGCAATGTGGGAAAAGGGGGTTGATAGACAGTTTGAGTAAATAATAGTTTATTAAAGGCCAAAGGTGATATGTAATACCTGAGGAATCTGACTGTTCATTCTTATTTTACACATGTCCAGGCGGTTTGTGGCTTGTTTTTTCCCCCCACTGTTTTCACATAGACAAAATTATTAGAATTGTCCCTTTCTGAAAGAAATATTTCAGTCAAGCTAAATTATCTGTATGTAACTTTGAATGAGGGACTGTTTTCCACTATGCAGTCATTATCTGTACTAACTTTGCATAGAAAGCAACGTCCATAATGTGTATGGAAAATCAGTGTATTATAATGTGTTGATAAATTCTTGAGTGGGCGAAAATATTGTGTAATGGTTGGATATTTGTTCTGTGACTAATCCTGGTTTTCCTGTTAAATTAGGCTCTTAATTATACAGTTGGTCCTTCTAAGAACTTTCTGAATTTGACCTAGGGTTAAACTAGATCTTAAAATCTTCCCTGATGCCTTCTTGCTTTTAAGGTTCACAGTGTACCTTTGATTAGTCTTATAACCTTAAAAGACTTATAGTCTTAAATCCCATACAAGGTCAAACAAGTGAATTTGAGAATACTATTCTTGTTGGTGATTTTCTTTCTTTCTCTCTTTCTCTTTCTGTTTTTTTTTTTTTTTAAGATTTTATTTATTAGACAAGAGAGTGAAAGAGCGCCCAAGAACCCGAGCAGGGAGGGGCAGAGGGAGAGGGAGAAAGAAAGACTCTGAAGCACACTCTGCACTGAACACAGAGCCTTACTTGGGGCTCGATTCCACAACTGTGAGATCATGACCTGAGCCAAAACCCAAGAGTCTGATGCTTAACCAACTGAGCCACCCAGGCGCCCCAAATGATTTGCTTTCTCTACTGTTTTATTAAACTGAGTAGTTTAATGTAGAGATTTTGATTTCTAAATTTTAGCTGATTTCTGTAAAGAAAAAAGTAAGCTAGAAAACACCTATTAATTTGTTAAGGAAGTATATATGTAAAGAAGGAAAATGTTTATGGAGATTATTTTTTTTAAGATTTTATTTTTAGGGAATCTCTACACCCAACGTGGGGCTCGAACTCACAGTCCCAAGATCAAGAGTTGAATGTCCCATCGACTGAGCCAGCCAGGCACCCCCATATGTTAAGAATGAGTAATTACTGTCTGTAGCTAGGCAAAGTTGAAATCTTTAAACCTGAGTAAATGATTGCTAAGAGTTTTCATAATCACATGAAAACTATGATCTTCCATGCTCTATAGTGTTCTTATTTAAAACAGAAATGTCAGTTTACCTCAGACACAAATGTTTTTGTTTTGACTTTTTAGTAAATTATTGCCAAGTATTCTTTTTAGGGGTGCCTCGGTGGCTCAGATGGTTAAGTCTGTGCCTTAGGCTCAGGTCATGATCTCTAGGTCCTGGGGTCGAGCCCCACATCGGGCTCCCAGCTAAGCGGGGAGTCTGTTTCTCCCTCTGTCTCTCTTTCTCTCTCTCTCTCAAATGAATAAATAGAAATCTTTTTTTTTTTAAGTATTATTAAAGTATAGTAGCTTAATTTAGTAATTGTACAGTGCCTGGAAGTGTTATTTTAGCAAGTACTTTGTTTTATGTAATCCTCATAAAAACTCAGTGAAGTAGGTACTTCTTTTATGTGTGAAGTGGAGATAACTGAGATTTAGAGAGGTTTTAACTTGCCTGATGTTGGGTAGCTAGGAAGTGGTAGACCCCAGTTCCCAAAAGCACATTCTTGCAACCATTCTGCCATACTATAATTTTGAGAGAAGCATGCTTATAAAATATAATAAAACATCTATATGTAGCATATAGGATTGTTTAGATAATTTGAAATTTTTTTTCTGTCTCTCCAGTTAACGATGTTTCTGCAGAATAGATACCTTGAACCAAAGGTTCGTTGCTTGTTCATAAATGCCTGTGTGCCTTTTTTCTCTGGGGAGAATCCAGAGCTCATTAATGTTATATGACTTCTTATATCAAATAGGTTAAACTGCTGCTTTTAACACAGTGTCAAGACTCTGCCATGGGATTGAGATCAAATGGAAATGTCATAGCATCACTTAGGACTTGGAGGATAACTTATGCTAGACTATAATTTAAAAGCTCATCTGGCAAGTATCTTAGTATAATGTTGTCATTGCTTTCAGCATTCTTTTAAGATTTTTCAAGATATTTTCAGCCTGTGTTGCATGTCTTTGAGTAGCCTTAATTATTGCATATAGAAGTCATTGAGCCAGTTCTGAATAAAACAAGTGGTATTTTTAGATAAAAGAAAGTAGTTTTTTCTATAAAGTAACAAAACTAGTTTTCTTGACTGTATTGATATAGTGATCTGTTTCTGAAAGAGTCCCAAAAATACCTTTTTTTAAATTTTATTTATTTATTTGTCAGCAAGCAAAAGCAGGGGGAGTGTCAGGCAAAGGAAGAAGCAGGCTCCCCGCTGAGCAAGGAACCCAATGCCGGACTCAACCCACGACCCAGGGATCATGACCTGAGCTGAAGGCAGATGCTTAAGCGACTTAGCCACCCAGGTGTCCCGAAGAGTCCCAAAAATATTTTAAGCAGTGTCAAAATGTAATGATTTCTGGGTTTTGATGGAAGAGAAAGAGTAGGAGATTTTTCTTTAATCAAGTCAGTGTTCTGTTGATTTTTGAATATAGACAGCAAGAATGAGAGGTTTAGTTTCAGAACCCACGTGCAGCAACCAGTCTGACCCGTTGTTACTTGATTGTTACTATTACATTGTTCATCGTTACTGTTTACCAAAGACTTCAGATACTTCCTCCAACTTTCTCTGACATGCCGCATTCTGAATAGATCATAATCAAAAGGAGGGCGGAAGAAGTTAGGTCTGTGACTTTGTCATTGCTCTTCTATTTTGTTATAAGATCACTTCGTGTCTAGAAGAATGACTTCACAGATTGATTTCACCTTTTCAAATTTCTACACCATCCCTTTACATTAGTGTTTCTCAAAATGTTGGTCAGTGGTACTGCAGATTCATGGGGGAAAGGTGTTTAAAATGTAGATTCCAGAGGGACACCAAACCTCACTCCCACTCCAGTGTAGGGTGGGCCTGGCGTAGGGCCCAAGAATCTGCTTTTCAATAGGTACCCCAGAGATCTGTTAAGTGTTCGGAGTGGTAGTTCTTTTATAGTTCAAGCATTAGAATCAGAATTTGGTTTGAATTCCAGGTCTTTGGTTTATTGGTAAGTTTTTTTGTTTTGTTTGAACTCTTACAGCTTTAATTTTCTCATCTGTAAATATCTACTTGACCAATTTTTTCCCTAATAACCTTGAAAAAAACACAGTAGTAATAGAACCAAACTTTCTGCATTTCGTTGATTAATAAAGCCAGGTTGGTAAGTACTCTTAAATATAGAGTTTTATCTTTGGCATAGGTATTTTTTAACATAATTATGTTGTTTACATTATTAAAACAGTTATCTACCATTGTTAATGTGTTATACAAAATGAGATTTATTTCCATTTAATATGTAAAGCCCTACTACAAGCAGTTATAAATTCTTAATTGTCTGAATATGCTTTACATTTAAGGCGTGAAACTTAGTAATGTTATCTATTAGAATAAATGCTTTTTGCACGTGGTATGACATTAAAGATTTGCTAAACTGGAACATGCCTCCAGGTGAATGGTGTTCTTATTTAAGCATATTAGCTCCAGGAAGCCATGTTTTGAAGGAAGGTTTCAGTGATACTTCTTTGCTTAATACATTTTGAGTCTAAAATTAGTGTTAGCCTACAAGCCACCTTAGTTTACTATTTATAATAAATATTTTTGAGGAACAATGCTTAATTTCCCTGAAATTTAACTCCTCAGGCTTTACTCGAGGATTGTTTTGTCAATTGAAAACAGACTTGGCTTTTGCTAAGATGTCACAGTTAAGAATAATCGAAAGCATGTACTCCGAAAGATAGCTCTAAAAGATATCCAGATATTTGGACCAGTGAAAATGTTACCGAAAAAACTTAAGCTTAGGGATTTTTAAAAATATTAATTCCAATATAGTTAACATACAATGTTATTAGTTTCAAGTGTACAATATAGTGATTCAACAATAATAAGCTTAGGGATTTTTAAGGGTTATCTGATTGGTCCAAACTCTAAAGGATGCAAAGTAGCTAATTAGAATAACATCGGAATAACCTTGACTTTAGGTTCTAAAAATGGGAAGTCGTGTAGTACAAGGGAAAGAAGGACCCTAGTTTCATACTTCCATAGGTGATAGGATTGGCCCTCAGTACCATGTAGGTGAAGTTGGTCTTGATAGATTCCTGCCTCTCTGTATTTCAGTCTTTGAGAATATCTTGAGTCCTGTTTCAGAAGTTGCTCAAGGTTCCAACACTTTACAAAATATTTCAAATAGTTTCCTACATAGTTTTGCTTAGTGCAAATGCTGAAAGAAGTTGGTGGTTTGGACCAGTTTGCAGAGGTTGTCTTCAACCATACATTGGACCTCATGGGATGGGGAGAATGCTGTGTTGGAGACTGCCTATACTTAAATTGAGTACTGGCATAATTAACAGTTGAACTGATTACAGGTTTTTTGTTTTTAAGAACATCAAAAACAATCTTTAAAAAGCTCTTATTAGCTTTTCATTGAATTCTATGGTCCTACTTCACTGTCTAGTTCAAGGATGAAGAGGAGATATAGCAAAATCAAGAGGATCTTTTCGAAATACAGATGTCATAGTTTTTTGTAGTTAAGAGCCTTAGTTATTTAAAAGCAGATTTTTCCATTTAATGAGTTACATGCTTCCAAACATCTGTAGTCCTGGTATATCCCAAACACATCAAAGTTTGAAAATGGTACCTGCGCAATGAAAACTTGCTTTTTTACAGTCTAGGTACTGTGATAAAAATATGCAGCCCTAGTTTCTAGAGTACGTAGGGCTCTGAGAGTACAGGTAGACGAGATAACTTCTGTATTCCTGAAGGAGACTAGCAGGGTACCAAGCATAAAGAAGTAGGAAATAACAGGGTTACCTGAGGGTAGATTAGTGTGGCTGGAGTGTAGGAGGTACATGGTAAGTAGTAAGAAGTGAAACTAAAAGTGAATAAAGACTTTCATTTAAACATGGAAGATTAAGATGCCTGTTCGTCTCCAGTCTTTCTTAAACCTTCCTAGAAAACAGTAGAAGAATCAATGCATAAACCCCTAAGGATAAAAAAATGGGATAGGAGTAAAAGACACAAAAGAAAGCAACAAACTTTTGGAAGGTAAGAAGCTAATGGGTAAATGATTCCTAACTTAGCAGGCCAGAGAAAACTGGAACCTAGGAGCATTGAAGAACCTTTGAAAGGCTCAGGCCTTGGATTTACCAGGTACCTCGGAGGTAGGCATATGAAATAAAACTGAGAACAAAAGGATTGGTTAATTTATATGAAAGATCATTTTAACCACTCCCACCCTATTCAGGGTTTAAACCAAGAAAGAGGGACACTGTGGTATTCAGGAAAACAGGAAATAATGAAAGGAGATCCCAGCATGAAGCTGTGGAACAGGTCTAGGCCTACAGAGTAAACTGTCTAGATTAGGATGAGGTCTCTAAAAGATGTTTTGAAGCTAAAAGGATTGCTTGAGTGCCTGAAATGTCTGGGTGTACAGAAGTTTACATGGCAGAATGAAGATAAAATAATGATGCAGAACAGTTCAGCATTCAATGAAAACCAAAACTGTGGAAGAAAGGACAGGTATTAAAGCGTACTTCTTTACTTACCTGTGATTTCTACTTAACATGTCTACAAAAATTATTTTAAAAAAAATACTTCGTATAATGTGTTTAGGAGCAAGAAAAGGTTTATCAGTCCTTGCAGGAATATGGGTTTAGATCCAGATACTTGGAGTTTGAATCCTGTCTCTGCTCCTTGTTTCTGTCCAAAAAACAAAAACAAAAAACCCCTCTGTGCCTCAGTAGAATAGCACTTCTAAGAGTTGTAAATATGTGAACACTTTAAACAGAGCCATGTTTTACCAATTATAAGGAAGAGGAGAATGAAGACAAATGAACTGTACAAAAAGTAAAAACCAAAGTATGAGCATGTCATTTAAAAATATGGTTGTAAATAAAAAGATGAGAATTGAAAATGGTTACATCTGGGGAATACAAGCCAGGAATATGGTGGGCTGGGGCAGGAGACCGCGTGTCCTCATTGTAAGGCTTGAGTGTTAACTTTTTGAATTTTGTACATATATGGGAAAACTGAAAAAGGATGAGCCTTTTGTTTGGATTTTAACTTGAACCATAAAGCACTGTATTATTTATTATAGAAATCTTCAAATTTATTTGGAGGTTGAGAGAACAGTATAATGAACCCATCTCCTAGCTTCAACCGTTATGAACTCCTGGCCAATCCTGTTTAATCTAAACCAGGATCCCTAAGCACCACTGGATTATTTTGAAACAAGTCCCAAACCTTATCTCATTTCAACCAGTAAGTGGCCTTAGTAGCTATGGTGGATGCACTGCTCCTCCCTTCAAGAAAAAAAAAAAAAATGACCAGCTGCAAGGAATGAATGGAATTAGCTGAAAACTTTTAGCAACAGCACTTTGGAGACCTGCCACAGTGTTTGAGCAAAGACCACATTCTCCCAGTATCATCCAGCCAGTGAGCAAGCATAGCCTGGCAATTTCTGCCCACTGTGGAACCCTATGGTCAGTTTCTGTACCATAGCTCACCATTGGACTGGTCAAGACTTTGTCAGAGTTGTACTGCATTCTGATGCTTTTCTTGCTCAGCCATCCTTTCTTCTTTCAGAGTGACAGACCTACATGGTCTAAGGAGTTTTGCTTATAGGTTCACTTTCATCTTAACATCTCAGAGCATTCAACTGGCTATCTGCTGAAAGGATTCTTTTTAAAGTGTGTAAGAAAAGAACATACTAGATCTCAGACTGATTTTCTTTAAAAGGTGTTTGTGCATTGGACCTTAGGCTGGTGTTTGAGAATTTAGCATTCAGGAGGATTTTCATCATTCCCTGACTTCAAAAAACAAAAAACTCACTGTGCCTAACCTGCAAACAGTATGGTTTATGCTGAACACCTACTTCTAGGAGTGCTTATGTGATCAGCCCCTAATAAAAAAATCCTGTATTCTTTAATATCCGTGGTAGATAATATTGCACATCTGTTGTCATAATTTGCTGCTGGAGGATATAAGCACATTTTGTGTGACTCTATTGGGAGAGGATTCTGGGCTTGTACTTGGTTTCCTTTGGTTTTACCCTATGTGCCTTTTTCCTTTGCTTTGTATCCTTTCATTGTAGTAAATCATAGCTGTGGAAACAACCATATGCTGCCCTGTGATCGAGTCCTGTGAGTTTCCCTAGTAAATCACTGAACCTGGAGATGGTTTTGGAGACCCTAACAAACCAACAAATCCCACATGAAATTTGTAACGATTCATAAATGTGAAATAACCAGTCAATAGTCTTGTCTTTTCAAAAACTATATTTAGGTTGTCCAAATAAGGATCAAAACCAAGATTTACCCATTACATTTAATTGATGGGTGAAATCTGTAAGTTCAGACTTAACCTATTTTTTCCTCCTTGCTCATTTATTTGTGCAAGTGACAGTTTATTCAGTTTTCCCAGAATCTGGGCTTTACTGATTACATCCCTATAGTGGTATTTAACTTTTCTCTGTTAATGTTAGCTTCCTGAAAGCTTATACTTCTGTCTAGAGGTTTGATTGGATTCTCATTCTTTATCTGATAAGACTCCTTGAGAGATGGTGTTTACTTACCTATTGTATAATATGGGGAGGCACATAATACTTGCTTCTTTCCTCTGTTGGGTTAGGGGATCTTAAGGTTCTTTGTTGTCATCCTGATCCATTTATTGTGAAATTTGCTATTAGATTTTAATGGTTTAGCAGCCATTAATCTTTACCTAGATGTACTATTTTGTTGTGTTGCAAAAAGGATACCTATCTTTCCCTCATTTATTAGCTGTAATTCTTTCATAAGGAACTTTAACAGTTTTATATATAAAAAGATAAATTATTCCTGAACTTTTTGAGTGTTAAGTTCTTTAGCATCCTCCAAAGTTTGACCAGTAAGATGTTTAAAGTATCATTATGAACTAATAGATTTTAACACATGTTTTAAAAGTTCTTGGTGCCCAAATTGTCCCATCTCTGGCCTGTGGAGGCTCCTTCAAGTTGAGCTTGACATATGCAAAGAAGTGAGGGCTTCTTTGCATTCAAGTATAGTAGGATGTCCCAAGCCCTTCTACTTCCTGCACAGACCTGAATTCAGCCATTTCTTCAAGGAGCCCTAGTTCTTTCTAGAGATGGTATATAGAGCACGTAGTCTGGGCTGCTCATCGATACTTGTTTAATCATGTTTCTAGGTCTTATCATTGGACACAGCCAGGAAATACTTAAATATGCCATATTGGAAATATTGGTATTTCCAATTAAAGGGTTACAATTTAATCTCTTTAATCTTCCATTTCTTATTTTTTCTCTTATCTCGAAAATCATGTTTCCTAATAATAACCCCAGTGACTTGCTTTATCCTACTCATTGTAGTTTCAGGCTAGGCAGTAATAATATTGCAAACAATATGATTACTGAAAAGGTGGTGGTGTTTTTTACTTTATGTCCTTAGGAAATAACCCTATTTAGGATGTATTATTAATCTAGTGTTTTTAAGTCCCTTGTAATGGTTCCTCCCTATGTAGTTAAGCCACCATGCTTTTGTTTTTTTAGGGATTTCTTATATTTTTCAAATCCTCCTTTATAATTGTGAAAAACATTACATGGTTCTATAGGTAAATCTCCAAAACAAGATACATGAGGAGAAACAGAATGTCCGTCATGGTTTCTTACCTCTTCTATTTCTTATCTCTTTTTATAGTCACTATATTTATTAGTTTTGGTGTATCCTTCTGTTTTAAAATATAAGCGTATATAATTATATATTCACATCTATTTGTGTATGTATATATATGCATGTGTGTATGTATAAATATAATTTGTATTTCCACACACACTTATTAGGAAGTAAGTAGCACACTATGAACACTTTGCATCTTGCATTGTTTTGTTACCATAGCTCTCCGTATAACTCCATCGTATATAGTCTATTCCTTTTTCACAGGAGCATAATATTGCATTATGTAATTGTACCATATGCTATTTCAAGTGGTTTTCTCCTGTAGGTGTTTGATTGTTTGTAGTCCTGCTGTTACAGATACTATAGCTATAAATAGCTTTGTGTATGTCCTTTCATGGGGATTTTTATTTAATGTTTGGGATGGATTCCTAGAAATGGAATTCCTGCGTCAAAAGGTAAACAGGTAATTTTGTTGGCTATTGCTAAATTCCCCTCTACAAGGGGATAGTACTACTTTGTATTCCCATCAACAATGTATGAGAATACTTGTTTTCCCGCAACTTATGAACAGACCATTATCAAACTTCACAAAATATTTTAAGTAGATCTGTGTCTTAGACTTCAGCAAAAGTGTGATGTGGGTTTAAGATTTGATCCTAGGGGCGCCTGGGTAGCGCAGTTGTTAAAGCTTCTGCCTTCGGCTCAGGGCGTGATCCCGGCGTTCCGGGATCGAGTCCCACATCGGGCTCCTCCGCTGGGAGCCTGCTTCTTCCTCTCTCACTCGCCTGCTGTGTTCCCTCTCTCGCTGGCTGTCTCTCTGTCACATAACTAAATAAAATCTTAAAAAAAAAAAAAAAAAAAAAGATTTGATCCTAAAGACAGGGAGCTATGTTAGGCCTTGATGGTAGGCTTAGAGAAATGCAGGTCTTTGTTAAGGGGGTATAGTTATATTAAAGAAATGTTAAAGGTACAGCATAAGGAGGACTTATTAACTGGATGAAGGCATTATTAGAGGAATTGGGGATAATTCCTAACTTTCTGGGAGTATAAATAGTTTCCTCTAGAGAATACTGAACATAGATTATGGGATGGAGAATTCCATCTTGGATGCCTTGAATTTGAGGTGCTTCTAAGGTATCTTTTAGAAATGTAGTTGGATATATGAATCTGAAGAAAAAAAATGGGGGTTATGGTGGAGCTTATGTGTCCCTATCCTATGTGTCTTAGGATGCCTGTAGATGAAGATGCCCAGGAAAAGAGTACTCTTTGAGCACTTGGCATGTTCTTGACTTTGATAAGAGAAGTTTTATGTGCCCCTTCCATGTTTGTTTTTATACAGAGCATTGACTTAATATCTCTTTGGCTAGAATTAGAAAAAGTATACTTTATTTTCATGAGTTAGCTTTTATAGACTAGTGCATACATGTAGAGTATATGTATATATAATTCTGTTATGAAATTGTACAAATTTCCAGGGCAAATATAGCTTAAATTCCCTTGCTCTGATGTATGGGATGATTTATTTTGCCTTATCTCTGGTAAACATGATTTTATATACAGTTTTGAAACGTGGGTCATGATTTCTACTTGAGATATTTCCTTTCTTAGTATCTACTTAGGCAAACTTTGACAAATTAAGGCAAATGGAGAATTTTTTTGCCGTCGAAATATACTTTCTTACTGTATTAAACATACAGAAATACATAATATGGGGGCGCCTGGGTGGCACAGCAGTTAAGCGTTTGCCTTCAGCTCAGGGCGTGATCCCGGCGTTCTAGGATCGAGTCCCACATCGGGCTCCTCCGTTATGAGCCTGCTTCTTCCTCTCCCACTCCCCCTGCTTGTGTTCCCTCTCTCGGTGGCTGTCTCTATCTCTGTCAAATAAATAAATAAAATCTTAAAAAAAAAAAAAGAAATACATAGTATGAAAATTATATTTTGGCATCATGACATTATAGCTGAGAAAAGAATCTTACTTAATAGTTTTCTGTCTTATGTGGTCTTAAGAATATTAAAGCAGGAAACAAGTTCACAAACTTCAAAAGTAGAGAAATCCAAAAAAAAAAAATCTAGTTTAACTTCATTTCACAGATTAGGAGAAATATTGGTTATTTTTGTGACCAAACCAGTGTGAAACAATATGAGTGTATAAACACCAAGTGTTGGGCCAGAGACCTCTAAATTTAGGTTTGACCATTAAAAAATGGGATTGAAATGGGAGAAGAGCAGAACCATAGACATGATTTTGTACTTGTCAGTTTCTTTAGAATTATTTCTGTGGGATAATGACAATATTAACTGTTTACTTAACCCATTGTGTACTGTCTTAAGCACTTTACAAGTCTTCACATTTTAGTTCTGGAAACAGCCACATGTGATATTGTTAGTTAACAGTAAGGTACATTTTACTACATTTTACATATGACAGGTTTAGTAAGGAGACAGAGTTTTCCAAAGGATATCCAGTAGTAAGAAGCTGAAATGGGGGGGGGCGCCTGGGTGGCACAGCGGTTAAGCGTCTGCCTTCAGCTCAGGGCGTGATCCCGGCGTTCTGGGATCGAGCCCCACATCAGGCTCCTCGGCTATGAGCCTGCTTCTTCCTCTCCCACTCCCCCTGCTTGTGTTCCCTCTCTCGCTGGCTGTCTCTATCTATGTCGAATAAATAAATAAAATCTTTTTAAAAAAAAAAAAAAGCTGAAATGGGAATTTAAACCCAGCCAGTGAAGACAGGAGGATGATAAAGGACTCAAAACCTTTTTATATAAGTTGAAGGAAATCCACTTAAAATATTTTTACTTAAAAGGGAATATTGAGGGTGGCAGGAACATTTAGACTGTCCAGTATTAGGTCTTTTGTGAACAATGTATAAATTTCTTCGTGGGACTTAGGCATAAAATGAGTTCCAAAGCTTATGTTTGATCCACTATCAAGTATTTTCTCTTCCCTATGTCTGAACTGTATGAAGATAGAATGGCTTTTCTGAGGGTTAAAACTGTCCCCTTATCACTTACTGTCCAAGCAGAGGTTACATGCTTATTTGGAAGGCTTGTGGTAGAAGGAAGTTATGGCATAAGAAGGGAAAAATGGACCAGATCCATTCTGAGACCCTTTGCTAATCCTGAGATTTTTCTTTTTCAATTAACTAAAATATGAAGAGACTTTGTTAAATTGGATGATTTAACTAAAGGTGATAAAACTAAAGATCCCACCTGGGATTTATACCCATTTACTTTGAATGAGTTATGTATACTGTGAGCGTCCTAGGCTTGCACAGTTCTTGGTTTCTTGAGAAGAACCAAGGCTTTCCTGCTAGAGCTGCTTCCAACTTTGGACCCACTTACATTTTGAGCAGGCCACTCGGTTAAGGGTTAATGGTCTTTTCTTTTTGTTTCTACCTTGTTAATACTGTCACACTAGGGTATGATATTTATTCTTATAGCACACTAGGTTTATCAAACTGGAACATGCTTTTCAATTGCAGGTTTTGTGAAAATTGATTGCTGAGCCTCATTCCCAGATTATCTGACTCATTAGATCTGAAGTGGAGACAGAGAATTTGCATTTGTAACATGTTCCCAGATGATGTTGATTTTGCTGGTCTGGGGCTCATACTTTGAGAAACACCATTTTGGTAGTTTGGCCTACCTCAACAGATTGAGCTTTACAAGAATAGGAACCAGACTTCACTCATTTCTTTGTCCCCCTACTACCAAGAAATACATAAAGGTAACAGGTCTTAATTTTGTAGCAACTGTTAACTGTTTCATTGCTCTCTTTGGCTTGTTGATACCAGAAGTTAGGCCTAAAATTTAGGAAACTTCTAAAGCTTTAGGTTTGGGTCAGGTTTCGTTTTAAGTTAAGCTTACCTTTAGAAACACAAAATCAAGATTCTGCTAGAATTATTTCACATGGGTCCACTTTTTTTTTTTCTTTTTGCCATTACTAGGCTGCATGGCTACCTGTAGGGAAAAATGGAGGTTATGAAATATACTGATTTGTACTAAGTTCATCTTCTTATGTGTAAAGCAAGCAGCAGATCTCAATGAACTGATTTCTGAGCTCAAGAACAGGTCAACATCTAGTTCTCTTAAAGTAATTTTTAAGCTAAGGCTAGAATGTGCAGCAAGAAGAGCTCGTATTTTTTACCTACTCCTAGCTCTTAAGCTAGCAAAGAATGTCTTATGAAATTGTTAGCAAGGACTGTTTATCCTGGCAGTTACAATCATGAAAAAATACCATTTAAGTGAAATTAAGAATGTTTAGGTTTTTATGTATTTGCATATACTTTTAGTCTTTGGTAGTAATTATAAGCAGCATTCTGTGATTCTTCTCTTTTTCTCTCCTCAGATATCCAGAAAGTGGTACGGTAGAAATAAATGTCAAGGATCTTCGACCACGAGCTAGAACCAATTTGAAATGGAATGAACTAAATGTCGGTGATGTGGTAATGGTTAATTACTCTGTAGAAAATCCTGGTAATAGAGGATTTTGGTTTGATGCAGAAATTACCACATTGAAGACAATCTCAAGGACTAAAAAAGAACTTCGTGTGAATATTATCTTAGGGTAAGATTACTTACACTGATGTCCTTTAGCTACTGAAGTAATCAAGGAATGTAATATTTAGGCATTATGCACATTGTCCTTAGGTAAAAAAAAAAAAAATGGAATCTATGAAAGTTAGGAATTAATGTACTAAAGGGGAACTTTTTAAAATACGTTCTTGAGATTTTTGTATTAAGGATGGCCCTTAAATGTCCATCACTGCTTTAATGCTGGATATGTTATTTGAAAGCGTCTTGTAAGTACCTGAATATTTTATTCGAGAAATCCTTGCTTACTTCATAGGTTTCTTATAGGTAATATACAATAGCATTTCAATAGCTGTGGTTACTATGAGGATCTATGTTGATATAATAGCAGTGAATATCAACCTAATCAGCTGTCTACTATACTTGTAAGACTAGCTGAAATTATCCTTTATACTAATTTTCTTCCGTTTACAGAATTTAAGAAGCTGAGTAAAGAGAATTCAAAATGTAAAATATCACTCAAAATGCCAAATTTCTCCACTATTTCCATCATTAATTCTTTTATTGGGGCGCCTGGGTGGCTTAAGTTGGTTGAATGTCTGCTTTTGGCTCAGGTCATGATCCCAGGGTCCTGGGATTGAGTTCCCGCATCGGGCTCCTTACTCAGGAGGGAGCCTGCTTCTCCCGTTGCCTGCCGTTCCCCCTCCTTGTGCTCCATAACTCTGTCTATGACAAACAAATAAGTAAAATTAAAAATATATATATTTTGGTGTTTCACTCAAGTAATAAAGTACCATGCATTGTTTCACAACTACTTTTTTACACATAGGAAAATATTATCACCATCTTTCTGTGTCCAATTCTTTTTTTTCCTTTTTAATTTTTTATTATGTTAGTCACCATACAGTACGTCCTTAGTTTTTGATGTAGCGTTCCATGATTCATTGTTTGTGTATAACACCCAGTGCTCCATGCAATATGTGCCCTCCTTAATACCCATCACCAGCCTATCCCAGTCCCCCATCCCCCTCCCTTCTGAAGCCCTCTTTGTTTCCCAGAGTCCATAGTCTCTCGTGGTTCATTCCCCCTTCTGTTTACCCGCCCTTCATGCTTCCCTCCCTTCTCCTACCGATCTCCCTGCTATTCCTTACGTTCCATAAATGAATGAAACCATATGATTATTATCTTTCTCTGCTTGACTTATTTCACTTTGCACAATCTCCTCCACTCCCATCCATGTTGCTGTAAATGTTGGGTAATTGTTCCTTCTAATGGCTGAGTAATATTCCAATGTATATATGGACCACATCTTCTTAATCCATTCGTCTGTTGAAGGGCATCTCAGCTCCTTCCACAATTTAGCTATTGTGGACAATGCTGCTATGAACATTGGGGTGCATATGGCCCTTGCGGTCACTACGTCTGTATCTTTGAGGTGAATACCCAGTAGTGCAATTGCTGGGTCATAGGGTAACTCAATTTTTAACTTTTTGAGGGATTTCCACAGTGTTTTCCAAAGTGGCTGTACCAACTTGCATTCCCACCAACCGTGTAAGAGGGTTCCCCTTTCTCCACACCCTCTCCAACATTTGTTGTTTCTTGCCTTGTCCATTTTTGCCATTCTAACTGGCATAAGGTGGTATCTCAAGATGGTTTTGATTTGAATTTTCCTGATGGCTAATGATTTTGAACATTTTTTCATGTGTCTGTTAGCCATTTGTATGTCTTCATTGGAAAAGTGTCTGTTCATATCTTCTGCCCATTTCTTGATTTAATTGTTTCTTACGTATTGAGTTTGAGAAGTTCTTTGTAGATCTTGGATACCAGTCTTTTATCTGCAGTATCATTTGCAAATATCTTCTCCCATTCCGTGGGCTGCCTCTTAGTTTTTTTGACTGTTTCCTTGCCTGTGCAGAAGCTTTTTATCTTGATGAAGTCCCGCAAGTTCATTTTTTCTTGTGTCTCTTGCCTTTGGAGTTGTGTCATGAAAAAAGTTGCTGTGGCCGATGTCGTAGAGGTTGCTGCCTATGTTCTCCTCTAGGATTTTGATGGATTCCTGTCTCACATCGAGATCTTTCATCCATTTGGAGTTTATCTTTGTGTATGGTATGAGAGAGTGGTCAAGTTTCATTCTTTTGTATATAGATGTCCAATTTTCCCAGCACCATTTATTGAAGAGACTGTCTTTTTTCCACTGGATGTTTTTACTGTTTTGTCAAAGATTAGTAGCCCATAGAGCCGAGGGTCCATTTCTGGAGTCTCTATTCTGTTCCCTTGGTCTATGTGTCTGTTTTTGTGCCAGTACCATACTGCCTTTGTGATCACAGCTTTGCAGTATAGCTTGAAATCCGGCAACATGATGCCCCCAGCTTTGTTTTTCTTTTTACATTTCCTTGGCGATTCGGGGCCTTTTCTGGTTTCACACAAATTTAAGGGCTGTTTGTTCCAGTTCTTTGAAAAATGTCATTGGTATTTTGATCGGGGTGGCATTGAAAGTGTAGATTGCTCTGGGTAGCATAGACATTTCAACTATGTTTATTCTTCCCATCCATGAGCATGGAATGTTTTTCCATCTTTTGTGTCTTCTTCAGTGTCTTTCAAGAGTGATTTGTAGTTTCTAGAATATAGATCCTTTACGTCTCTGGTTAAGTTAATTCTGAGATATCATATGATTTTTGGTGTTATTGTAAATGGAATCCATTCCCTAATTTTCTTCAGTCTCATTGTTCGTGTATAGAAATGCAACTGATTTCTGAGCATTGATTTTGTATCCCACCAATTACTGAATTGCTCTATAACTTCTAATAGTTTGGGAGTGGATTCCTTTGGGTTTTCCATATAGAGTATCATGTCATCTGCGAAGAGAGAGAGTTTGACTTCTTCGCTGATTTGAATACCTTTTATCCCTTTTTGTTGTCTGATTGCTGTTGCAAGGACTTCTAGTACTATGTTGAATAATAATGGTGGGAGTGGGCATCCTTGTCGTGTTCCTGATCTTAAGGGAAAGGCTTCCAGCTTTTCCCCATTGAGAATGATATTTGCTGTAGGCTTTTCATAGATGGTTTTGATGAAATTGAGGAATGTACCCTCTATCCCTACACTCTGAAGTGTTTTAATCAGGAAAGGATGCTGTATTTTGTCAAATGCTTTTCTGCATCAGTTGAGAGGCTCATATGGTTCTTGACTCTTTTCTTGTTGATATGATCTATCACAGTGATGGATTTGAGAATGTTGAACCACCCTTGCATCCCAGGGATGAATCCCACTTGGTCGTGATGGATATTCCTTTTAATGTACTGTTGGATCCTATTAGCTAGGATCTTGTTGAGAATTTTGGCATCCATATTCATCAGGGATATCGGTCTGTAATTCTCCTTTTTGATGGGGTCTTTGTGTGGTTTGGAGATCAAGGTAATACTGGCCTCATAGAATGAGTTTGGTAGTTTTCCTTCTGCTTCTATTTTTTGAAATAGCTTCAGGAGAATAGGTATTATTTCTTCTTTGAATGTTTGGTAGAATTCCCCAGGGAATCCGTCAGGCCCTGGACTCTTATTTTTGGGAGGTTTTTGATCATTGCTTCAATCTCTTCAAAATTAATCGGTCTGTTTAAATAATCAATTTATTCCTGTTTCACTGTTGGTAGTTTATAGGTTTCCGGAAGGCATCCATTTCTTCCAGGTTGTTTAATTTATTGCCATATAGTTGTTGATAAAAGTTTCTAATGATCCTTCCTATTTCATTGGTGTTGGTCATGATCTCTCCCCTTTTATTCATAATTTTATTAATTTGGGTCCTTTCTCTATTCTTTTACATGAGTCTGGCCAGTGGTTTATCAATCTTATTTATTCTTTCAAAGAATCAGCTTTTAGTTTTGTTGATCTGCTCTACTGTGCTCCTGGTTTCTAATTCATTGATATCTAATCTTGATCACCTGCCTTCTCGTGCGTGGGTTAGGCCTGTTCTTCTGTTCCAGCTCCAGCTTCTTGAGGTGAGAATATAAAAACTGCAGTTTAGATTGTTCTGTTTTTTTGAGTGAGGCTTGGATGGCTATGTATTTTCCCCTTAGGACTGCCTTTGCAGTGTCCCATAGGTTTTGGACCGATGTGTTTTTGTTCTCATTGGTCTCCATAAATTGTTTAAATTGATTTTTAATCTCCTGGTTTCCCAATCATTCTTAAGTAGGATATTTCTTAGTTTCCAAGTGTTTTGAGTTTCTTCCAAATTTTTCCTTGTGATTGAGTTCCAGTTTCAAAGCATTGTGGTCTGAGAATATGCAGGGAATAATCTCAGTCTTTTGGTATCAGTTGAGACCTGTTTGTGGCCCAGCATATGGTCTATTCTGCAGAAAGTTCCATATGCGTTCGAAAAGCGTGAGGATTCTGTTGTTCTGGGGTGTAGTGTTCTGTATGTATCTATGAGGTCCATCTGGTCCGGTATGTCATTCGAAGCTCTTGTTTCTTTGTTGATTTTCTGCTTAGGTGATCTGTCTATTGCTGAGAGCGGAGTGTTGAGGTCCCCTACTATTAATGTATTATTATCTATATGTCTCTTTATTCTGGTTAAGAGTTGGCTTGTGTGTCTAGCTGCTCCCCTGTTGGGGGCATAGATATTTATAATTGTTAGATCCTCTTGTTGGATACACCCTTTAAGAATAATATAGTTTCCTTCTGTATCTCTAACTACAGTCTTTAGTTTAACATTTAATCTGTCTGATATGAGAATTGCTACCCCAGCTTTCTTTTGAGGTCTGTTGGCATGAAAGATGGTTTTCCATCCCTTCACTTTCAGTCTGGATCTTTTTTCTTTTCTTTTCTTTTCTTTTCTTTTCTTTTCTTTTCTCTTTTCTCTTTTCTCTTTTCTCTTCTCTTCTCTTTTCTTCTCTTTTCTTTTCTTTTCTTTTCTTTTCTTTTCTTTCTTTCAAGATTTTATTTATTTATTTGGCAGAGACAGCCAGGGAGAGAGGGAACACAAGCAGGGGGAGTAGGAGAGGAAGAAGCAGTCTCCCAGTAGAGGAGCCTGATGTGGGGCTCGGTCCCAGAACACTGGGATCACGCCCTGAGCCGAAGGCAGATGCTTAATGACTGAGCCACCCAGGCGCCCCACAGATGTATCTTTAAATTCAAAATGAGTCTCTTGGAGACAGCATATGGATTTGTTGTGTCTTTTTATCCAGTCTGCAACCCTGTGTCATTTATGGGAGCATTTAGGCCATTCACATTGAGAGTGATTATTGAGAGATATGATTTTAATGATGTTGTGCTGCCTGTGAAGTCTTTGTTTTCTATACATTGTAAATTTCTGTCTATATCACTCTTGGGGTCTTTTTACTTTTATAGAACCCCCCTTAATATTTCTTCTAGGTCCGGCTTGGCGGTCACATATTCTTTCAGTTTCTGACGATTTTGGAAGGTCCTTGTCTCTCCATCCATTCTGAATGACAGCCTTGCTGAGTAAAGGATCCTTGACTGCTTGTTCCTCTCACTTAGTGCTCTGAATATGTCTTTCCAGCTTTTTCTGGCCTGCCAGGTCTCTGTAGACAGGTCTGATGTTATTCTGATGGCCCTCCTTCTGTAGGTGAGGATTCTCTTCCCACTGGCTGCTGTCAAGATTGTATCCGTGCATCTAAGATTTGTGAATTGTGCTATTATGTGACGTGGTGTAGATCTGTTCTCATTGATCTTGGGAGGGGTGCTCTCTGCCTCTTGGACATGAATGCTTGTTTCCTTTGCCAGATTAGGGAAGTTCTCAGCTACAATTTGTTCAAATATCTCTTCTAGACCTTTCTCTTTCTCCACTCCCTCAGGGATGCTGGTGATTCTGACATTGGAATGGTTCATTGAGTCAGTAATATCCCGTAACCTACATTCTTGAGATTGGATTTTTTTAAGCCAAATTCCCATTTTTTCCCTTTTTTTCTATCATCCCATCTTCCAGTTCACTAATTCCTTCTTCTGTCTCATTACCCTGGCCATCAGAGCATCCAGTTTAGACTGCATTTGATTCATAGCATTTTTAATTTCTCCCAGATTCGCTCTCATTTCCGCCCTTATAGATTCTATATTCTTGTTAATATTTTCATTACTATCTTTTTCCCGCCTATACATCATCTTGACCATTGTTACTCTGAACTCCATTTCTGACAATTGGGTTATGTCCATATCTATCAGTTCTGTGGCAGAGGCCACAGTCTCTGTCTCCTTTCTTTGTGGGGATTCCTCCTCATGGTCATTCTGATGAGGAGAGGTCACGGGGATGCACAGAGCCCAGATTATTGACCAGGACCCAGGCAGTGTGCACTTGTTTTATAGGGACCTTAGGGATGTGGGCTTGTTTTTTCAGCCTGCCTTCTGGGTGGAGGGGCCAGCCACGCTGATACTCAGGCAACCCTGTTTCGGGTAGAGTCTCCGTGTCCCCTGGGAGGGGGGATGGGGATGGGCACACTGTGAGCTGATATTTCCGGGCTTTTGTTCTCTGGCGGCTTTCCCTGGCGGTTTTCTGTGACTCTTCTGAGAGTCAGAGCAGCCGTGGCCGTGTCCTAGTCTCTGTTTCAGAACAGAGAGATCGCAGTCTGCTCTCCACTGATCCCTCCTGGCCACTTTAACTCTGTTTCCGTCGGTGCTGCTAAAAACCCCTCAGTGTCCGGTTGTGCGCCCCACAGCCACTCTCTCAGCCCCCGCTCCCAGGGCTGGCACATCTGTCTCCTTTGTGCTTCTAACACCGCCAACTGCCCTGGGTTCCCACGTGCGCTCCTGAGCTCCCTGTTTCAGTGTGGTTTGTGCGCTGCGGAGTTCCAGTTTTCAGTCTGGTCTACTCGCGCTCCCGAGGTCCCGGTTTCAGTCTGGTTTGAGTGAGTCCTCCAGAGCTCTGGTTTTCAGTCCGGTTGCGCGCATGTTCCCGGGCTCCCGGTCTCAGTCTGCTTTCTCGCGGGTACCGGTCCGCAAATCTGGCCCGCTCTTCTGTGCAGGTGGCTACTGCTTCCTGGTGCCCGAGCCTCGGGGCTCCCTCCCCCTTCCGTTTATCTTCCAATATTTGTGCGCAGATTCACGGCTCCCCGCTTCGTACCTCGATACTCAGTGCCAGAGATGTTCGTTTGTAGAGATCCAGGTGTATCTTCCTAGTCTCAGGCTGATTTCATGGGTGTTCAGGATGATCTGGTAGATATCCAGTTCGATTCAGGAGACCAGCTGAAAAAAAGGTCCCCTACTCCTCCACCATCTTTTTTCATCCTGTGGCCAGTTCTTTTGAATAGAGTTTATTGGTTGAACAGTCACTAATTTATTTTTTTTAATGTTTGTTTAATTGTTTCTACTTCTTACAGTATTTAAGTGAATAATTTCATATATGAATTTTGTGCTTTGCTGTGTTTTTTTTTTTTTTTAGAAGGAATTCTTATGAATACATTTTTGTCGCGCATTGGGGATTCTAGAACAATCCTGGCAGTTGTGTATGTGTGTGTATAGGAAGCAACCAGGGCGCCTGGGTGGCTCAGTCGTTAAGTGTCTGCCTTCGGCTCAGGACGTGATCCCAGAGTCCTGGGATCGAGCCCCACATCAGGCTCCTCCGCTGGGAGCCTGCTTCTTCCTCTCCCACTCCCCCTGCCTGTGTTCCCTCTCTCGCTAGTTGTCTCTCTCTCTGTCAAATAAATAAATAAAATCTTAAAAAAAAAAAAAAAAGAAACAGCCATACTAAGATTCTTGTCAAGTTCTGATTAATAGAATTAATATATATAATGTGGATTATATGTTAAATATAATGGATATATTATAACAAATCAGCTTAAGTATCTTCTTATGATTAATAATACAGAGTAGGGGTCAGTTAACTACAACTCAGTGGTTGCCTGATTTTTATGAAAATAGTTACTGGAACATAGTAATGCCCTCCATTTACACATTATCTATGGCTATTTTTGCATTCAGCATTGTTCAGTGGTTGCAACTGAGACTCCCTGGCTTGCAAACCTAAACTATTTACTCTCTGACCCTTCATGGAAAACGTTTGCTAACTCCTAAGATAAAAAGAATGTTGTGAGGTGCTGAAAATAGCTTATATTTTAGAAAACAGTTTCAGAACTTTCTACAAACAAAAGTGTGATTTTGTTGCCAGGTAAGGATGTAACTCAGGCTTCTAAGCAACTTGAAAATTGGTTATGGATGCAAATCATGAAGAAAAGGAACAGGCCTATACATAAATGGGTTATATAGGGGACCGTATAACGTACTTGAGTGTAAGAAGTACAATACAGCATGTGTATATGATAGGAGGAGATAACAGTACTCAATAGCATAGAGTTTAAAAAAAAAAAAAAAGCTTGCTCTTTAAAAAAATTTTCCCTGTGTGATTCTGAAGTATAGTTAGAGAGGAGCACCCTGGCTTTAGGGACTAGAACTAAGATTGAGTGGAAATTATCGATGGTCAAATATTGGCTCACTAGAGAGAACAGTTAGGTGATAGCTATCCCAAAGAGTAAAACACATTGTCCTGTAAAATATTATGTTCTCTGTCATGTAAGTTTTTACTAGACGTGTTAGTAACATAAGAGCTTAAAAAGGAGTCAGTGTGGCATGTGGCTGTGGATAGGATTTTTTTTTTTTCATGGTTAGAAATCTTTTTACTGGAAAAAGTGGATAAATAGCAGAATATGAAGGTCTTAATGTATTCTGCTGTTGACAGCTTTGGGCTGTTACAGACTGTGCTGTCGTGACATCATCATACCTGATGCTTATGTGCGTTAGTTTTTGTAGGCTGCATCTTGCCTAGAAGTAGAATTGCTGGGTTGTAGAACCTGTACATCTTGACTTGATAGATACGACCAAATATTTAAGTAGCTCTATTAGGTTACACTTCTACAGCAGTATTAGAGGTCCCATTGCTCTGCATTCTCCTCCACACTTGATTTTGTCACACTTGAATTTTTGCTAAGCAGAGGGGTATATAATGAAATAGTATATCATTATGGTTTTGATTTGCATTTCCTTGACTAATGAGATTGATAACCTTATGTTTGTTGGCAAATTTAGATACCTTTTGTGAGGACCCTGTTCCAAACATTGTTTTGTTGTTAGTCTGTATTACTGATTTTTTTTAAGAGTTCTGATTATGAAGACTCGATCATTTCAGTTATGTGTAGAGAAAATATTTTTGCTTTTATAGCTTTTTTCATGTTTTGAATAATAGTCTTAATTTTAAATAGTTTATTAAATTTTTCCTCCTGATGCTTACACATGCTATGTCTTAAACCTTCTGGGTTTGGGTGGGGAGTGGGGGCTATGGGTGAAGGTGGTCAAAGGGTACAAACTTACACTCCAGGGATATAATGTACAGCGTGGTAACTATAGTTAGCAATACTGTATTATATATTTGAAAGTTGCTGAGAGCAGTTCTTAAAAGTTCTCATCACAGAAAGAAATTACAACTATCTGAGGTGATGGAAGTTAACTTTTTGTGGTAATCATTTCAGTGTATACATCTATCAGATCATTGTATTGTATACCTTAAACTTACACAGTATATGTCTGTTATATCTCAGTAAAACATGGAGTGGGCAGGGGAGAAACTTTTCTTACCCAAAATGCATTAAGATACTCTTCATTATTAAAAAAGCTTTGTGGTTTTGCCTTTCTTTAGTAGGTCTTTAATCCATTTGAAGTAGGTTTTGAGGTAAGGGTTTGACTTCCCTTGATATATATGGATAATCATTTTTCCTGGCAGTGCTTATAAAAAAGCCCATTTTTCCCTCACTGGTCCTCATTATGACCTCATATCAAGTATGTAATTTGATGCATCCATCTGGTTTCCATTCTGTACCATTGGTCTATTTTGTGTATCCTAATATCAGTTCCACATTTTAATAATATGACAGGACAGGGCTTCCTACCTTGTTCTGCAGTAGTTCTCTGTTTTCTTGGGTCTGTGTGCTTTCATTTCAGTTTTCCAAACCATCTGGGTAATTTAAACATAAAAACCATTGGGAGTTTAATATACTGTGTTGACTCTAACCCAGAAATGTGCTTTTTCTCCATTTATTTAGGTCTTTAATGTGTTTTTCTCATATTTTTATTAGGTTGAACCATATAATGTGTTTTTATAAGTTCAAAATAATTGATTGATGGCAGTTATATGGTAGAACTTAATATTCTCCAGAGATCTGATCAGATATGAGTCTGTTATCCTTTCTTAACTTTAGGTATTACTTATTGTTCCAATAAATGCAATTTTGGGGGTGGGGGTCACTGATATACAAGTAACCTTTGATCTTGGATCTAGTAGCCTTACTAGATTTATTAGTTTTTATTTACATGTAGATTTTTTGGGGGGAATTTTTGTGATTGTAATCATCTCTGAATTATGACGTTTTTGTGTTTTAATTTTTTTAATTCACTAGCTGCCCTTTAGTACATTGTTCAAAGGATGTGGTGATAACAGGCATCTTTTTTCTCCCTTACCTCTAAGAAAAACTTTTCAAAACTTCACCAATAACTATAGTACTTGACATAAGCATTTTGTGGATATGCTGTCCTGGGTTTGCATTGGCAATATTTTGTGTGGAATTTTTGCATTTGTGTTAATGAGTAAAATTTGCATGTTAGTTTTCCTATCTAGCTGTTCTTCACAAATTATTCGGTTTTTATAAAATAATTAGAATATTCTTTGTCTTTTGGTGAAGTTTTGTGTCCTTTTCTTGGCTGATTGGTAGAACTTTTCAGTAAAGTCTTCTGGGGCTGAGCTTTCTTTGTGGGAAGGATTTTTATGATTGGCTCAATTTCTGTAATGATAGGGAGACTCTGATTTTCTATTTCTTGAAATAAAATTTTATTTTTTAGGTACTCGATTTTATCTAAATTTTATTTATTGTCATAAGTTTATTTAACCTCATCTTTTAATGTGCAGTCTTTATTGTGATGTTCCTTTTTTTATTCCTGAGTTTGGTTTGTGACTTTTTAATATGTCCCCCCAGAGGCTTATGAGTTTTATTAGACTTTTATAGATAACTAACCTTCAGCTTTGATATACTCTCTATTACTATATTGAAGGTACAAAAGGAGAAATAAATATAGGACATCATTTTTAATCTAGGATATTTGATAAGGGAACTTGGAGTTAAAGTTCATGCTTGTTTCTTTTCTTTAAAGATCTCATCCGTTTGTCAAAGAGAGGGGCGGCGGCACAAGTAGGGGGAATGGCAGGCAGAGGGAGGAGTGGGCTCCTCGCTCAGCGGGGAGCCCAGTGTGGGGTTCCGTCCCAGGACCCTGGGATCATGACCTGAGCCGAAAGCAGATGCTTAACTGACTGAGCCACCCAGGGGTCCCTCTATTTTAAATTTGTGAGTACCAAAAAGTGAATATGCTTAAACTGTCTCATGATCAAATTCTATTTTTAGTGTCATTTTCTGTTTCTATTTTAGCTTTGAAGAAAATTCAGAACAAAAGTTTGTGGAGTTTAAATCCATTTTCAAAATACTTTGTTCAGTTACTATTATGATGCATATTGCATTTAATACCATATGAAGTTATATTAGTTTAGATATTTATAAGTAGAATTTGATTTCTATAACAAGAAAATAATTTATCTACAGCTAAAACTGAACTGGATGGATGTACTTTATGTTCAGTGCCATTTTTTATAGGGCTTTATTTAACTAAATTTTATCCATACTCATTTATTATCATATCTCTTCAGTGATATTTTTAACATTCTTATACAGTACAACTTTGGTGTCCATTATCAAGTTATAAATCAAAACTCACTGTATTATAACCTATTGGCCTCCTTGTGGTGCTTAGTCATATATATATATATATAAATATGTTTCTGCTTTGGAGCCTTTGCACTTGCTGTTCTCTCTGCCTGTTCTGCTCCACACAGATACTCATTTGGCTTGCTCTGTCTCTTGTCTCAGTTCTTTGTTCAGACATCACTTCAAAAGACATCTTTCTTGATTGTGTTGTATAAAATTATATATGTGCATGCCAGGCATAGATTCCTTGAACTCTTTCCTTACTCTTATTTTTCTTTATAGTATTGATTATCATCTGACATTTGTCTCTCTTGGCCTACTTGGAGTAATTTCCTATTCTTGCTGTAATAAATTACCACAAACTTAGTGGCATAAACAGATAACTTACCATTTTACAGTTCTGTAAGTCAGGAGTCTTGTATGGATTTCACTAGGCTAAAAGTGTCAGCAAAGATGTGTTACTTTTTGGGGACTCCAAAGGAGAATTTGTTTCCTTGCCTTTTTCAGATTTTAGAGGCCCCCACCATCCAATTCCTTGGCCCGCTGCCCACTTCTTCCCTTTTTAACATTACATATAGGACTCTTCTAAAGTTTCCCTGTAATTACCTTGGGCTACCTGCATAATCCTATTTCAAGGTCATTAACTTAATCATGTCCACAAAATCCCTTTTGCCTTGTAACATAATATTCCCATGTTCCTGTACTTAGGACCTAGACATCCTGTGGCACCCATTATTCTGCCTGTCCTACTACTGAAACATTAATGCCCTGACTTTTGTTGGCTGCTATGTGCCAGGCCATGTTCTAGGAACAAGTTATAATGAGTATTCGGTAAATAGAGTATTTCACTGAATCTGAGATTAACAGGGTTTTTTTTAATTTTAACATCTCAAAATGTATCTTAAAATTGCTATTGGAATGAAGTTGGGTTCTTTCAGAGATTTGAGTTTGCTTCTACTAGGCACCTTGGAGTACCATGTAACTTAAAACCTCTAAGCTTCTTCAGGTGGTATGAATTCATATCTGCAGAATGGCATGAATCATACCTTTGTGGTTCAATTCTTGGGATACTTTTCCTCCTTTAACTCAGTGATAACATTGAAAGAGGCATGTTTATTTTCTGTCTCTGCCTGCAAGGTGGTTATATCTTAAACTGTGAGAAAACCATTTGGTATCCTAGCTTTGAGGGTCCTTCTTAGACATCTCATTTCAGACTTTTTTCTTTCTTATAATTTCATAAAATAGTGTGTCTTATAGTTGTTGGCTTCCATCTAGAGTACCAACTTTGGGGGTGGTTCTTAGACTACCCATTGTAGGCCAATTTCTTTTTTGGTAGTATAAAATAATATATTTTACAATTGTTCGTTTATTAGGTTCAAATGAAATGTAGTATTGAAGGAATATTCATGTTTTTGGTGTGATTTAGGTTTCATCAGCTTTGTGCAGAAGACAAGGGTGTGGTAAGCCTTCAGCTAAAATGATAAATGAGTGAAAAAATAATTCTAGTTTTGAAACTGTTTTTGTGATATTTATTGAAGCACCTAATGAAATATATGGAAGGTTTCTGTTTCCAGGTAGGATGGAATAGCTGGCAGTAATTAGCATTTTTACAGTTAGAAAATCCAGATCAAATACCATTATCATCTGTTTGAAGGCAACAGAGAGGCAAAGAGAACTACCAGGGCCTAGGGACTCTGGAATGGGAAGAACCTTAGAAGACAGTTAGTTGGTTTTTATAGTTGCTTTTTGCCCTGGGAACTTTGCTAATTATGGATGCAGAGCAGATCTAATTGAAAGCAACTGGGGGCATGGTGGAGACAGAAATCAGAACTTTGGGTAGATAATGGGGATGGCCTGTTTTCCTCACAAAACTTTTGCTAAACACTGGGGTTTTGCTGGGCAAGAGGCTAAAAATGTAAGTAAACAGCACGGTGGAATTTTCAGCAGTCTTAGAAGGCAAACATGGATTTGGGGATCACTGGTGGAATGATCCCACAGAGTATACAAAATGCTCTTAGTTGAAAACTGTGGATGGTTAAGACAAATATGTAGACTAAATCTCACCAAGACTATAAACAAGCCTTGCATCAGCATAGTTGCTGAATAAAATGTTAAACCACCACAGTATCTCCCCAGCAGAAGGAAGATTGCTCCTTCTTTATGGTACAGAAACATCTGAAGCCTCCTCTAATGTTTATATTTATAATGTTGAATTCCGAGGTTTGGTTTGCTAACATCTTTATCTTGGCTTCATTTTTTTGTAACCTGTTTTCATTAGAAATGGATTTCTAAATTGAGAATTTTTTTATATGTGTTTTCAGATGCTGTTCCATTGTATTCTAGCATACATTGTATCTGATGAAAACTCAGCTTATATTCTCTTTGGTTTTATCTTTAGTTTTCAGCAGCATTATGCAGCATGCCACTGTGTTTTCTTTTTATTTATCCTGCCATGAAGCCAGAAACACTACCAAAAGACAGGGCCACATAGTCAAAAACCAGAAGAAAAACCAACAATAAAAATGAAACTGATCTTGGGGCACCTGGGTGGCTCAGTCAGTTAAGCATCTGCCTTCTGCTCAGGTCACGATCCCAGGGTCCTAAAATTGAGGCCCAGGACAGGCTCCCTACTCAGCGGGGAGCCTGCTTCTCCCTCTCCCTCTGCCCACTTGTGTGCTTGCATGTTCTCTCTCTCTTTTTCTCAAATAAAAAAAAAAGTATATATATATATTTTATGTTGCTCTTGATAATTAAAAGTTCTCAGGGATTTTAGAATAATTATGATTAAAGTGCTCAAGAAAATAGATGAGAAGATGGAGAATTTCAAATGAGAATTAGAATCTATAATCACATGGAATCCATGAAATCACTCTAGAACTGAAATATACAGTATCTGAAACTAAGTTCATTAGATTGGCTTAATAGCAGAAGATAGGAGTAGTGAACTCAAAGGCAAGTCAGTGAAAAATTTGGATAAATTGACATATGAAAAAAAATAGAAAAGACTGTTGGACATATGGGACCTGGTAAAAGGGATGCATTACATGTACTTGAAGTTCCCAAAGAAGAGAAGGGTGAAAACAATGTTTGAAAATATAATAGCTAGAATTTTCAAAAGTGAGAAGATATCAGCCCAGATTGAAGTCCTACGAACCCTAAGCAGGATAAATGTAAAGAAAGCACAGAGGCATATTATAGTAATGCTGCTAAAATCTAAAGATAAAAACAAAAGGAATATGAGCTGAGTTTTCATCAGAAATAACAAAAGCTCTAGAACACAAGGAAATAGCATCTGAAAATACTACTAAAAAAAAATCTCAACTTAGAAATACATTTCTAATGAAAATAGATTACAAAAAAAGTGAAGCCAAATAGTGATGTTATCAAACCTAACCTAAGAATTCGGTACCAATAGACCTGCACTAAAATACTAAGGAGTTCTGTAAGCAGAAGGAAGGTGATTTCAGGTAGAAATATGGAAATACAGGAAGGCATTAAAGAACAGAGGAAGGGTAACTATATGAGTAAGTGCAGACTATTCACAACACTAGTGAAGTTTATGTGTAGAATAAAATGCATGACAACAATGCAGAAGTTGGGGGTTGATAAATGAAGCTGTGAAATTCTGACATGCTCAAGGAAGTAGTGCAGTAAAACTTTGATTTCTTGGGTTTATTTACATGGTATATTCTCTAAGAACCACTAAATTAAAATATTTTAATAACATTGAATATATGCAATTTATTAATATATATAATTTAATATAACAAAATATAATTTTAATATAACTAAACTATTAGCAAATTAATAGGGTGAAATGGAATAATTATTAGAATAAACCAAAAGAAGGCAATCAAGAAGAGTAAAAGAAACAAAAAGGTAGATAAAATGGGAAACAGTAAAATGGTAGAAACAAACCCAAATATGTCAGCCATTTATGTTAACTAAATGTGAGCTAGATATTACAGTTAAAGATGAACAGGATTAAAACAAAAACAAAATCCATATGCTGCTTATAAAAAAGATTCCTTAAATATGAACTCACATAAATTGAAATTACAAAGATGGATGGGATTCCAGGTAGATGACAACAGCATAGATTTTTAGTCTCCCTAGATGTCCTTATACAAACACATAGAACAACTAAAATATCTAATCCAAAATTCATGGGCAGCATCTTTAACCATTCAGGGTGTTGTGGTATCCCCTAAAGGAACCAAAATAACTGGTGGGATAAATAGCTGAACGCTTATAAGACCAGTGTGGTAGCGGTAGCTGTGCAAGAGGTAGGAAAGGGTAACTACCCAAGAACTCTGAAATGATAAAACTAGTTCAGCTAACTGTTTTGAGAGGAGCAGCTATGGTGGCCATTTCTCAAAATGACCCCCAGTATTTCCTGCTTCCTGGTATTCACACCTTGCGCACAGTTCCCACCCACATTTTACTTAGGGTTACTCTTGTGATCAATAGAATATGGCAGAAGTGATGTTTTACCACGTCCAAGATTCAGTTATAAAAACATTGAAGCTTCCATTGGGCTCTCTCAGATCACTTCATTTGGGGGAAGCCCTCTGCTGTGTTGTAAGGATTCATACATCCTAGTGGTCTTGCCCTAGTTGAGCCTTTAGATGAGACTGTAACTCTGGTCAACAGCCTGACTGAAACTTGACAAGATCTTGAGCCAGAACTGCCCAGCTCTGCTGCTCCCCAAATCCTGATTTGCAGAACCTGAGGTAATTTTTGTCTAAAGCTGCTAGTTTTAAGATGATTTGTTATGTGACAACAGAACTAATCCAGCAACTGAAGCTAGAAGGGGTATGCACATCAGTTTAGATGAGTACAAGCAGTTGGCAATAAGATTTTGAAGGGATTAGCGACCAGCGAGCTCTTGAAATTATCTAGCTAAAACTGTTCCAGGACAAAGCCCCATATAGAAAAACTACTGGAAGTACAGCCCAAACTGAGTAGAACAGGGACAATAAAGATAAAAAGAAAAAAGATTCAGTTAAAAATAGGGAAGGAGAATAGAGCCAGGAGATTTAAGCTTCCATAGTAGTAGTCCCTTTTAAAAATAATTTGAGGCATAATTTACATACAACAATATGTACTATATATTTTTTGTACTATATATTTTAAGTGAATATTGGCAAGTATGTATACCCATGCCACCACTATAATCAAGATATAGAACGTTTTCATCACCCCAAAAAGTTCTTTTGGGCTCCCTTAGGTATCTGCACAAACCTCAGCCCCAGACAACTACTCATTTGCTTTTTGTCAGATTAGATTTTAGTTGCTATAGTTTTGAATGCTTCTCCAAAAAATAACAATTAAAAAGAGTGAGTTCTGTGGAACTCTATAGCTGTGAGCTAATAAAGCTAAGTGAAATTATACCCTCCAGAGGTTCAATACATTTAATTTTTTTTTAAAAGGCATTGATGTCAAATTACATATTAAATTAGAAGAAAAAGGAAGAAAATGTAAGGATGTTATCCTCATTCCTTTTAGGGAAAGTGTCACAGAAAGACATGCATGAGTCAAGAAAAGATGGACTAGGGATTTTAAGTCTAGCCAAACTGCCTTTCAGAATAAAGGCTGGAGACAAACTATCATTAACTTGGAAGAACTAGGGGAGCTATTCTCGTGAACGCTTCCTGGGAAGTGTTCTAGAGAACTAGCTTCAGGGCCATCAAGATTACTGAAGAAAATTAGACAAAAAGAGCAGTGATAAACATCAAAAATATTTTTACATTTAGGGACACCTGGGTGGCTCAGTCAGTTAAGCGTCTGCCTTCGGCTCAGGTCATTATCCCAGGGTCCTGGAATCAAGTCCCACATCAGGCTCCTTGCTCAGCTTCTCCTGCCTGCCGCTCGCCCTGCTTGTGTGCTCTCTCTTTCTGACAAATAAATGAATCTTAAAATATTTTTACATTTAGAAATTAGGACTAAAGGAGATACATAAAGAAGAAAGCGTAGTATGTAATGATTATATGATCTGACATAGATAGAACTGTAAGATGTGGATGAAAATACACAAAAGAATTTAAAATTGTGGGGCGCCTGGGTGGCTCAGTGGTTAAGCGTCTGCCTTTGGATCAGGTCATGATCCCAGTGTTCTGGGATCGAGCCCTGCATCGGGCTCCCTGCTCAGCAGGAAACCTGCTTCTCCCTCTCCCACTCTCCCTGCTTCCGTTCCCTCTCTCGCTGCCTCTCCCTCTGTCAAATAAATAAATAAAATCTTTAAAAAAAAATTTAAAATTGTTTTCAGTAATCATGATGACAACAAGTAAGAATGTCTCGTGTGTAATGTGGGATAAGGCAAAGAAGTATTTGTAACATTCTAATTTAGACATCCCTGGTATCTTTGATAACTAGTATTTTCTGACTGAGGAGAAAGGAGAAATAGACACATAATTGTTTTTAAAAAAGTAAATTTACCCTTCTGTTCAGAATTTGAACAAAGCATTTATATGAACTCATGAAGTATCTTGTATGTGTATTCATGTGTATGTTTAAATTTTGTAGCTCTGTCCACTGAAGAAGCCTTGAAACAGTGATCAGCTTAGTTGCAGAAAGCTTTTCTAGTGCCTGAAATATAGCTTTGAAATATTATTTCTACCCAAAAGAAATTGGGATTCCTTATAGATAGGACTCCAGGCTAGAGGCAGAAAATGTGCAAGATGAATTTGGAACATCTTGTCTTAGGGATAACAAGGAAACCCACAAAGACTGTTAAGTTCTTGTCAGATTTGGGAGTCAACTGGAAGTTCCTATTGGCCAAAGATAGACAGTTTGAACATCAACAAGGAAAATAGCTACAGTGGTTTGAAGCACCTCAGATATTTATGTGAATTCCTGGTAATATAGAATTGGTGACCTATATAGGACATTAGGGAACTATTTAAGTTGCCAAAGAAAGCACTTAATCCATATTTTTTATATCATGTATCACTGAGTCACCAAATAATTGATGAGGTCAAGTTTCTTTCTATTGAACTCTAGCAAAAAAAATTAGGAAAGCTAGAACTGGAATAGCAACACTTTCTAAACCCCAGTGAATTAATCTTAGTATTGAGTATTGATAGCTGCTATCATCATAGGAAAAGACAACTAAATAAACTAGGTGCTTCCTAATAGAATAGACCTATACATAGTTATACCAAAACATGAACCTGGATTTGATTAAGCATTTCTAAATGCAAGGATTTTCATTATTTTGTGTGTGTAAAGGGCCAGATAGTTTTAACCCTCGACAGCCAAATGGTCTCCACCATCACAGCTACTCAACTCTGCCATTGTAGCACAAAACCAACCACAGAGAATGCATAAGTGAGCAGGTGTAACTGTATTCCAGTAAAACGTTATTTACAAAAGCAGGCAGCAGACCAGGGTTTTTGACCTGTACTCTGGATTCAGCTACCAACTTACTGGAAATGCAAATAACAGAAAAAGCCTATTTAAACTACACTTTGGGAATGCAAATATCAGAATCAAGATATTGGGCCACTCTATAGGACAAATGGTGGTGGTTCTTTAAATTGTAAAGAAGGAAAAGATAATGTGGGAATTGATTAGAGTCTTTAAAACACAGGCAAAACTATATGATATGCTTAGGCAGACAGGTTTTGTAAGACTGAAGAAAATTAAGGTAAATATAATTCTTAGAAGGGAATAAAAGAGATTGAGATTGGGAGGGAGCATGGCAAGGGCTTCTGAGGTAAACCTTTCTATCTCCTGTTATGGTTGGTGACTACAGACTATACATCCTGTAGTCTGATTAAACTATACATAGATAAATGCAGTTTTCTGCATTTGTGGATATCTGACATTAAAAGTTTTAAAAGTTTTACATGTGAAAACATGGGAAAAGTCATCAAGCAAATTCTAACCAAAAAAGAAAAAGTACACTTTTGATATAGAATGCATTACTAGAGGTAGAGACATTTTATAAGGTGATTTAAGAGTCCTAAATCTGTATGTACCCAGTAACATAGCTTCAAAAATATAAACCAAAGTTGACAAAGTAAAAGGAGAAATCTATATATAAATCCATAATAATAGGAAACTTTGAAGAAGTGTATGTAAACAGGTATAAATTGTGTCTGTGAGGAATATGGCTTAATATCTGAAGGACTTTTCTTTTTAATAAGTCATCTTTTTTACCCAGAGACTTACTGTATTTACTGGAAATATGTTTAAATCTTTAATTTTGATTGATAGAGTATCATTTTACCTAGTGTTTAAATTTACAAGATACCTATCTTCTAGCCAGATAATCTAGGTGAAGTCTGTAACTTTTTTTTCCTAATATTACACTTAAAGTTACACTTAACTGTGAATAGTAACTAATCACTGTTGGACTTTCCTGCCATTGGAAACAATAGCTCAAGGTGATTAGAATAACTAGAATCCCAATTTTAAATCAACAAAGTTCAGTGGGTTTCCCAAATGACTCTTAATTGTTTGTACATGGTTTAGATTTTGCTGGCAAAAGTTAACTTTTCTTCTTTTTTCAAACAGGGGTTCTGAAGGCAAATTAAATGACTGCCAGATAAGATTCGTAAATGAAATCTTTAAGATCGAGAAACCTGGAGCTCATCCCCTATCATTGGCAGATGGAAAGTTTTTAAGTATGGATTTTTCTTATGGGTTTAGACTACATATGTTGTACTCGATTGGTATTTTAACCACCCAGGAAATAACTTTTGAGAAAGTATAAAACTGTGGATCATACAAACATTTTCAAAACAGTTTTGATCTAAGATCCATTTTGGTTTAGTGGATTTAATGGATTTTTCTCAAGTCACAAAATTTGTTTTCAAAAAAATATTTTCTTGGCCTTTTATTGCTGTTTTCTTGTTTTCTTGACTATAGATTCTGTCCAGATAACCACCCAAGATTGGTTTTTAATAACGAGACTTATTTTTATATGAGTAGAGTCTGACTGACAGTAGTGCTGGTTGAGCCTTGAGTTTCTGAGGTAATAAATGAGGTTTAAACAATTGGGAGAATATTGGAATGTAGCCCTGTCTTTTCACTGTACATATTGAATTTGCTTAATATCATACAGCTAGTTGGTAGGACTAGATTCTATCTCTTTTAATTCATGGTTCAATCACTATTTTTCCAGCCAGGAGTCTCAATATCTAATATTGTTTTAGAAAATTACTCCAGCTAAGACTTCTCCTTAACCTTTTCTTACCTAATTGTGCAAGATAATAACAAGACAATACCTTTAACAGGTCAGTAAATAGACTTTCATGGCACCAGTTTAAGCCATTCTCATTTTTTGAGACTGCAGTGCTGATATATCTAGATTTGAATTAAGAACCTTCAGGCATACTGTGTTTGAGTACTTGTATGGTTATATCCTAGAAGTGAAGGTAACTTGAGTAAACCTATTTCTTTTCTCTTCTTTTCTTTTTTCTTTTTTTTTAAGATTGATTTATTTTATTTTAGAGGCGCAGAAGGGGAGAGAAAAAGAGAGAATCTCAAGCAGACTCCCTGAGTGTGGAGCCTGAAGCAGGGCTTGATCTCACAACCCCCAGAGATCATGACCTGAGCTAAAGTCAAGAGTTAGATGCTTAAACAACTGAGCCACCCAGGTGCCCCTGAATAAACCTATCTAATGTGACTTAGTCATTCTCAGTAAAACACAGTACAAAACCAAGATAGATGAGTCTTTCTGTTATTTCTTAGTACATCTGCATGTATTCTGTTCTCTCTCATTCTCCATATCTTTCCTCTGCCTAATACTAATCACATTATAGCTACAACTTTAAACTTGTATGTAAAGAAATCATTTCACAGCGATAGCCAGATTGCCTTTGATTACAGCACTCTCCATACCAAAAATCTAAACATGTCAAGGCATATTTTTAGGTCTGTTATGCATCCATTACTTATATGTTGTCACGGCTCCCGTAGTGGAAGTGAAACAAAATTGTAATCTGCCATTCATTAGCAAGAATAGGCAGTGACCAGTCAGAATGATAGTACTGAAATCTGTGCCTTTTCCCTTCCTCCCCTCTCATTTCTCCAGTATGGTTCCCCATTTCCCTGATATTGCTAGATCAGTTCTGATATGGTAAATTTACTCACAAATGTATTGTGTACATTTGTTAGAAATTCAAAATCTAGAACAATGTTAATTTAAATATAGGGGCTCATGGGTGTCTCAGTTGGTTGGGCAACTGCCTTCGTCTCAGGTCATGATCCTGGAGCCCCAGGATTGAGTCCCACATCGGGCTCCCTGCTCAGGGGGGAATCTGCTTCTCCCTCTGACCCTCCCCCATCTCATGCTCACTCTTTCATTCTCTCTCCCTAAAAAAAAAAAAAAAAAAAATTAAAATATAGGGACTCCCAGGAAGTAATCACTCTAACAATGTATATCATTCTGAACATCTTCCACTGTGTACATAATTCATCTTTGTGTCTTAAAAGTAAAATTCTTCAGTTTCCTTTTTGAATTTCATATACCTGATGACCTCTGTATTATAGTTCTTATAAATTTACCTTATTTTAAATAAAATCTTTCCAACTATTTCTCTTGACATTTAAATTAATTTTTGTATTATGAACATTAAGATTTTTTTGTGTACGTATGTGTATCTTAAAATTTCAAGAAATACTTTGGCAAAAGCTGTTTGGATTTAGATAGGTTGGGGGGCAATAAATGGTACACCTCTTACTTGCCAGAGTTCTGAACCAATTGACAAATAAGATAAAAATCAACTGAATGAGAAATACTTTTTCTATTACTGGTAAAAAGTATGTTGGGGGCATAGCTTGAATGGGAACCAAAATGGGCTTGCTCACTCCATAAAATCAGCCTCCCTCTCCTAGTTTAGCGCACTCAAGGAAAGGTTTAGGTCTGCAGAATACATGGTATTTAATAGTTCCATTTATTAAGTAGTTAGATCCAAACAACTTTGTGCAACAGAATATTGTATTCCCTTGAAATCCTAAGATAACTTATGGTACCCTCGTGAGTTCACTGCATTGCCCCTGGAACTTTGAGTCTGGTCCATACAAATTTTAAAGGCAAGAGTAAGAGTATATGTTACCCTCTTGCATGTAGTGATGTCTGCTGTGCCTGGGCTTCATCCCTGTTATTTTGATAAGTACAGAACGAAGCTCAGGCATTTATTCTTAAAGCCCCACACTTGATTATTCTTTGTGGTTTTTTTCCTATTAAAAAAGCTGTATGCTATTTTCATGTGTTTTTCTTTGTAAGATTCAAAGATGTAAAAATGATCCTAACACTGGGCTTGTTATAATTTTATTCTTAATAGGGAAAAATGATCCTGAATGTGACATTTGTGGTGGAGATCCAAATAAGAAATGTCGTTCTTGCTCCTGTCATATATGTGGTGGAAAACAGGAACCCAACATGCAGCTTCTGTGTGATGAATGTAACATGGCCTATCATATTTACTGCCTGAATCCACCTTTGGATAAGGTCCCTGAAGAGGAGTACTGGTATGATTATCAGGGTTTTGTTGTTGTTGTTGTTGTTGCTGTGTTAAGAATTGAATGTGAAATATGTATTTGAACCACCAAAAGATTTCTGAAGATATATAATGTGTATTAAAGTGCTTAAAATTTTTATAGCCATTGGTTACTTGGCATTGATAACCTTATTTGGTTATTATAAGGGCTTGGGAACCGGTCTCTAGCTCCACTTTTTTGATCCTTGCAGTCCTTCCTCTAATATGGAGTCTGCATTCTTTCAAAAATGCAAATCTGATTGTGTTGACTCCTTTACATCACCCTACAGGGCCTTGCACAATACTTTTTTAGTTGATTTCTCCAGGTGTATTTCTTATTTTTCTTTCATTTTCCCAAATACTCTGTACTCTAGCCAGATTAAATATCTTTCAGCTCCTTAAGTAAGTCTTGTTCTTTCTCTCCTCTGGGCTTTTATGCTTGACACATATTCTCTGAGAAGCATTTTCGTCTTTCTTTAACCTTCAGGATGATATTTATCCTTCAGGTTTTCACTTAACTATGACTTCATCTGGGAAAGCCTTTGTGGGTGGTCCCCTCAACCCCCCAGTTATTCTATTTTTAAAAATTTTTTTGTGCTTTTTAAAAATTGTTTTAAAATTTTTTAAATTTAAATTCAATTAACATATGGTGTATTATTAGTTTCAGGGGTAGAGTTCAGCGATTCATCAGTCTTACATAATACCCAGTGTCCTTACATCATGTGCGCTCCTTAATGTCCATCACCCAGTTACACCATCCACCACCCCTCCAGCAGTCCTCAGTTTGTTTCCTATGATTAAGACTCTCTTATGGCTTGTCTCCCTCTCTGATTCCGTCTTGTTTTATTTTTTCCTCTCTTCTCCTATATGATCCTCTGTTTTGTTTCTTGAATTCCACATGTGAGTGAAATCATGTGATAATTGTCTTTCTCTGATTGACTTTGTTTCGCATAATATCCTCCAGTTTCATCCATGTCGTTGCAAATGGCAAGATTTCTTTTTTTTTTTGATGGCTGAGTAGTATTCCATTGTATATAGATACCACATTTTCTTTGTCCATTCTTCTGTCGATGGACGTCTGGCTCTTTCCTAGTTTGGCTATTCTGGACATTGCTGCTATAAACATTCAGGTGCAAAGTGCCCCTTCATATCACTACATTTGTGTCTTTGGGGTAAATCCCTAGTAGTACAATTGCTGGATCATAGGGTGGTTCTGTTTTTAACTTAGAGGAAGCTCCATACTGTTTTCCAGAGTGGCTACACCAGCTTGTATCCCCACCAACAGTGTAAGAAGGTTCCCCTTTCCCTGCATCCTCGCCAACATCTGTCATTTCCTGCTTGTTAATTTTAGCCATTCTCACTGGTGTGAGGTGGTATCTCATTGTGGTTTTGATTTGTATTTCCCTGATGACAGGTGATGTGGAGCACTTTTTCCTGTGTCTGTTGGCCATTTGTATGTCTTCTTTGGAGAACTCTCTGTTCATGTCTTCTGCCCATTTCTTGATTGGCTTATTTGTTCTTTGGGTATTGAGTTTGATAAGTTCTTTATAGATTTTGGATACTAGTTTTTACCTGATAAGACATTTGCACATATTTTCTCCCATTCTGTCAGTTGTCTTTTGGTTTTGTCGATTGTTTCTCTTGCTGTGAAGCAGCTTTTTATCTTGATGAAGTCCCATTAGTTCATTTTTACTTTTGATTCCCTTGCCTTTGGAGACCTCTCTAAAGAAGTTGCTGCAGCCAGGGTCATATAGGTTGCTGCCTGTGTTCTCCTCTAGACTTTTTTTTAAAGATTGTTATTTATTTATTTGCCAGAGAGAGAGCGTGCAAATGAGCATAAGCAGGGACGCAGCAGGTAGAGGGAAAAGCAGGCTCCTTGCTGGGCTAGGAGCCCCATACAGGACTCAATCCCAGGGCTCTAGGATCATGACCTGAGCCAAAACCAGATGCTTAACTGACTGAGCCACCCAGGCATCCCTCTCCTCTAGGGTTTTGATGGATTCCTGTCTCACATTTCTGTCTTTCATCCATTTTGAGTCTATTTTTGTGTATGGTGTAAGAAAATGGTCCAGTTTCATTCTTCTGCATATGGCTGTCCAATTTTCCCAACACCATTTGTTGAAGAGACTGTCTTTTTTCCATTGGATATTCTTTCCTGCTTCATTGAAGATTAGTTGACCATAGAGTTAAGGGTCTATTTCTGGGTTTTCTATTCTGTTCCATTGATCTATGTGTCTGTTTTTGTGCCAGTACCATACTGTCTTGATGATTACAGCTTTGTAATAGAGCTTGAAGTCAGGCATTGTGATGCCGCCAACTTTGGTTTTCTTTTTCAACATTCCTTTGGCTATTTGGGGCTTTTTCTGCTTCCATACAAATTTTAGGATTATTTGTTCCATCTGTGAAAAATGCTGTTGGTATTTTGACAGGGATTGCAGTGAATGTATAGATTGCTCTACGTAGCATAGACATTTTAACAGTATTTGTTCTTCCAATCCATAAGCATGGAACATTTTTCCATTTTTTTGTCTTCCTCAATTTCTTTCATGAGTGTTCTATCGTTTTCTGAGTACAGATCCTTTTCTTCTTTGGTTAGGTTTATTTCTAGGTATCTATGGCTTTTGGTGCAATTGTAAATGGGATCAACTCCTTAGTTTCTCTTTCTTCTGCCTCATTGTTGGTGTATAGAAATGCAACTGGTTTCTTTGCATTGATTTTATATCCTGCCACTTGGCTGAGTTCCTCTATGAGTCTAGCAATTTGGAGGTTGAGTCTTTTGAGTTTTCCCGAGTATCATGTCATCTGTGAAGAGTGAGAGTTTGACTTCTTTGACGACTTGGATACCTTTTATCCCTTTTTGCTGTCTGATTGCTGAGGCTAGGACTTCTAGTACTATGTTGAATAGCAGTGGTGAGAGTGGGCATCCCTGTTGTGTTCCTGACCTTGGAGGAAAAGCTCTCAGTGTTTCCCCATTGAGAATGATATTTGCTGTGGGCTTTTCATAGATGGCTTTTATGATACTGAGGTATGTACCCTCTCTCCCTACACTGTGGAGAGTTTTCATCAAGAAAGGATGCTGTACTTTGTCAAATGCTTTTTCTGCATCTACTGAGAGGATCATGTTCTTGTTTCCTCTTTTGTTAATGTGATCTATTACGTTGATTGATTGATTGCAGATGTTGAACCACCCTTGCAGCCCAGGAATAAATCCCACTTGGTCGTGGTGAATAATTCTTTTAATGCTCTGTTGGATCCTATTGGCTAGATATAGTTGAGAATTTCTGCATCCATGTTCATCAGGGATATTGCTCTGTAATTCTTCTTTTTGGTGGGGTCTTTGTCTGGTTTCAGAATAAAGGTAATACCTCATAGAAAGAGTTTGGATGTTTTCCTTCCATTTCTATTTTTGGAACAGTTTCAGAAGACTAGGTGTTAATTCTTCTTTAAATGTTTGGTAGAATTCCCCTGGGAAGCCATTCGGCCCTGAACTCCTGTTTGTCGGGAGATTTTTGATTACTGCTTCAATTTCCTTGCTGGCTATGGGTCTGTTCAAGTTTCTCTTTTTCCTGTTTCAGTTTTGGTAGTTTATACATTTCTAGGAATGCTTCCGTTTCTTCCAGATTGTCTAATTTGTTGGCATATAGTTGCTCATAATATGTTCTTATAATTGTTTGTATTTCTTCGGTGTTGGTTGTGATCCTCATCTTTCATTCATGATTTTATTTATTGCAGTCCTTTTTCTTTTCTTTTTGATTAAGTTTGGCCAGGGGCTCCACAGTTATTTTAGATGTGCCTATAGTAGTACTTAATGATTATTAAGTGCTTAATATATGCTAGACACTAACAAAGTGCTTTATATGGATTATTGTATTAATCCTGTGCAGTTAATAAGTAGAACCAGGCACTAGGGTTCAATATACTGATCAAAACCTCTACTACTTCTCTTAAATAGTCATAGCTGCGAAATGAAATCATTAGAAAAAAGACTGGGAAGAACATACTCAAAATAAGAATAAACTTTTTCATGTCATACTAAGAAGTTTTTTCTTCTTAACCTCTGGAGTGTTGCTGGTGTGGAGGGTTAAGCTAAGGAATGTCACACTCGGAAATACAGGCGTACTTCAGAGAGAGTACAGGATCCAGACCATTGCATTAAGTAAATATCACAATAAGGCAAGTCAGATGGATTTTTTTGCTTCCTAGTACATGTAAAAGATACTTTTATGCACTATTTTGTAGTCTATTAAGTGTGCAATAACATTGTTTCTAAAAACATACATACCATAATTTTAAAATACTTAATTGCTAAAAACGCTAGCCATCATCTGAGCTTTCAGCAAGTCTTAATCACTGATTACAAATCACCCTGACAATATAATAATGAAAAAGTTTGAAATATTGCAAGAGTTACCAAAATGGACATAGAGACCGAAACTGAGCAAATGCTGTAGGAAAAATCGCACCAATGGACTTGCTCGACACTGTGTTGCCACAGGTCTTAAGTTTGTAAAAAAAAAAAAAAAAAAAAAAGACAGTATCTGTGAAGTTCCATAAAATGATGTGTGCCCGTAATAACATCACAATTGGGTAGATGATATTATTGTGAAGAATAGATTGTTTTCCATTGCTTTGGCCTCTCCCCACCTGTTGGGAATCAGGTTGTTATTGTATTACCACAGAGGCTATATGGGTGGGAGAAGCAAAGGGATCTAACTTCTTCCTTTTACCCGCTCCCTCTCCCTTGCATGGTCACAAACTGAATTTTACCATCTATAAACAGTAATTGTATTTCCTCTAAAGTCTCATATATTTTTCTTCCCTTTTGTTTCTGTGGAGGGTAGTTCCTGCTTCTCTAAAATACAAACCCTTCTACCTGCTCTCATAGTTCCATAACCCTTTGCCTTTTTAGGAACTTCACTCCTATAGTTAATTCTCAAATTGCCATTACCAGGTCATTCTCATTAGTATCCTGGAATCTGTTCATTCTTCCAAATGCACACAACCCCTTCGATTGATCCCATTTCTTTCCTTCCTTTATGGCAAAGCTTCTGAAGAGCTATCTGGGATGATTTCCATTTCCTCTTGTCCTTTTCATACTTCAGCTCTCCAGTTGGACTTTGCTTCCCACAACTCCACTATATGTTAGGGTCAAAGACACGTTCCATGTTGCCACATCCAGTGGTCACTTCTAAGTCCTCTCCTTACTTGTACTTCTCAGCCGTCTGTCTTTACAGATTGTGTGATACCATATGACCTAATTTTCATCATACCTCACTTGGCCTTTCCTTCATCTGTTTGTTTTCTCATATCTATCAGATTTAAGAGTTTTCCAGAGCACTACTCACTTGCTTTTTGCTTTCATGCTTGCTTCCTAGATGACCTCATCTGATCATGAGACTTTAAATACCAAGCTAATGGTTCTAAATTTTCAGTATATTTGTACCTAATCTTCCCTGGGTTCTATATTCCTGTATTCATTCAACTGTTTACGTGATGGACATCACAAAATCAGTCCAAGTGGAAATCGTGATTTCCATAAACACGCCCCCTAAAATCCTGCTCCTCTCCCAGTCTTCAGTAAATGCTACAGTCACCTGCTTGTTCAGGCTGAGGAGCTAAACTTCCTCTTTGATTCCCTCTTTGCCCTCCTTAGATATTCTATATCCTCGTCAGTCCTCCATAATCTTTCTCTGCTCTTACTCTTGTCTAAACTAATGTCACTTCCCTGAACTGTATAATAAACGCCTAACTAGTCTCCTTGCTTTCACATCACTATCCTTCTCCCATAGCAGCAGAATGATCTTACTAAATCCTGAATCAGATTACTCATCTATTTAAAATCCCCTAGTGTTTTCCTGTTGCACTTAGATGGCATGTGCTTAGGTTTTATTCTGACCTGGCCCTGCCTGCTCTATAACCTTATTGCTTATCTCTGGGCAGTTTATTTTGCTAAACTTCAGATCTACCCACCTTTATGTTTTTTAAGGCATACCACTCCTTCTTGTGCCTCAGGACTTGTATACTTAATGTCTTTTTGCCCAGAATGCATTCCCTGGCTTCATAGGACTGACTCCTTTGGTCTCAGCTGGAATATTACCTCAAAAACTACACTATCTAAAGACACAATTTCTAATCCCTCTTAATACCCATGTAACCCTGATGTATTTCCTTTATAGAACTTGCCAACTTCTGAAATTGTTTCATTGTATGTACTAGTTTTCTTTACTCTGTACAAACATTTTGATCATATTTATCCCCAGCACCAAAATAGTGCCTCGTATATCTTTTCTATTTCTCCAAATCATGTTGTTCACATATTTAACCTCTGAACTCATTTTCTCACCAGAAATAGTATCTGCTTTGCCACTAAGATCTCTGAAAAATATAGTTTTAAAAGGTTAGCACATTGGGTAAAATCCAGTCTTAGAAAAAATTAATTTTTGGAAGCCTCCTGATTTCCCAATTAGAAAGGATTTTACTTGATAGTATTTATTGCTTTCTCCTACATTTAAATTTTTGCCTTGATTTTGCATCTATGTATCACAACCTAAGTGATTTTCTGAGTCAGAGACTGAATTACATTTCTCTTTCCTCCAATACTAAATAAAATATCTTATAATTAAGCAGTCAGACTTAACTGGTGGGCGTGGATGTCTTTTTTTTCTCTATAGACTATATGGAATAATTATGAAATGGAACGTATAGGCACATTTAATATTAATGGAGGGAGTGACCAGTTGATCTTCAGGATATCCCTCAAGTTTGCATTCCTTGGTGATGTAGGAACAGCCTCATCTGATTCTATAGACATATTTATACTTCGCTTTTTAGGAATGATTTAAGGTAGCTTATAATGATACGCAAGTTATAGTAGGTTGACCAACTGCAAATAGGCTAAAGGACAAAAAATATAGAGAATTAAAACAGAACCTGAGGATAAAGTTAATACAAACAAGCATCCTTGGATCCTGTATATTAGCTGTGATAGAGTATACATTTTTGACTTTGAGAGTTTTAATAACCAGTTTAGATGGGGATGTAACCAATTCAGTTGTATACTTGAACATTCAGTCTAGGATCATCTATTCTTGCTACTTCTGTTTAATAATAGGAACTTCAAATGAATAAATTCCATTCTCTGGGTTAGTGATAAGATCAGAGTTCATGGGCAGTTGGTTAAGCATCTGCCTTAGGCTCAGGTCAGTGGCTCAGTTGATTAAGCATCTGCCTTAGGCTCAGGTCATGATCCCCGGGTCCTGGGATTGAGTCTTGCATCGGGCTCCCTGCTCAGTGGACAGTCTGCTTCTCCCTCTGCTCCTAACTCCCCACTTCCAACTTGTGCTGACTCTCTTTCTCACAAAAATAAATAAATAAAATCTTAAAAAAAAAAAAAAATCAGAGTACATGGTGCCATTTGAATTGGACAGCTTTGTCTGGCCTTTGAACTGAATTTGAGATTTTATGATTATAATCCTTTACGTTCTTTAAAGGAGTGATAAGGTTTTGGTTTTGGTTCTTTTTTCCTGCTAGCTTAACCATGTAAATACTCTTATTTAAATATTTTAATATTTTAATATTTTCACATTTAAATATTTTAATATTTAAATGCCAGCTGAAGAGCTATAATATACACCAAATATTACATCTTAAAACTTGTTCTGACCTAGAAAGGCCATTCTGTTACTGGCTTTAATATGGTATTATCAAAATTCCTTTTTCTTTTAAAGGTATTGTCCTTCCTGTAAAACTGATTCCAGTGAAGTTGTAAAGGCTGGTGAAAGACTCAAGATGAGTAAAAAGAAAGCAAAGATGCCATCAGCTAGTACTGAAAGCCGGAGAGACTGGGGCAGGGTAAAGAAGAAAGTCTCCTTTTCTTCTGAGCTATAACGTTTATGACTGTAATGCAAGTTATAACATTTCAATACCAACAGTAGTGGTGATACAAATTATATTTTCCATAGCAGAAATATTAACAAATAACTATATTATTTAATTATATAATTGTTACTTTGTTGTAACTGCTAGCTATATGTTAATGAAATCACATAAATTATATATTGTTAATCATATAGTTAGGTTTCTATTTTATTCTCATTTTATGGGAATTAAGGGCTTTAAGATTTGACATAACCAGTTTCTTAAGTAGCTTGTTCGTTGACTTATAGGGAATGGCCTGTGTTGGTCGCACTAGAGAATGTACTATTGTTCCTTCTAATCATTATGGACCTATTCCTGGGATTCCTGTTGGATCAACATGGAGATTTAGAGTTCAGGTATGTTTTAAATTGGCTTTGTTGAAAGGGTAAAGTTGGATATAGGTAAAATTGTAGCAATGCCAGCTTCTGTTGATTAAAAGTGGACTAACCTAGGTTTCTTCATATGGCATTCAGTTGTTAGAATGAAAGATTCTCTATAGGATGGGTAGACTCTTCCCCATAGCTTAATACAGAGGACCATACATCATGGAATTAGGCATCAGCTATGCCTTTTCATCACTTTGTTTTGCTATTCTGATAGTTAACATTATTGTTAAGCTTTCTAGAGAATTTTTCTTGCTGAGAATTTAATATTTGCAGTATTAAATTTTTCTTCTTTAAAATATTTGGTAAGTTCTCATTTAATATCATTGAAGTCCAAGAAAGCTCACTTCAGGTGTTTTGTTTGGGGTTTATCTCCCTGAATAAGTTGGTCAGAGGAAGTGCCCAGATACCCAAGGATAAGATTACTTCTCTTTTCCTCTTGAAGGCTCTATTGTATTCATTTCTAACTTCTTTTTTAGAATGGTAATTTTATGATTATAGGGAACTTAAAAGTTATTCATCTTATTTTCTGTTTCTCAGAGACAACTACCTTAAAGTTTTAGTTGTTTCTCCTAGGTTTACCTTATTTCTAAATAGCATGTTTCTACTGCTTTTGTCTTCATATTTTAGTTTATTAATTTCTTTCAATGGAAGAGGAGCATTTAGTTTAACACAGTCTGTATCTTCCCATCCTTGCTATGGTTATATTATAATTTTGGCTAAATCCGTATGCGTGTTTTATGACTTTAGATCTTTAAATACAGTAAAAAAAAAATACTACAAATAAATACAGTGTAACATTATAAATACAATAAAAAGTACACTTAGTATATGTTTAATTGCCTTGTGTTTTTTTTGTTTGCCTCATTTTTTGGGGTATACCTGTCACTAATTTATTCCCAAATTCTAAAAGCCCTATTAATACGGTCTCAGATGAGTTTAAGGTTGTTGGCCTGAGCTCTACAAGGATGGATTTGCCATTTAGGAAGTGGGGAAGAGTCAGATTTATTTTCATCAGGATTGGTGAAGTTGGGAATCAAGTGGTCCTGTCTTCTGGAGTACCTGGTGTTTTCAAGACCTAAACTCAGGTTCTGATGCCTTTATTAGCTTCTCATTGACTTCTAACGTGTGTCTTTCCCTACCTCGATATGCAGGCTTGGATTTCAGCTTCTTTTACTCTAAGAACAATTATATGATAAACAAATGAATTCTAATATTTCTCTCAGGGAGTTTGAAGTACACAATGTGACACTGTTCCAGTGAGCCAAAATTGAAGATACATGGGAAGAAGCAGTAGGCCATTGAAGTAGTAGAATCGCATGAGTAAATTTAACAAATTGGACAGCAAGTTTGGGTAACATTGAGTAGTTCTGGCTCAAACATATATGCTCTATGAAGGAGAAGCTGGAGATAAGAATTAAGGTGGGGAGCCAGATTGAGACTCAAGGGTGATATGTAATACTTGGGGCTTGATATACAATATGGCCATTTAATGTATTTTAAGCAGATTTGTTCTTAAAAGTATTGCTCTGTTTGTGATGGGTAGAATCGGGTTTAAAGAGAAAAACTGGAGGCAGTGAGAAAGGATGTTTATAGCATTCATGAGTCAAACTAAGATTATAGCAGTTGAAGTAGAAAAAGATGTGTTTGAGAGATCTAGGAGATAGATCAAATTTATTTATGACCAAAATGGGTTTGAAGAATAGAGGAGGAGAATGAGGCTAAAATGACTCTTGCCTGGGGTGCCTGGGCTCCTCATTCGGTTGAGCATCCTACTCTTGATTTTGGCTCAGGTCATGATCTCAGGGTCATGAGATTCTCTCTCTCCCTCCCTCCCCCCCTCCATTTGTATACACCCTGTCTCTCAAAAAAAAAAAAAAAAGAATAAAATGACTCTTGCCTTTTAGATGTGGCTAGGGAGCAGTGCAATAATTAAAGAGAAAAAATGAGATAGGCAGGGATCTGGACCACTGATAAAGAAATTCTGTTTTACCGAAGTTGAGCTATAATGACAAGTAGACATAAAATGATATTTAATAATTCTTTTGAAACTTAGAATTATAGGTCTGAGCAGTTTTAAGGTCACCAGCTTAGTACCTAAGGGATATATATAGTTGGGAAGAAATAAAGTTGGTGAGCAAAAGATAGAACTCTGGGTGACATTCAGTTCTTAGTTGGAGGCTTTTAGGGTCCAATAATACATGTGAAAGCATTTTGTAAATATAACTTGACTATTCAAAGTATTTTGAGACTCTCTTTATTTCATAGGTGAGCGAAGCAGGTGTCCATAGGCCCCATGTTGGTGGAATTCATGGTCGAAGTAATGATGGGGCTTACTCTCTTGTCCTCGCTGGCGGATTTGCGGATGAAGTAGTAAGTCACGATACAACCTTGTTCTTTAGAACCTGTCTTGATCGTTCGGTAAAATATAGAAGCTTTTTCTAGCATATATCAAATCCCATTTTTTTTTTTAGCATAGTTTTTATGTTGAAGTGGTCACTTCTGTACAAATTATAAGATAAATCAATTGGCAGTCTTTAATCTTTACATGTACTGATTTATATATATATGTGGTAACTGATTATTGCAATAAAAATACATTCTCTATAGAACTCACTTTTTTCTAATTAAACTTATTATTTTGGGATGTTGTAGATTGATGTGTAGCCTTAGAAATACTATAGATATCTCTATGCCCTTTACCCATTTTCCCCCCAATGGTAACATCTTACAAAACTAGTACAGTAGTATCACAACCAGGATATTGACATTAATACATTCAGGTCACTGAAAATTTTCCTACCACGAGTATCCCTCATGTTGTCCTTTGATAGCCACACCAGCTGCCCTCCCTCAACCCCTCCCTAACCCCTGACAACCACTAATCTGTTCTCCATTTCTGTAATTTTGTTGTTTCAAAAATTTGTAGAAGTAGAGGAGCGCCTAGGTGGTTCAGTCGGTTAAGTGTCCAACTCTTGATTTCCACCTGGGTCAGGATCTCAGAGTCGTGGGATGGAGCCCTGAGTGGGGCTCCGCACTCAACAGGGCATCTACTTGAGATTCTCCATCTCCGTCTCCCTTTACCCCTCCCCTCCCATGCTCACATGCCTTCTCTCCCTCTCTCTCTCTCTCTAAAAATCTTTAAAAAAACTTTTTTTTTATAAGTGGAATCATATAGTATGTGACCTTTGGGAATGGCACTCTTCACTCAGCATAATTCTTAAATTGTGGCATGTATTAATAGTTTATTCCTTTTTTTTTTTTTTAAGATTTATTTATTTGACAGAGAGACAGCCAGGGAGAGAGGGAACACAAGCAGGGGGAGTGGGAGAGGAAGAAGCAGGCTCCCGGCCGAGGAGCCTGATGTGGGGCTCGATCCCAGAACGCTGGGATCACGCCCTGAGCCAAAGGCAGACGCTTAATGACTGCGCCACCCAGGCGCCCCAGTTTATTCCTTTTTTTATTGCTGAGTAGTATTCCATCTGTAGGTATGCCACAGTTCATCTGACCATTCATTCATTGAAGAATATTCGGATTGTTCCAGTTTTTGACTTTTACAAATAACTGCAATAAACATTTAGGTACAGGTTTTTTAATAAATGTAAGTCTTCATTTTTCTGTGATAAATGCCCAGAAATGTATTGTTGGGTTATATGGTAGTTGCATGTTTAGTTTTTTAAGAAACTGCCAAATTGTTTTCCAGAGTGGCTGTACCACTTTACATTCCTATTAGCAGCGTGTAAGTAAGTGATGGAGTTTCTCTGCACTCTTGCCATCATGCGGTGTTGTTGCTTTGTTTTACTTTAGCCATTCTCATAGGTATGCAGTGAGATCTCATTGTGGGTTTAGTTGACATTTCCCTAATGGCTGATGATGATGGACATGATTCACTTTTTTGCTATGTGTATAGCCTCTTTAATGATATATCTTCAGGTCAGTTGCCCATTTTCTAATTGGTCCTATTTGGGGTTTTTTGCTGTTCATTGAATATGTAGTTTGCAGGTATTTTCTCCTAGTCTGTTTCATTAGTTTGTGTTCATGGTATGTTACAGCTGTGTAGAGGCCAAGATGCATGTTTTCAGACAAAGGTAGAAAAGCTTGCCATTTTTCTAACAGGCAGATTTGGCAGTATGTTTACACTAGCATGGCAAAGGAAACTGAAGATGGAACTACGCAGGGTAATTATTTGAGTACTCATTTAATATGCCTATTTTTAAGTTGTATTTTTCAGAAATACAAAGGATGTTGTATAGTTTACTACAGTCAACACTAGATTTTTTTTTAAGGCTCTGTAAGAAAACAAGCCAACTAACAGTAGAATCTTTTTAACATGTTTTTAGCAACAAGCCAGTTGTGTTTGATCTAGACTCTGACATTTGTATGTGAGACTTTCCCAATGTGTAAAATAGAAAAAAATAGTAGCACCATTTTATGTCAAAATTACTGATATTAAATGAGGTAATTTATGTAGTCTTAGCATATAACGAGGATTCAAAAAGTTGCATTGTCTAGAGCAGAGCTTATCTTAAATATACAAAACATAAACATGTAGAGGTGAAAATAAGTACCAGGTAGAATTGAGATGGTTATTACTACTTCCCTTTTTCCTCATCTTTTGAGTATAGTTAATAGTCAAACATTAAACATTTGTAGAGAAAAGTACTAATGAGCTGTTAATTATGTATCTTAAGCAATTAATTCTCAGTCTATTAAGTAATGTAAAGAATAATTCATTTTGGAGCTAAAACACATAGGCTTAGATCACCAGCTAAGATATATTTGGAGATGTTAATACATTTTATAAGCATTTTTAATCTTTTGATCTCTTATTGCAGGCAGGTCATATCTACAGAAATGGGTGGAGGAAACCTAAATAAACTTTTCTCATTTGAGAAAAAAATTTGTTTTGAAACCTTTAAGTATAACATTCACGGAGCCCATAATCTTTGTTTTGTCCAGATGAATGGACATGAAACTACTGAATACCTGTTGATAAACTAGTTAATATTTTAGTCTAGTAACTTGAGAATCAAATGCTAGTTTTAGTGCCCTGTGTTAGGGTAACCTCACTAGAGGAATGTGAACTCACAAAGATGATCTGCCTTTTACAGTTGTCCTGAGAAATAGTTTGCTCAAGTGATCAGGAACAAATTCTGGAACCAAACTGTTTTGGGTTTGTGTCCTGGTGCCATCTCTTACTAGCTAAGTGACCTTAGGTAAGGTAATGAACCTCTGCCTCATCTATAAAATAAGGCTTTAAAAAAGTACTTCAGAGGGTTGATGTGAGCATTAAAAGAATCACACGTAAAATGCTTAGCCTAACTTCACAGACACACGGAGTAAATGCTAGGTGGGTGTTATCAGCAGTAAAGTGGTAGTACCCAGTTTTGCAAACACGTAAGGGGTATTTTGAGAGAAGCTGGCAGATTGAAGCTGTACACTAGATAGCTTTGAATTAAAGAATCATTAAAGGTGTCTGGGAAAAGATTAGTGATCTTAACTGTGTTTTAGGATATTTATCTGATAGTCTTTGCGGGGGGTGGGGGGACAGTGAGAAGATTGAGATGAAGGTCTTTTCCTTGATAAAAGGTAGTGGCAGGAATGGGAGCATCCAGCTTGTTGTGTTATGCAGCTACTTTACAACTTGAGAGAAGTCGAGATTGGGAAATTGAGTCACTCTGGGGCAGTAGTATGCCCCCTATATAGATGATGGCTTCTTACGTGAGGTGTTCTCAAATAGCAGGCTTCTTTAGGTTACTGACCCACAGGGGTACAACTTTGTGGAGCATGGACTATAATATGTAACAAATGTGGGCTGATCATTTTTCCTTAGGAAAATTAGTCTGAACTAATATTAATATATTGGCTGAATTCTGACAGTCCAGCAATTTTTTGTCCCCTAATAATAATTAAAAGTTTCTGTTGGTGTGATGAATAAAGTATTGATGAGTTAATGACGTAGAATTTTAATTATTCTGACTTGATTATTTGCTGTTTAAGGAATAATCAGAAATGTTTTGTTCTTTCATTTTAAATGCTACTTAGTTTTTAAAGCTTAGGTTGCCTCTATTATGCCGTTCTAGTCACCACTACTTTTTCCTTTATAGCACTACCATAATTATAACTTTAAAAGTTGACAGGGGAGCTGGATGGCTGGGTGGCTCAGTTGGTTAGGCATCTGCCTTCAGCTCAGGTCATGATCCCAGGTCCTGGGATCAAGCCCCACATGGGGCTCCCTGCTTGTGTGCGCACACATGAGCGTGCTTTCTCTCTCTGACAAATAAATCTTTTTTTTAAAAAAGTTGACAGGGTTATGAAAATGAGCATTGTGAAGTCAATCCAAGTAACATTTGGAAGACTTTCTGATTAAGAAGTGTTCTGGGCTGCTCTAGGTGTAGTTATTTATTAGATTTCCTTTAAATGGAATACACACTAAAGATGAAATTCCTTAATGCCTTAGTCTTCAAAATATAGACTTCAGTATTAGATCAACAAAAAGTGAAGTCAAGGTTTTTGGACAGATAAAAGCCCTTCTAAAACCATGAGATTTTAGTTATGACTTAATCCAAAAGAAAAACAAGGTGCAAAATAATTGACCTTTACTACAGACAATGATTAAGTAGAGAAAACGTCATTGTTTTAAGTTCAATCTAAACTAATTAAACTCTTGCAATAAAGAAACATTGTTGGGTGGGGGAATGAGCACAATGGTTGAAGAGGAGTAGGAGATACAGTCTTCTAGTTATGGAATGAGTAAGTCATGGGAATAAAAGGCACAGCATAAGAAATGAGGTCAGTGGTATTGTTTTTCGTTTTTTGGGTTTTTAAAAAAATTTTTATGTTATGTTAGTCACCATACAGTACATCCTTAGTTTTTGAGGTAGTGTTCCATGATTCATTGTTTGCATATAACACCCAGTGCTCCATGCAATACATGCTCTCCTTAATACTCATCACCGGCCTATCCCAATTCCCTACCCCCCTCCCCTCTGAAGCCCTGTTTGTTTCCCAGAGTTCATAGTCTCTCATGGTTCATTCCCCTTTCTGTATACCCCGCCTTCGTTCTTCCCTTCCTTCTCCTACTAATCTCCCTATTTCTTATGTTCCATAAATGAGTGAAACCATATGATAATTGTCTTTCTCTGCTTGACTTCTTTCACTTAGCATAATCCCCTCCAGTCCCATCCATGTTGCTGTAAATGTTGGGTAGTCGTTCTTTCTGATGGCTGAGTAATATTCCATTGTGTATATGGACCCCATCTTCTTTATCCATTTGTCTGTTGAAGGGCATCTCGCTCCTTCCACAATTTAGCTATTGTGGACAATGCTGCTATGAACATTGGGTGGATATGGCCCTTCTCTTCACGATGTCTGTATCTTTGGGGTGAATACCCAGTAGTGCAGTTGCTGGGTCATAGGGTAGCTCTATTTTTAACATTTTGAGGGATCTCCACACTATTTTGCAAAGTGGTGTACCAACTTGCATTCCCACCAACCGTGTAGGAGGGATCCCCTTTCTCCACATCCTCTCCAACAATTGTTGTTTCTTGCCATGTCCCATTTTTGCCATTCTAACTGGCGTAAGGTGGTATCTCAGTGTGGTTTTTTGATTTGAATTTCCCTGATGACTAATGATTTTGAACATTTTTTCATGTGTCTGTTAGCCATTTGTATGTCTTCATTGGAAAAGTGTCTGTTCGTATCTTCTGCCCATTTTTTGATTTGATTATTTGTTTCTCATGTTTTGAGTTTGAGAAGTTCTTTGTTGATCTAGGATACCAGTCTTTTATCTGCAGTGTCATTTGCAAATATCTTCTACTATTCCATGGGCTGCTTCTTAGTTTTTTTGACTGTTTCCTTTGCTGTGCAGAAGCTTTTTATATTTTGGGTTTTCCATCGAAGAGAGATAGTTTGACTTCTTCTTTGCCGATTTGAATACCTTTTTTATCCCTTTTTGTTGTCTGATTGCTGTTGCAAGGACTTCTAGTACTACGTTGAATCATAATGGCGAGAGTGGGCATCCTTGTCATGTTCCTGATCTTAAGGGAAAGGCTTTCAGCTTTTCCCCATTGAGAATGATATTCGCTGTAGGCTTTTCATAGATGGTTTTGATGAAATTGAGGAATGTACCCTCTATCCCTACACTCTGAAGTGTTTTAATGAGGAAAGGATGCTGAATTTTGTCAAATGCTTTTTCTGCATCAATTGAAAGGATCATACGGTTCTTGACTTTTTCGTTGATGTGATCTATCACACTGATCAGTTTGCGAATGTTGAACCTTGCATCCCAGGGATGAATCCCACTTGGTCATGATGGATAACCCCTTTAATGTACTGTTGGATCCTATTAGCTAGGATATTGTTGAGAATTTTGGCATCCGTATTCATCAGGGATATCGGTCTGTAATTCTCCTTTTTGATGGGGTCTTTGCCTGGTATGGAGATCAAGGTTATACTGGCCTCATAGAATGAGTTTGGTAGTTTTCCTTCTGCTTCTATTTTTTGAAACAGCTTCAGGAGAATAGGTATTATTTCTCCTTTGAATGTTTGGTAGAATTCCCCGGGGAATCCGTCAGGCCCTGGACTCTTGTTTTTTGGGAAGTTTTTGATAACTGCTTCAATCTCTTCATAATTAATTGGTCTGTTTAAGCAATTTCTTCCTGTTTCAGACTTGGTAGTTTATAGGTTTCCGGAAGGCATCCATTTCTTCCAGGTTGTTTAATTTATTGCCATATAGTTGTTGATAAAAATTTCTAATGATCCTTCCTATTTCATTGGTGTTGGTTGTAATCTCTCCCCTTTCATTCATAATTTTATTAATTTGGGTCCTTTCTCTATTCTTTTGCATAAGTCTGGCCAGGGGCTTATTGATCTTATTAATTCTTTCAAAGAACTAGCTTCTAGTTTTATTGATCTGCTCTACTGTGCTCCTGGTTTCTAATTCATTGATCTCTGCTTTAATCTTGATCACCTGCCTTCTCGTGCATGGGTTAGGCCTGTTCTGTTCTAGCTCCAGCTTCTTTACGTGAGAATATAAAAACTGCATTTTAGATTGTTCTGTTCTTTTGAGTGAGGCTTGGATGGCTATGTATTTTCCCCTTAGGACTGCCTTTGCAGTGTCCCGTAGGTTTTGGACCATTGTGTTTTCGTTCTCATTGGTTTCCATAAATTGCTTAAGCTCATCTTTAATTCCCTGGTTTACCCAGTCATTCTTGAGCAGGATGGTTCTTAGTTTCCAAGTGTTTGAGTTTCTTCCAAATTTTTCCTTGTGATTGAGTTCCAGTTTCAAAGCATTGTGGTCTGAGAAGATACAGGGAATAATGTCAGTCTTTTGGTATCAGTTGAGACCTGTTTTGTGACCCAGCATATGGTCTATTCTGCAGAAAGTTCCATGTGCATTTGAAAAGAATGAGTATTCTGTTGTTCTGGGGTGTAGTGTTCTGTATGTATCTATGAGGTCCATCTGGTCCAGTATATCATTCGAAGCTCTTGTTTCTTTGTTGATTTTCTGCTTAGGTGATCTGTCTATTGCTGAGAGCGGAGTGTTGAGGTTCCCTACTATTAATGTATTATTATCTATATGTCTCTTTATTCTGGTTAAGAGTTGGCTTGTGTGTCTAGCTGCTCCCCTGTTGGGGGCATAGATATTTATAATTGTTAGATCCTCTTGTTGGATACACCCTTTAAGAATAATATAGTGTCCTTCTGTATCTCTAACTACAGTCTGCAGTCTTTAGTTTAAAATCTAATCTGTCTGATATGAGAATTGCTACCCCACCTTTCTTTTGAGGTCCGTTGGCATAAAAAATGGTTCTCCATCTCTTCATTTTCAGTCTGGATGTATCTTTAGATTCAAAATGAGTCTCTTGGAGACAGCATATGGATTTGTCGTGTCTTTTTATCCAATCTGCAACCCTGTGGCATTTATGGGAGCATTTAGGCCATTCACATTGAGAGTGATTATTGAGAGATATGATTTTAATGATGTCATGTTGCCTGTGAAGTCTTTGTTTCTATACATTGTAAATTTCTGTTCTGTATCACTCTTGGGGCCTTTTAACTTTTATAGAACCCCCCTTAATATTTCTTGCAGGGCTGGCTTGGTGGTCACAAATTCTTTCCGTTTCTGCTGCTCTTGGAAGCTCCTTGTCTCTCCATCCATTCTGAATGACAGCCTTGCTGGATAAAGGATCCTTGGCTGCATGTTCCTCTCACTTAGTGCTCTGAATATGTCTTGCCAGCCATTTCTGGCTTGCCAGATCTCTGTAGACAGGTCTGACATTATTCTGATGTTCTTCCTTCTGTAGGTGAGGACTCTTTTCCCCCTGGCCACTTTCAAGATTGTATCCTTGCATCTAAGATTTGCAAATTGTACTATTATGTGACGTGGTGTTGGTCTGTTCTCATTGATCTTGGGAGGGGTGCTCTCTGCCTCTTGGACATGAATGCTTGTCCTTTGCCAGATTAGAGAAGTTCTCAGCTACAATTTGTTCAAATATCTCTTCTAGACCTCTGTTTTTCTCCACCCCCTTGGGGATGCTGCTGATTCTGACATTGGAATGGTTCATTGAGTCAGTAATATCCCGTAACCTACATTCTTGAGATTGGATTTTTTTTTTGAGCCAAGTTCCCATTTTTTCCTTCTTTTCTATCATCCCATCTTCCAATTCACTAATTCATTCTTCTGCCTCATTTACCCTGGCTGTCAGAGCATCCAGTTTAGACTGCATTTGATTCATAGGATTTTTAATTTCTGCCAGATTCGCTGTCATTTCTGCCCTTAGAGATTCTATATTGTCATCCATATTTTCGTTACTTTTTTTTTAAGCCTACACATCATCTTGACCATTGTTACTCTGAACTCCATTTCTGACAATTTCTGTGGCAGAGGCCACAGTCTCTGTGTCCTTTCTTTGCTGAGGGTTTCTCCTCCTCATCATTCTGATGAGGAGAGGTTGCGGGGATGCACAGAGCCCAAATTATTGACCAGGACCCAGGCAGTGTGCACTTGTTTTATAGGGACCTTAGGGATGTGGGCTTCTTGATTTTTCAGCCTGCCTTCTGTGGGGGGTGGGGGGCAGCCACACTGATACTCAGGCAACCCTGTTTGTGTAGAGTTGCCCTGTTCCCTGTGAGAGGGGGTGGGGATGGGCACAATGCGAACCAGTATTTCCGGGCTTTTGTTTTCTGGTGGCTTTCCCTGGCGGTTTGCTGTGACTCTTCTGAGAGTCAGAGCTACAGTGGCCTTATCCTAGCCTCTGTCTCAGAACAGAAAGATCGCAGTCTGCTCTCCACTGAGCTCTCCTGGCCACTTTAACTCTGTTTCTGTCGGTGCTGCTAAAAACCCTGCCCCATCCCGGGTTCTGTGCCCCACAGCCAGTCTTCCAGTCCTCACTCCCTGGTCCAGCATATCTCTGTCCTTTGTGCTTCTAACACTGCCAACTGCCCTGGGTTCCCCAAGCTCCTTGTTTCAGTGTCATTCACGCATTTTCTGGAGCTCAGGTTTTCAGTCTGGTTGCGCGTGCGCTCCCAGTCTCAGTCTGCTTTATCGGCAGCTACCAGTCCGCGAATCTGGCCCGCTTCCCAGTGCAGGTGGCTACTGCTTCCCGATACCCGAGCCTGGGGCCTCCCTCCCCCTTCCGTTTATCTTCCGATATCTGTGTGCAGATTCACGGCTCCCCGCTTCATACCTCAATACTCAGTGCCAGATGTTCGTTTGTAGAGATCCAGATGTATCTTCCTGCGTCTCAGACGGGCTGATTTCGTGGGTGTTCAGGATGATCTGGTAGATATCCAGCTCAGTTCAGGGGACCCGCTGAAAAAAGGTCCCCTACTCCTTCGCCATCTTTTTTCTTCACCTAGTCAGTGATATTGTAATAGCATTGTCTGGTAACAGATGGTAGCTACACTTGTGGTGAGCACAGCATAATGTTTAAACTTGTATCACTATGTTATATACCTGAGACTGAACATGGTCTGTAAACTAATCAAAAAAAAAGAGTGAGCCACTATTTCGATAATGTTAGTAGAGTTAATTTGTATACTGATACTCTTCTCAACTGATTTTGAGTACTGAATCAATAACTTAGTAATATCAATATAAATTTGTAATTAATACAGAGATATTTGTGGTCCTAGTTTCTGTAACATCTAGTTCCTTTGGCATGTTTTTTTCACATTTAGTAGACCCTTTATACAAATTTTAGTTTTCAAATTCTTTTCCTTTTTAATAATAGGCTATTATTTCACTGAATGTAATTTAAGTGAACCTGTATAATATGAAATGTGGGGAACTTACTAAGCTGTTAGGATTTTAATTTTGAATTTTAACAGCAAACTTGGGTATGGTGTAGATTGCTGATGAGAAATCAGATATGAAGTATTTACTAAAATGGTATGCTGTAAAATCCTACAAGAGAATATTGATGTTTATTTTAATACCATTGAATTAAACGAAACAATATTCCCAGTCTATAAATCTTATTTTGTAACATCCTAGAGATTAGTCCTTTTATGTACATAGCATGAGAATAGCCACATTTGGAGGTACTGGAAGCTCTAACTTTAAAATGATCATGTGATGTAACTTGATATAACTTGAAGATGTACTGCGTACACAACTGCATTTGAGATATTTTGGCAAGTATCTCTCAAGGTACCTTGAAAGAGAACATGTAAATTCATAACATCCTAACCAAATGTTCTGACTGTAAAATAAGAATTGGCAAGATTATACTTGGGTTTAGGTATCTTAATGCTGAAAATCTTTTCCCATAGGACCGAGGTGATGAATTCACATACACTGGGAGTGGTGGTAAAAATCTTGCTGGTAATAAAAGAATTGGTGCACCATCGGCTGATCAAACATTAACAAACATGAACAGGTACTCTTTATTGTTAGAGTTTGTAAAGACTATTTGGGCTTTGTATAAAAGTTTGATTATAGTAATGTAATTTGTAAGTTAGACTATAGGGGAGAATCTTAAATTGACAGTTAAAGATCTAAATTTAAAATCCCATTACCTGATTATATAATTATTTTTAAGCATTCTAACATTTCTTCATACTACTTTTTAAATGGCATAATTCCCAGTCTTAATACATGTGTTTTACATTTAAAAACATGTTGAAACATTTGAAGGAAGGGAACCTATGTAAGTGAAATTGAGGACAAGGTGGCTATCTACTATCCCATAGGTCAAAGTTATGTTTTACTCAACACAGATTTATCTTTTAAAGTAACAGACTTCTTTTTAAAAGAGACTCAACGAATGTGAGATAGGTTTAAGTTCGAGAGCCGCATTTGTGGGCATAAGTGAAACATCAGATAAACTTAATCAGAACTACACTCAGGGTGCTTTTAGAATTTATAATGTCTCTTCAGTGCTATAAAAGAGGATGTTTAATTACAAAAATGACCTTTTCTAAGTAAATACTTACAAAGCATTACAAAAGAGCCACCTTGTGCTAACCTTTGTTCTATAGAAGTATTAATGACATTCCAGCTTCCATGGGAACAAAAAATGATTTTAAAATGTTTTATTTCAAAGGTGCTTGCTAATAGCAATAATAAGGTGACCCAAACCATCAGATAGCAACGACCACATTATAACTTGTCATATTGATAATTTTTTGATCAATTTCATAAAGTTGAAATTTTTATATCCTATTGTTAAGGGTGTTTTATGGATTATTGAGTAAAAATGAGTATTTTTCTTTCTTGAGTCTAAATCACTCGGTTTTAAGTAGTGTGCCCTTAATTTCTGATTACCGTGTGAAGTAAAGAATACACCAATATGATTTCAAGAATTTGTTGCATACCAAATTACATACAATCTGTTTTTATGTCTTCCTTCTATATTATTTCTGACAGTAGGATTATTTAACTGAACCAGCAGAGGAGACAGGTCAGATTTGCTGGTGAAAACATTCCTGAGGCAGGAGTCCAGTCCTTAGCTAGTCTTTTCCTAGCAGAATAGCAGCTCTTCAGGAGGAATGATCTTAAAAGGAGTTAGAAAGATTTTGATGTGTTTTTGTCGGTGAAAGTATTATCTTGAATTTGCAAAAGGGCTTTTCACGTTGTCAAATCTGAAAATTATATTTTCCTTTTAATAACAATAGATGATTTTGCTTGAATGAGGTTTGTTTCCTAACTTCCTGCACTTGTAATATACATGGTAAATATTTTCCAAGCTTTTAAAGAATCTAATAAGTATAACCCTGTTTGCCATATGTTATAATCTTATTAGAAAATAATTGACAAGTAGTAAAAATGTTTATATTGAAAGGAAGGTAGTGAATATAAAATATTAACTCAAAAACATTTCCGATTGACTTATAGGGACTCTGACATCTGTTCAGTTAATTTATACATTAAGCTTTTGAGTATGCATAGTGATTGTAAAGACCTCTGGGCAAAGATACCTATATGTTTTATAAACATGAAAACTGGGGTGAAAGACCCTTAGCTCTGCCCCATATTATACTCTTTCCTGACTAGTATATGGTCCAGTGCATTTTCACTTCTCCACTAAAGGATAGTTTGGCTCCTGCTTCTTGCTTTGAGAAGTTTGTTCCTATTTCTTCTCAGCTTTTCGCTTTATGAAACTGAAGAGGGCAGCAAGGTAACCTAGCCATCCTTTATAAGGGCAGTTAGAAGCAATCGATTGAGCTGCAGAGTAATGGAAAAGCCTTGTTTCACCTAGTTTGATCTTAGATTCTTTTCACATACTTGAACTACCTACATACTTTTGTGAAGCTAGAAGTGAGTTAATGATGCCAGTTAGTGGTGGCAATCATTCTGAATGAAGGTGCCTGTAAGCACCGAACCGTTCCACTCATTAATGTGAAAATAGTATTTGTCCTTTTCCTACCTCTTTAAGAAGATGAAGTATATATATCTCAATAGGTATTACATTAATAAGATGGAATACTAGCCCTAGAAGGTTGGTTACATTTTCTTCTACCTCCCAGAGATTTCATGCATCTCCCTTTGAGATAAAAAAAGATAACTTGGTAAACTTTATTTGACCACATTTATAAAGTGGTTTTTTTTTTTTAAACAAAACACTTTCAGTTTATTTACTTTAACAATATAACTGATCAAGAGATCTGGGTAGATTAGACATTTAGTCATAAGGTCAGTTTTTTTTTATTTGAGCCTGTGTAAAATTATGCCCTGAAAAAGTATTTTGTATCATATCTGAATTTACCAAATTGGGTGTGTATGTGTTTTAACCTTACATGTTCTCAGTGGGTTTTTTTTCCACTTAAGTTAGGAAGTAGGTATCTGAGAAGAAGAATACTAATTTTAAGTAGATTCTAGTTTGGTGGGGTTGTTTTGTTTTTTTGTTTTTGTTTTTGTTTTTTGGCAGGATTAAGTTCTCCCAAGAAAGGTCTTCTTACATACCCTTACTGATTAATTACTACTAATTGAGTACACCTGCTAAGATTCAACTAAATCAGGTGCTGCTTCTCACTCAGTGTTCCTCCTTGTTCACATGTCATCATAAAAATAGTGATCTGGAGGAGCCGAAAATCTTTATTGTCATGATTTAACACAGGCATTTGAATGCTTCAGTTTTATTTAAACTTTTTACTCGAAGTCTTTATATTATCATATTAAACTTGTTCTTTAATAGCTTCTAGACGTTAAGGATTCTCTATCTGGAATGTGGAAAGTAGACCTAGAAAGGTCATCTGTACCTTGCTGACAAATTCATTTTCCTGGATTTCTTTCTACATTATTCCAGCAATTTACCTCACTCCCTTATCAAAAATAAATACTACAACAATCACTTGCTTTAGTTTTCCAGCTTTCTCCCTTCCCTCAACAAACGTTATTTTTAAAAAATTCCATGTATTTCTAGTTGTTTTCTATTATACGTGGCACAGATGTTATTACTTTCAGAAGAACCCTACAGGCTATCTGAGAACCAATCCCCTGGCTTGGGGGTGACATCAGAAAACTGATTTGTCTTCTCTGCTGGTGGGGGAAAGCATAATCCTATTATCTGGAATAATATGGAAAGAATCATAGAATCTTAACCATCAGGTAAGGCATAAGTCACCTTTTAATTGAGCTAATAATGCGATTATGTACTTAAAGATTACTTGGTATAAAGACTTTGTTTTATTTTTTAGGGCATTGGCCCTAAACTGTGATGCTCCATTGGATGATAAAATTGGAGCAGAGTCTCGGAATTGGAGAGCTGGTAAGCCAGTCAGAGTGATACGCAGTTTTAAAGGGAGGAAGATCAGCAAATATGCTCCTGAAGAAGGCAACAGATATGATGGCATTTATAAGGTGCTCTATCTGGCATGACATCTTGTTAGTCATTCTTCCTGGGCTTTCAAGACAGGGTTGCCAAAGGGAACTACTCTACTGGGTGGGCTAAAGGAAATAGTAGATCACCTTCGTTGGTATTTCTACTTTTTCTGGAAATGTAACAAATATACAAAGTGAGCTCCTAACTTTAATACTTTTCTCTTAATGTTTATTTGAAGTCCATAAGGGCAGAGTTACATTTTGAGTTAAGCTTTTTATAAGTGTATATTCACTATGATAAAACTATTTAAATAATGTGACCATTGTAGATACTGATTCTTATAGATTTTCAAAGTCAAGCACGTTATAATTTGTCAAATAGGTTGTTTTCTTTTAAAAAATGGAGGCATTTACTGCCACCATTTTTATCTATTATGCAGGAATCTATTTGTGAGCATAATCTTGTTAATATTTCAAATTTATAGCAATGTGTACTTACATGGGAACTATCTTAATTAGGAAATAAGGTCAAAACAATATTTTTAGTGAATATTTTTTATTTACTGTTACTACAACAAAGCAAGTATCTTTTGAAGTTGCATTTAGTTTAGTCAAGTGTACTTAAACTAGTAATATATTATGAGTAAGTCTAAATATTTAATCTCAAACTACTACAAAATACTGATTTAGGTGGTGAAATACTGGCCAGAAATTTCATCAAGCCATGGATTCTTGGTTTGGCGCTACCTTTTAAGAAGAGATGATGTTGAACCTGCTCCTTGGACCTCAGAAGGAATAGAACGGTCAAGGAGACTATGTCTACGTTTACAGGTTAGATAACATTTGTCTAGGCTACTTGTATGTTCATAAAAATGCGCACCTCTGTAATATCTTTGTGCCTTAACACTGGATACAACTCGTGGCAATTGATCAGTGGACTTTAAGGGGTGAGGAATGAAATCATGCAAGTTACACAGAAGGAAAACAAGCAAAAAGGTAGCATTCTAGGTGTCAAACTGCCCTAAGACCAAGAATTGTGCTTGGGAAAACCCAGGCCTTCAATGAGAAGTAAAATATTTCCAATTCAATTTGGAAATGACTTGAAGAATGACGGAGAGGGATACATAAAATTTATATAAAGGAGGCCTTAAGAAGGGAAGTTTATCCTAGAGGGCACAGGGGGTGTGTCTCTGGTAGGGGAAGGGGGAGGTGGCTTGTAAGAGTGGTCTGCTTCCTACCCTTCTCACTTTTCCTCACCCCTTTTTTCTCTTCCCCCTCAAAGCTGCTTCTCTGTCCTGTCACCACCTTTAGTGCTTTGCCTTTTTTTTTTCCCCTTTGCCCATGTTCAGCTGTTAACCCATATAAGACTTTGTTGGTTTTGTGTGCATAATGGATGGTATGGCTACATTCCCTGTCCACTGCCTATGCACCCTAGACTTTGTCCCTGACACTGACTTCAGAGCATGGTTTGAGTTCATCCTCCATCGTTCCCCATTGTTGTGCTTCCTGTAAAGACTACCAGCTTTTCATTTCCCCTGGCTCTGCCCACACTGCATGTGTAGGGGCTGAACTATGGGCAAGTGTCTGACCACCCAGGCAGGTGAGTGTGTGTTTTCTAGTGCAAGTCTGTGTCTGTTTTTGTTTTCTTTTTAAACTTGTAGAATTAATTGTTTCATTAATTAAATGAGACCCATCGGCTGCTAAAATAACTGCCAAAATAATTCTTTTTATAACAATATAAAAAAATAACTTGTTAAATCCATTTTTAAAAGATTTTTTTCAGATTCATTGTTCAGCAGAGCAGTGTTCTAGACAGGTTAGATTTGAAACTGTAAGCAGAAGCATGTAAGCCCATCTATTAAGATAAGTGAATAATATCATTGTTGGGGCCTAAAACATGTTGAACTTTAAGTATCAGTGTTATCAACAAAGCATGTCCCCCAAAAAAGGATAGCCACTAAAACACAAATAGGTAGACTTTATTCCTTAAAGTCTAACCTTAGCTGATAAAGAATTCAGTAATTTAGTGGCTTTAGGTGTTCTAAAAGCCCCTTCCCCCCCTTATTTTGGGAGATAAGAAATTTAGTCCTTAGTGTTGGGGGAGGAGTTGTTTTGTTTTTTAAAGATTGGCTCCACAATTGAGTGTAATACCATCTGTATGAGTGCGTACTGTGCTCTGTGGTTGATCTTTACTTACCTTCATATCTAGATTCTTCTCTTCCTTAAACTTTTTAAGCCACCTATTCAAATCTCCTGAAAACTTGTCTTTCCTCTTTTAGATCTGAGACTAAGATCATTATTTTATAAAATGGAGTATCTTAACTACATGGTTTTACACTGAATTGGGGATTTTAATAGTCTTCTGTCCTTTAAATGTCTGTTTCCTTTATATAAAGTCTCTCAGTTTAGGTAAAATATAGACTCTTCACCCCTTCCTTTTTTAAATTTCTCAGCAGCATCTAGACACCCCCACACACACTTCTTTGCAAAACTTAAATCTATATTGTACTTTTTTCCCCATCAGTATCCAGTAGGTTACCCTTCAGATAAGGAAGGGAAGAAGACTAAAGGACAGTCAAAGAAGCAGGCCAGTGGAGCCTCAAAAAGGCCGACTACAGATGGTAGGTAATGATTGCAGACGTAAGTCCTAAAAACATAGTTACTAATAAAGAAAAATATTAAGAGAATAAATTGAGAAACGAATCAGAAATTAAAAGAGATGTTTGGGAGTGGCAGAGAGGCGTGGGACTTTTTGTGTATTGTAGTAGCGTCGGAGCCAAAACGGCAGCAAATGCAGTATTCACAACTCCAAGGGAAGTTAGATGCTGCTTTATGCAGGTTATCTTCATGTTAAACATTACTGGTGCCAGTTAACTCTTTGATCTCATAGTTCTACTTAGAATCACTCATAAGTCTGCTTGTGTATTTTTAAATAAATCTAGATGATTGTCCAAGTGCCTCCAAAGTGTTAAAAACACCAGATTCAGCAGAAGCAGTTGAGGCTTTCCAGCTAACCCCTCAACAACAACATCTAATTAGAGAAGATCACCAAAACCAGAAGCTATGGGATGAAGTGCTTGCATCTCTTGTGGAAGGTCCAGTATGTAAAGGTTTTTTTAATAATAATGTTCTAATGTTAACAAATAGTAAAAAATAACATCCTTTGCAAGTCAGTCAAAACTTGATGTTTTTATGTAACCCTCTCATCCAGGGCTACTGCCTTTCAGAAATAAACTAAAGTAATACTTAAATGCTTTTAAATTGATTTTAGGCTTCTTAGTTGTTGGTTTTGGCCTCTCTGTGCCTGAACTTACTCATTTATGTTGAAAGCACTGTTCATGGGAAGAATTTTCAGTTTGTGTAACACAATTTAAAACTCATTGGGAAATTTCTTGCTGTAGTTCAAAGTTATCTGATGGTGTAAATCTTAAGCAGTTCAGCACATGTTTAATAGTGGTAAAAAAAAAAAACCTGTTGATTTATTTAAATACTTTATATGTTTTGGATTTTTTCCCCCATTTTTTGGTGATCATGAAATTTTAAAGTGAAAAGAAATTACAACTCATGTGTTGATTTTGTGTTAAGCTGTATTTTGCAAATGAAGCTTTCTTATCAAATTCCAGAAGCTGGAATTTTCAGATGTGAATTTATTCCTTCTTTGTTCACTTGCTTTTATTATGTCTATAATTTTACTTAAAATTAGAATATTCCATTTTATTAGATAGTAACCCCTTATTAGGTGTAATATAGTTACTTTTCTGGGTTTTTTCCTCCATGCAACTAATTGTGGATGAGCTTTAGTATCCTCTCTTGAATTTTTATCCTGTCATCTTCTAGTAATTTCTTCTTTCCAGTGTTCCCTTTGTTTCTGTCCATTCATTAGCCAGAATTTCTCGTGTGTCTGAGATGGGGTTAGTTATCTTTCTGTCTAAATATAGAGAGAACTCATTTTTATGTGGCTTTTTATTTGAGAAATGGTTATCAATATTAAGGAAGAATGTTCCCTGGTAAAATTTTTTAAACATGCATTCATATATTTATATATTCACATATGTATATTTATTTATATACATATATTTTTTTAAGATTTTATTTTTAAGTAATCTCCCAATATGGGACTCAAACTTAGAACCCCAAAATCAAGAGTCACATGCTCTACTGACTGAGCCAGAGCCAGCCAGGCATCCCTATTTATTCATTTTATTGTATTGTATTGTATTGTATTTTTATTTTATTTTTATTTTTATTATTTTTATTTTCTATTTATTTTTGAGTAATCTCTACCCCCAACGTGGGGCTCAAACTCACACCACCAGGATCAAGAAGCTTATGCTCTGGGGCACCTGGGTGGCACAGCGGTTAAGCGTCTGCCTTTGGCTCAGGGCGTGATCCCGGCGTTACGGGATCGAGCCCCACATCAGGCTCCTCCGCTATGAGCCTGCTTCTTCCTCTCCCACTCCCCCTGCTTGTGTTCCCTCTCTCGCTGGCTGTCTCTGTCTTTGTCAAATAAATAAAATCTTTAAAAAAAAAAAAAAAAAAAA